>NC_133327.1:332716948-333316948 GCF_042186555.1 Aquarana catesbeiana | reverse complement strand
TTTTCTGTCAATATGGGGTGCTGTGTGTACATTAATGAGGAAAAAAATGAACTTAGCAAATGGCTGAAATATAACAAAGAGTGAAAAATTTAAGGGGGTCTGAATACTTTCTGTCCCCACTTCATATAAACTTGTAAAATTGTTGGCAGCAAAATTATATTTAATATTTAATGCTACAAAGTGAAAAACATTTGCTTAAATTTTAGTATAAATCTAGCTAAAAGGTAGCCATTTAGGATAATCAAGATGTATGTATTAAATAAGGAAAAAGAGAAAAGAAGGAGGGTGCACCGACCTAGTGCATTACCACTAGTAAAGCTTTATTAAAGTATAAAACAGCAAAATATATACTCACAAACGAGTATTGATAGAAGGCATAAACAATAGAGCAGATTCACTGTTCAGAACACCGACAAGCCAGGACCTGACGTCAAGTGGATCAAACAATACCTCAAGATGGCTAAGATGCAAGACGGCAGGCATTACTGTATGAAGCTGGCTACATCACGCATTGAGGAACTAGACACCTGAGTGCAGGAGAATTTTCTATTGTGTTTGTATTAAATAAGAAACATATTCGATTTGAGGGAGGTGATTCCACTGAAAGTTTGGAATTCCCTCCATGCAACCTTCTGGGACATATCATATATCCTAGGAGTCTGCAGGGCCATTAAAACAGCCCAGCACAGCTTACTTTCCACACTCAGCATGATGGCGCCAGGAGGCAGAGATGTCCAACTTATAACTATTCTACTCGTAGGCTTAATTTTAGTTAAGGTATATTTAGTGGCATTGTTTCAGGGCTACGTTTATGGATTCTCACTGTATACCTTGTTCTTAACAGTAAGATTACTCTGTACTATACAAATGTTGTGTATAGGACTCATACCCCATGAACATAGATATGTGTATTAATATGTTATACTGAGTCATCTTGCTGTTCCACTCACCTGAGTATGCAAATTAGTTATACAAAATATAATGATATGCAGCGCTATAAATGTAGTACTACAAATAAAAAGTCCATAGCGTTTGAAATAAGGTCCTTGTTCGGGAGAAAACACTGGAATCACCCATAGTGTAGACAGAAATACAAATTAGGTGAATACGGACTTATCCTCCACCGAACATCAACACACCAGGCCTCTTACCAAAAAGAATGGACCACTTAATCACAGGTGGTCAAACAGGCATGATAAATCCACAGAACCACGAAACCATCAATGGAGATCACAGATGGCTGGGTCTTGTAGTTCCACCAAAGAATCAGAGGTGCATGCATAAAATATAAAAGAAGGGACTCCTCATGGTGTAATATTATAAAACCAGGGTCATATTTATTCAAAGAAAAGTCCAGGGTACTCACATTTCATCAGATAAAAACGAGCATGTAAAAAAAAAGCAGTCTGTATAAGCAGCATTTGTTTCCAACCACAAAGATGGCCGCAGTCGACACGTGACAGTGTCGTGATGTCAGAACCCCTCCCAACGCAGCTTTTCATCCAATCGATTGTCGTCAGGGGCGTGGTTAGAGTTCATACTGATTTTTTATATAGGAGGAAGGGCGGAAGTAGACACGCCCATTCCCCTGTGTTCCAAGCCTCTCTCCCATCCACAGGAAGCGGAACCATAGACAACAGGATGTTTACATCCAGGTCTCAAAATACATGGCTAGAAACACCCACAGCGGCCATGTTTAGGGAGACTAGATAGAAAACACTATAAGTGTATCAATATAATCTCTGAGAGGGGAAAGGAGAAGTAACCCAAATTGGAAACAAGAATAATAATAATAAACAGCAAAGATTAAGAATACTTAAAAAATCCAAAAATGGAATGAATGAAATATGAAATATGGAATGAAATATTTAGAGTAATTAATAAAATTACAGTTTATTAAAAAACTGCCTCTATAGTGGACATAATGTTGTCATCTTGTGGTTGAAAACAGGTAAAACAGGCAAATCATATACAGTGGAACCTCGGATTACGAGCATAATCCGTTCCAGGAGAATGCTCGTGATCCAAAGTACTCGCATATCAAAGTGAGTTTCCCCACTGAAATCAATGGAAACAAAAATAATTCGTCCTGCATTGACTTCAATGGCATGCAATACCACATGCGGCCAGAGGTGGGGGGCGCCGGAGAGCCTTGGAAATGGCTGGAAAGGCCCGAGGGCAACTCGGCTGACCTTGGCAAACCTCGGAAAGACTCCGTTCCTGAGGTTTGCCGAGGTCAGCCGAGCTGTCCTCGGGCCTTTCCGTGCATTTCCGAACGCCACCTGCGATTGGTGTCGCTCGGCTCCAGCGCCCCCCACCTCAGGTCAAACGCGGTACTGCACACGCTTTGGCCTGAATCATGCTCGTTTTGTGAGACAAAACTCGCAAACCGAGTTACGATTTTAAAAAATACAGTGCTCGTATTGTGAAATGCTCATTGACCGCGTTACTCACAATCCGAGGTTCCACTGTATATAAAAGCAAAATACAAAAAACATGGATATAAAGATATATAAAAAATCTATAAAAAAGGAAGAACTGTCTGGGGGTTGAACTGTTGTTAAAAAAGGCATTCACATCCCATTCTATGTTCAAACCAAATGGTCTGTAAGATTTTAAACAGAAAATCCACCAGGTCTCCATCTCTGAAATCTCTTTCCTAATATGGCTGCCTCTCCAATGAGGATCAAACTTGTCTATGGCCATAAAAGATGGGCCATTTGGACTTTTACCATGGCATAGGGCATAGTGTTTAGATAAACTTTGGTTCAAGAAGCCCTTAGGAATATTTGCCAGGTGCTCCTTAAGCCTAGTTTCCAACTTGCGGATGGTGTGACCTACATAATGTAGGCCGCAAGGGCACGTGATCATATAAACTACATTCTTGGTCGAACAGGTGATAAAGGATTCCACATCATATGATCGACCAGTAACATTAGAACTAAAAGTGGTATACTTTCTCTTCTTAAGGCAATTATTTAGACAAACTTCACATTTTCTACAACGATAGCAGCCCTTAAAATCGCCGAAGCAGCTTGGTTTTACTGGGGGGTCTAATTATATTTGTGGCTACAAATTTCAATGGGGGTGCACCTCCACAGGTGACCCTAGGTTGTTCAGGGAGCAAAGGACCTTGTATTCTGTCATTTTTAGAAAGCCCCAATGCTTTCTACAAATCTTTTTAATTGAAAAATGCTGATCCGAGTAGGTGGTATAGACGAGAGGAAAAATCCCCACCTTCTCTTATTCTGGGCTTCAGCAGGTATGCTCTATTTTTCAATGCAACACCAGTTATGACCTGATCAAAGTCATTGACTGCATAACCTTTCTGTAGGAAGCGAGTCTTCAAAAACTCTGCCTCCTTTAGAAAGTCCTCCTGTAAGGAGCAATTCCTCCTTAATCTGAGGAATTTTCTCATAGGGACAGACCTAAGCCAGGACTCATGGTGGCAGCTGTCCGTTCCTATGTAGCCGTTCCTGTCAGTGTCTTTAAAATATGTGGACGTAACAAGTCTATCGTTTTCTACCCTGATTTGCCTGTGTTCGGTGGAGGATAAGTCCGTATTCACCTAATTTGTATTTCTGTGTACACTGTGGGTGATTCCAGTGTTTTCTCCTGAACAAGGACTCTATTTCAAACACTATGGACTTTTTATTTGTAATACTACATTTATAGCACTGTATATCATTATATTTTTTATGCTTCTTATTGTCACCATACAATTTATGCAGCTGCTTTATTACCGTTACTAGCACAGTGATTAATCTTAAATTTATTGTTTGTTTTTTGGTACCTTTATCGCATTTGCTGCTCTATTGTGTCATCATGGACATCTTTGACTTTAGAGCCACCCACGTCATTGATATTGAAAGTGTCTTTAGTGAATCCGTTGAACTTTAGAACGACATTGGTGGCGACTTTATGCGACTTAAAAATCTGCTCACCACAGAATTGCACATTAATTGGGATGTGGCGTTCTTGGAGAGATATATCTCTGCAAAAATAGTTCCCAGGAGTCTGAGATGGGAATTGACTCCATACAATTATGATGTTGATACCTCTGAATAGTTTCAGTATTTCAACCAGGCAGGATTAGCACTTTTTGATTTTTTGATCACTCGCAAAAAGAGGAAATTGACAAACATTGATGATGAGATTGTAAAACTAGAGAAAAACTGGTCCCTTTTAGAGACCTGGAGGACTATAAAAAAAGTTCCGATAATCTTAGAAAACATTTAGAAAAGGAAGAAGCAGAACAGAAAACAAAAAACAAAAATAAATATGTTTGTGATACTGAGGATTATAAGAACAATAATGTTTTTAGATGGCAGAGAATGGAGAAGGCTAATACCACGAATAAAGGGGGGGGGGTGGCGGTTGGGACTAATGGAATACCTGGTCAATTACAGGTAACTCAGGGTCCCCTACAGCCTTCCACATACCAAGGTAAAAATTTAGATTCTCCCAGACCTGTACATGGATAACCACCTAAAAACAACTCTAGAGGTAGAGAAGGCCCCAGATGGGGCAATAGAGGAGGTGGCCGTCCTTTACACCATGAGCCTGTCGACACCCATAATAGGTTCGCACCCCTCTATAGAGAGGACGAGTGCTATGGAGGTAGCGACAGGTACATTGTACAACATCCTCAACAAGGACCCCTGCGTGGCCAATTTAATAATTCTTGGAGGCAACATGGAAATTTTTCCTATGCATATGAAAGGGACAATCGTGATAATGAATATTGGGATGATTATCATTATACATCTACCCAATATACCAGTCATCATGTAAGAAATGATATTTTTTTCCCACGAAGGGATCAAATCTAAAAAGAAACATAGAACCAAACAAGGGACCAGAGGGGGGAGGAGGACAAGGTCAAAAAAGAAAGAGGCTCTAGCAGACAATGGACTATTCAACTTGAGTACAGCTTCTCTTTCTCATGAAGAGAAGGTTGTACTGAATCATGGCCTGACGTTTGCCCCTCCCCGCCCCTTAAATAAACTTGAAACTTATATGGATATCCATAAGTACATCTGGAAAATCAATGTACAGAGATATATTATCTCTAATCCTATTCATAATAGGATTATAGTTCCATCTGAGTTTCAACATACCACTCTGTCAAATGCCTCACTGTTCAACCCTCTGAGCCACTCAGCTCCATCAGTGGGAGTTTTCAGGTACCGGGTATTTAAAGATCTTAGGAAATTGACTATAAAGAAAAAGAGGATGAATGCAGTTTTTAAAAGAGGCCTGGATTCCCTTAAACAGAGGAATGACATTACCGGCTGACAAGGGGGGGTGGTATTGTCATTCTTGATAGCACTGCCTATGTGGAAGAAATGAACAGAATCTTGTCTGACACGGATACTAACCTTCCTCTTGGAAGCAATCCAACTCTAAAATATAAAAGAGAACTTCAGATAATGGTAGATGAGGGTTTCAATAAGGGTATTTTGAACAAAAAATATTTTTTTTCTTAATTCCGGTATCTCCCCGCATCTTGGTGATCTATTATTTACCAAAAGTCCATAAGAACCCCCTAAATCCACCTGGCCGCCCCATTATTAGCGGAATTGATTCTGTTACTTCCAGGATTGGGAGATACATAGATAATTTCCTGCAGCCCCTTGTTTTTAAAACTCCATCCCACCTTAAGGATAGTACACAGGTCATTAATATTTTGAAACAGATCACGTGGAAGGAAGGGTAAATTTTGGCCACTGCGGACGTGGCCTCTTTATACACTATCATTTCTCATCTGAAAAAAGAAAACTAAAGTGCTGATGTGGATTTTCTATAAAATAACAAAACACCAAAAAGAAATGTGTAAGCTGCAACCAACCAATTAGTGCTGTGACACCGTTGCTACAAATCAATATAAAATATGTTGGTGCACTTATCAAACTATCCCCATCTGTTGGAGTGGTGCTTATATATAAAATCCTAAACCATAAAAATACCCTGATATCATAATCAGTAGAGTGAATAAGTGCAAATAAATATATCAATCAATAAAGCAAATAAATGCAATTAAATGCACCAAAAAACATATACCCTGATATCACAATCAGTAAAGTGAATAAGTGCAAATAAATATATCAATCAATAAAGCAAATAAATGCAATTAAATGCATCAAAAAACAAAACAAAAAAAAAAACAATAAATAGTGTCTGTTTGTGGTAATCCAGCTGAGGTCTAAATGTCCAATCAATTGCCTTTGATGAACTTGCTTGTATTTCAATTATCACAGATCACAGTTGCATGATGAATTACATTTGCAAGGTGATCATTCACATAAAGATAAAAGAAAAACCATCATTGCGCAGTGTTTTTAAAAGCTACAAAACTGGGCAATCAATGTAATCCACTCACACATTTGCAGTAGCTGAATCGCTTTTGTTATAATGGTCAGACAGCTTCACCGCTCATACAGCTATCGCTGTGTTTGTCAAACACTGTGCAAAGATGTCACTGACTCCTTCTCTCCTCATCACATGTCACGTGACTTTCTCAAAGGTCCCTACCGCTACTGCAAATGTGTGAGTGGATTACATTGATTGCCCAGTTTTGTAGCATTTAAAAACACTGCAAAATGATGGTTTTTCTTTTATCTTTATGTGAATCATCACCTTGCAAATGTAATTCATCATGCAACTGTGATCTGTGATAATTGAAATACAAGCAAGTTCATCAAAGGCAATTGATTAGACATTTAGGCCTCAGCTGGATTAACACAGACACTATTTTTTTTTTTTTTTTCATCTACATATATCTAAGGATGTGTGTTCCCTTATATGTTTTTTGATGCATTTATTTGTATTTATTCACTTTATTGATTGATATATTTATTTGCACTTATTCACTTTACTGATTGTCATATCAGGGTATATGTTTTTTTGATGCATTTATTTGCATCTATTCACTTTATTGATTAATATATTTATTTGCACTTATTCACTTTACTGATTATGATATCAGGGTATTTTTATGATTTAGGATTTTATATATAAGCACCACTCCAACATATGGGGATAGTTTGATAAGCGCACCAACATATTTTATATCATTTCTCATCGTCATGGCAGAGAGGCCGTGAAATGTTTCTTGTAGAGAGATTCGGGCATCTGTAGGTTGCAGGAGCAGTTCCTTCTCCACCTCCTCGACTTTGCCACGAGCCACAATTATTTTTGGTTTAATGGCTCTTATTATCTGTAAGGTTGAGGAGTGGCGATGGGTGCCAAGTTTGCACCAAGTATGGCCAATCTTTTTATGGCCAAATGGGAGGAGGACGTCATCTATGATCAACGGAGGACCAATTTGATCTTCTGGGGTCGATGCATTGATGACGTCCTCCTCCTATGGAAAGGAGATTGTACCTCTTTGGATCCGTTCATTGGTGAACTCAACTCCAATGATCGGGGCATTGTTCTCCAGCATGAGGCCAGCATCTCTGCCATACATTTTTTTAGACCTGCAAATCAGGGTAGAAAATGTTACACTTGTTATGTACACATATTTTAAAGACACTTTCAGGAACGGCTACATAGGTACGGACAGCTGCCACCATGAGTCTGTCCCTATGAGCCAATCCCTCAGATTAAGGATGAATTATTCCATAAAGGAGGACTTTGTGAAGGAGGCAGAGTTTTTGAAGACTTGCTTCCTACAGAAAGGTTATGCAGTTAATGCAGTCAATGCAGTCAATGACCTCATTGGAGAGGCGGCCATATTAGGAGAGAGATTTCAAAGATGGAGACCTGGTGGATTTTCTGTTTAAAATCTTACAGACCATTTGGTTTGAGCATAGAATGGGACGTGAATGCCTTTATTAACAACAGTTGAACCCCCAGACAGTTCTTCCTTTTTTTATATATTTTTTATATATTTTTATATCTATGTTTTCTGTATTTTGCTTTTATGTATTTCCCTGTTATACCTGTTTTCAACCACAAGATGGCAACATTATATCCATTATAGAGGCAGTTTTTTTAAATAAACTGTAATTCTATTAATTACTCTTAAAATTTCCATTTTTGGATTTTTTAAGTATTTTTAATCTTATCCATTTATTATTATTCTTGTTTCCAATTTGGCCGGGTTTCTTTTCCTTTCCCCTCTCAGAGATTATATTGATACACTTATAGTGTTTTCTATCTAGTCTCCCTAAACATGGCCGCCGTGGGTGTTTCTAGCCATGTATTTTGAGACCCGGATATAAATATCCTGTTGTCTGTGGTTCCGCTTCCTGTGGATAGGAGAGAGGCTTGGAACACAGGGGAATGGGCTTGTCTACTTCCGCCTTTCCTCCTATATAAAGAAGTCAGTATAAACTCTAACTACGCCCCGATGACATTCGATTGGATGAAACGCCACGCTGGGAGGAGTTCTGACATCACAACACTGTCACGTGTTGACTGCGGCCATCTTTGTGGTTGGAAACAAATGCTGCTTATACAGACTGCTGTTTTTACAGACTGCTGCTTATACAGACTGCTGTTTTTTTACATGCTTGTTTTTATCTGAAGAAATGTGTGTGCCCTGGATTTTTCTTTGAATAAATATGATCCTGGTTTTATAATATTACACCATGAGGAGTTCCTTCTTTTATATTTTATGCATGCACCTCTGATTCATTGGTGGAACTACAAAACCCAGCCATCTGTGATCTCCATTAATGGTTTTGTGGTTCTGTGGATTTATCATGCCTGTTTGACCACCTGTGATTCAGTGGTCCATTCTTTTTGGCCTGGTGTGTTGATGTTCAGTGGAGGTTCATTTTCACCTAATTTGTATTTCTGTCTACACTGTGGGTGATTCCAGTGTTTTCTCCCGAACAAGGACTTTATTTCAAACACTATGGACTTTTTATTTGTAATACTACATTTATAGCTCTGCATATCATTATATTTTTTATCCTTCTTATTGTCACCATACAATTTACTGTATGCAGCTGCTTTATTACCATTACTAGCACAGTGATTAATCTTGAATTTAATGCAAATAGTTATGTGCAAGTTGTGAGAAATGTCTTAATATTCTTGGAAGTTGGGCCCTTTTGTTTTAACAATGCCAAATGTTATGTTTGGTTGGTTTGAATGTTTGTAAAAAAATACAAAACTTTTTACTAAAAAATATTTGAAAAAAAAAGTCAGCAGCTACAGTATGTATAGCTGTTGACTTTTACTTTTTTTAAAGTGACTGGAGAACTGCCTTATGGGGAAATTTCATATTACATATTTTCTTATTAAAGTGGTTGTTACCCCCCAAAAAAACACGCTCCTGTCCCTTTAACCCCCCTGGCGGTATTCCCGAGTCTGGCTCGGGGTGAGATTTTAGTACCAAAAGCGGTAACCCCGAGCCAGACTCGGGATCGCATCGCTGGATCCTGGAAGACGCGACTCACCTTGTCTCCGGGATCCCGCGATGTTCTCCCGCTGTGTTCGGCGGCCGGATCTTCCGCCCGATCCACTGTGTGCCCTGGCTTCCGTTCCCTGCGAGCGTAGCGACGCAGGGGGTGGAACCGGCGGCAAATTCAAAAGGTATAAAGCACAAACACACTGACACATTGTAATCCTATTGGATTACATTACAAAATATAATAAATATTAAAAAATTGACCTCAGATTGCCCCCCAGTGCTTTGTCCAGTGCCCCTGCCTGCAGTTTTACTGTACTTTGTGTCTGGAAACTGCAAAGCGACCATGGCATCCAAAAAGCGCGCTTCAACATCAAAAGCGACATATGACCTGCTGGAAAACAGCGACAGCGAGACAGAATCGCTTGCAGATGTGAGTGATAGCGAATCATGGGGAAGTTCGTCATCAGGCACGGAAAGCGATTTCAGCGATGATCCTGCGACTTTGCCCAGCGATGTGCGGACTTGGTGCTCGATTGATTGCGGTACAGAGCACACAGCGCCCCCAAGATTCCCGTTTACCGGAGCGCCTGGTATAAAAGTGGAGGTTGAAGATGACAGCCCCTTGGGATACCTCCAACTCTTTTTGACTGATGAGGTCATCGAAATAATTGTTACAGAGACCAATCGGTACCAGGAACAACAAGCTGCTATACCGCAGAGGTTTTCAAGGAGCAGAAAATGGGAACCAGTGACCAAGGAGGACATCTGGAAGTTTCTGGGCCTAATTATTCTCCAGGGAGTGGTGGGCAAACCCCTGCAAAAGTGGTACTGGACAACCAACAAAATATTAGCCACTCCTTTTTTTGGCACCATAATGTCGGAATACAAATTTTCACTCATAATGAAATATCTGCATTTTCAAAACAATGACGAATTTGATGAGACTTCTCATCCAGCTCCAAAACTGAAAAAAATTTGGGACTTATATCAAATTATTCAGAAAAATTTCCAGCAGACCTATATACCAGACAGAGACGTCAGTATCGACGAAAGTCTTATGGCCTACAAAGGAAGACTTAGCTGGATACAGTACATCGCGTCTAAGAGAGCGCGATTCGGCATAAAATCATTTATGCTCTGTGAAGCCAGCACTGGTTATATATGGAATTCGGTCCTTTACACCGGGAAAGGGACGAAATTCAATGACAGATTCAGTCAATATGGAATGGCAACCGCTTCTGTTCTCACTTTGATTGAGCCATTGTTGAATCAGGGGTACTGTGTAACCACAGATAATTTTTATACTTCTCCAGAACTCTATGAGTTCCTTATACAACACAAGACAGATGCTTACGGGACTGTTAGAGCTAACCGGCGTGACATGCCGCCAACCTTTGCCAAAAAAAAGCTCACTGCAGGAGAAATAGTTGCCTGGCAAAAAGGCAAAATGATGGCACTAAGATGGCGAGATAAAAAAGATGTGTGCCTAATGAGTACCATTCACAACACCTCTACTGTCATGGTAAGTACAAAAGTTGGAAAAGATGTTATGAAACCTCAAGTCGTAATGGACTACAACAACACAATGGGAGGTGTTGACAGAGCTGACCAGGCCATGACTTTTTACCCTGCTATGAGAAAGCAACAAAAAAAATATTATAAAAAAATCTTCAGGCATCTTCTTGAACAGTGCCTGTGGAACGCTTTCATTCTTCTAAAAAAAAAGAGTGACAGGCCTGTGATTCATGCAGACTTCGTTTGGAAAGTTGCAGAACTCATATTTCTGAAGCACCAAACACCGACCACTGTAAATCGATCTGGACGTCGTGCTGCTGGCGTTGTGAACCCGGAACGTCTGACAGGTCGACACTTTGTGGACCACATTCCACCAACAGAAAAGAAGGCAGCACCCACAAGGATGTGTGTGGTTTGCTGCTCTAAACGTGACGACACAGGAAGGAAAGCCAGAAAAGAAACCCGGTTCTACTGTCCTGACTGTGACGTCGGACTTTGCGCTGTACCCTGTTTTAAAATTTACCATACCCGAGACGTTTACTAAAAGCAATATGACTACTAATATTGCACTCTTGTTTGGACAAAAAAAATGTCAGTGTTTTTGATTTATATTATTTACAATTTATTGAATAAAAAGTATTATTACTATTATATTATTATTTGTTATTATTTATAGTTATTTATTATATTATAATTTATGATTTTGTGTTTCAAACTTTATCATACCCAGGATGTCTACTAGACTCTTGTTTGGACAGATTTCAGTGAGTTATTCCTAAGAATTACAGGCCTACAATATAAAACGCCACATTTCCATGCAAAAATAATGGTACCGCTTTCAGCACCTAAAATCTGAAATAATCATACCGCCAGGGAGGTTAAGGCATGAGCTAGAGCATAGTGCTTTTGCCCCTATGTATCTCCTACAGTACCTGGTTTATTCTGCCTGGTCCTGACTTCCACTCTGTGAGCTGACCACGTTTATCATGGCTGCTGAGCCATGAGCTCATAGTCAGGATACTTGCCTCTGTCATCTAGCTTCTCTCGTGGGCGTCTATGTGTCTCTGCAGCTCCCCCTCCTCCCCCTTCTCTCTCCCTGTCAGCTCCGTAGTGTGTAGTGAGAATACAATTATTGCCCTTCCTCTATCCTCTCCTCCCCTCTCCTCCAGCCTTCATTCACTGACTATACTGTTTACCTAAAACAGAATGGGAATCTCAGCCCCTCCCACTTGTCTCTCTTAGATTGGGATACAGAGCAGAGAGAGCAGGTGACCACAAATGAGCACAAACAAAAAAAGGTATTTAGGATTGAAAAAAAAAAACACACTGCACTGCTTAATGAACAAACACATGGAGGCTAGATCAATTTTAGCCATTTAAGTTTACAACCACTTTAATAATGGGGCTCACTAATGCATTTTAAACTTCCAAATCTTGGTCAAGGAGCCATATAAGGTCATATGTATTGCTTTACTTTACTGACATGAAGCTTGAGGAATGCAGGATGACCGAGCCCACTATCCCCCTTAAAAGGTGATATCACCGTTCAAACAATTTTGATTGGTCATTTACTTACATACTAGCCTGTGTCTACCACAGCTTGAACTGGAATAGGCTAGTCTCACACCAGAGCTTGCGTTATGCATGCGTCTGTCTGTCTGTGATTACCTGGCCATGCTGGATGAAAAGCAGAAGGGACTCCATGGTCCAACAGCATCTTTAGTTAAGTGTTCTTGTTATATTTTCTTTATCTTTATCTGTATCTGTCATTACTTTTACATGACAAAACACTGCCTTAAGGATCTGTGTCAACAAGCTTTGAGAGATGAAGATAGCATTGGTTTGAGATGCTTCTAAGATCATTCAGAGTTCACTGACAGGTGCATTTGACCTGCTTGAAGAGTGTTAGACTTGTATGAAAATGCAAAATCCATTAAAAGTGAACAAAAGTCAGTCAACACAGACCTAATGCTGCGTACACACGAGCGGAATGTCCGACAGAAAAAGTCAGACGGAAGCTTTATCATCGTATATTCTGATCGTGTGTATGCTTCATCGGACTTTTGTTTTCGAAAATTCTGACGGACCTAGAAATAGAACATGTTCTAAATATTTCCAACTGAACCAATTCCTATCGGAAAAACCGCTCGTCTGTATGCTGTTCCGACGGACCAAAAACAACGCATTCTCTGAAGCAAGTTAGAGATGAAAGCTATTGGCTACTGGCTATTGAACTTCCTTTTTCTAGTCCCGTCGTACATGTTGTACATCACCGCGTTCTTGACGGTCGGACTTTGGTGTGATCGTGTGTACGCAAGACAGTTTCAGCTGAATTCCGTGGGATCTCCGTCGGAAAAACCTTCAGAGTTTATTTCGACAGAAAAAACGGTTGTGTGTACATGGCTTAAGTGTTAAAAGTGTTAGGTCCTGTAAGCCTAAAGCATAGTATGTAAATATCAACTTTCCTGAGAACAGCAGTGACTTGACAACTGAAGCAGCACCAAAGGTTCACAAAGTTCACTAAAGAGCAAGCTCACCTATCAATGTACATTAACCACCTCAATACCAGGTACTTACACCCCTTTCCTGCCCAAGTCAATTTTCAGCTTTCAGAGCTGTTGCTGTTTAAATGACAATTGCGCAATTATGCTACACTGTACCCAAACAGAATTTTTATCATTTTGTTCCCACAAATAGAGCTTTCTTTTGGTGGTATTTGATCACCTCTGCGTTTTTATTTTTTGCTAAACAAATAAAAAAAGACCTAAAATTTTGAAAAGAAAAACATTTCTTTTGTTTCTGTTATAAAATTTTGTAAATAAGTAAGTTTTCTCCTTCACTGATGGGCACTGATAAGGCTGCACTGATGGGCACTGATAAGGTGGCACCGATGAGTTGGCACCAATGAGGTGGCACTGATGGGCACTGATGATGGGCACTGGTAGGCGGCACTGATGGGTGGCACTGATATGCAGCACTGATGGGCATTGATAGGCGGCACCAATGGGCACTCATGGGTGGCACTGGTGGGCACTGATTGGCACTGATAGGTGACACTGATTGGCACTGAATGGCTGCACTAATGGGTACTTATGGGTGGCACTGATAGGCAGCACTTCTGGGCACTGATGGGCACTGATAGGCGGCACTGCTGGGCACTGATAGATGGCACTGATAGGCATCACTGATGGCACTGGCAGGCATTGGTGATGGGCACAGATTGGCAGCTGCTTGGGCACTGATTGGCAGCTGCCTGGGCACTGATTGCCATTTCCCTGATGGTCTAGTGTGGCATACCTGGTGGTCCAGGGTGGTGCCAATCCCTGGTGGCCCTGGCAGCATCCTGGTGATCCTGGGTGGGCATCCGAGGGGGGGCTGCGCTGATAAGCAATCAGTATAGACCCCCCTGTCAGGAGAGCGGCCGATCGGCTCTCCTCTATTCGCGTCTGTCAGACGCGAGTGAGGAAAAGCCGACCAACGGCTCTTCCTGTTTACATCGTGATCAGCCGTGATTGGACACAAGACCGGTGTAGCGGTGTGTCTGACTGATCACCAATCACCGCGATGTGCGCCCACACGGACGCACGAGAACGGTCGTTCTGGGTGGATGTCATATGACGGCCTCCCAGAATGAGAGCCGAGCCGCCTAGCCATCATTTGATGGCTGGCGGGAGTGAGGTGGTTAAAGAAATTCCAGACACAAGTGAATAAGACAGTGTCACACTGGCTAACATTCTACTGTTTACACAGACAAGCATGCTCCCTGTAGGGTTCAATCCATCAACCCAGCAAACAGCCCAGCTCACACTGTTCAAATTGTGCTGAATGGAGCTAAATGTAAAAGTAGAGGTACACTTAACTCAATTAGATTATACCTTTCAACCTTTTTTTATAACAAATTTTTATTTACTTATACCTTCTTCAAATCTTAATTAAATATCATATATTACAACTCCTTTTGATATTTCATCATACTTATACAACATCACAAACAATCAATCTGTTAGGGACTACGAACAAACACCAATCAAAACAAACCCCCCAAAAAAAAAACCCACCCCAAATTCCTCCCTCCCCTACCCCCCCTCCTCCCCACATCCCCTCCCCTATTTATTACTTCTAAACACTTTATTTCCTTTTACACCTCCCTTCCCTCCACCACTCCTTCGTGACCTTTCAAACAAAAAAACAAACAAAAAAATAAAACAAAAAAAAAACCCCAGCAAATAAACAATCAACACCAAAAAACAAATTCCATTCCACATCACTTCCACCCATAACAATCCATTAATTACACCCGTGATTCTATATTCAATCCATTTCACTGTGTTCACATTATTTCAACCTTCAGCAATTTTCCCCCTTATCGGTGTGTCATACTCCCCCCTCCCTCCACCCCCGTGCCCCCCACTTATACCTGTGTTAATTCTCTCCTTCCTCCTTTCACTGTTATTCTTACATTTTAATCAACTATTCCTAACGTGTCCTTCAAGTGAAACCAAAGAAACCACCTACAAAAAAACCCCCCACCAAATAAACCAGCAACACCAATAATTACATTCCCCATCACGCCCATACGGACGCACGAGAGCGGTCGTTCTGGATGGACGTCATATGACGGCCTCCCAGAACGAGAGCCGAGCCGCCTAGCCTTTGATGGCTGGCGGGAGTGAGGTGGTTAAAGAAATCCCAGACACAAGTGAATAAGACAGTGTCACACTGGCTAACATCCTACTGTATACACAGACAAGCATGCTCCCTGTAGGGTTCAATCCATCAACACAGCAAACAGCCCAGCTCACACTGTTCAAATTGTGCTGAATGGAGCTAAATGTAAAAGTAGAGGTACACTTAAATCAATTAGATTATACCTTTCAACCTTAACGAGATAGGTGCATACATACACACGGACAAATGGTCCATCAAAGCTTTATCATAGAAAAGAGGAAAATGTACTTTATAAATATGGTAGATTGTACACACAGCATATCTATCATATGTACCACATGAAGCTCTAGATAGCTATATACAGTGGGTATGGAAAATAATTACCCCCCTTTAAAATACCTGTAATCACATTTTGTTTCTTTGCAGCCTGAAATATTGCAATGTCTAGATGAGCAAAGTTAGTGGAGCTATATACCAACAGACTAAAGACTGTAATTAAAGCAAAAGGTGGTTCAACAAAATACTGACACAAGTGGGTGATCCTTTTTCCAACCCAGTGATTCTGTTTATGAATTTTGAAGGTGATTCTATTCTATACCCACAGTATTTATATATACAGTATATATATATATATATATATATATATATATATATATATATATATATATAAATATACAGTATCTCACATAAGTGAGTACACCCCTCACATTTTTGTAAATATTTTATTATATCTTTTCATGTGACAACACTGAAGAAAGTACACTTTGCTACAAAGTAGTGAGTGTACAGCTTGTATAACAGTGTAAATTTGTTGTTCCCTCAAAATAGCACAACACACAGCCATTAATGTCTAAACCGCTGGAAACAAAAGTGAGTACACCCCTAAGTGAAAATGTCAGAATTAGCAATTAGCCATTTTTCCTCCCCAGTGTCATGTGAATCGTTAGTGTTACAAGGTCTCAGGTGTGAATGGGGAGCAGGTGTGTTAAATTTGGTGTTATTGCTTTCACTCTCTCATACTGGTCACTGGAAGTTCAACATGGCACCTCATGGCAAAGAACTCTCTGAGGATCTGAAAAAAACAATTGTTGCTCTTCATTGAGAAGGCCTAGTCTATAAGAAGATTGCCAAGATCCTTAAACTGAGCTGCAGCATGGTAGCCAAGACCATACAGCTGTTTAACAGGACAGGGTCCACTCAGAACAGGCCTCAGAACAGTATATATATATCTGCAGCATCCTATGACAGATTTACGGTATATAACCATGATCAGCCATAACATTACGACCATTCACCATAACTCCTTGAGGAATAAACTTCACTAGACCTCTTAAAGTAGGCTGTGGTATCTGGCACCAAGCAGGGTTGCCAACCCCCCATTACTTTTTTTAACCACTTGACCTCTTGAAGATTAACTCCACTTCAGGCCCTTTTTTTGCTATATGGCCCTGCGTTACTTTAACTGACAATTGCGCGTTTGTGCGACATTGTGCCCAAATAATATGTATGTCCTTTTTTCCCACAAATAGATGGTATTTGATCACTTCTGTGTTTTTATTTTTTGCCCTATAAACAATAAAAAAAAAAAAAAAAAAATATATATATATATAATTTACTTTCTGCTATAAAACATATCCAATAAAAAAATCGAATAAAACAAATTTCTTCACAAATTTAGGTCAATATGTATTTTGGTACACTGCACACATACTGTATAACAGTCTTTGTACTGTACTCACAAAATATTCCTAATTACTGTACCACAACTGACAGCCTCACAAACAAAACATAAACCTCAGAACAAAGAATCATTTTTTAAAAATTAAACATTTCCATTGCATGTGTTTTTATGCACACAACAGGCATATAATTGTATCTGACTGAGCCTACCTTCAAGAGAAACTTAATTAAAACCAGCAACTGTTGGGACAATGAACACCTTCTAGGGATGGGCCGAACACCCCACTGTTCAGTTCACAGCAGAACTCTCAAACAGGGGAAATGTTCTAACCCAAACAGCGAATCATATTAAAGTCTATGGGAGCCGAACAGGAAAAATCAATAATGCTCATTTTGAAGGCTTATATGCAAGTAATTGTCCATAAAAGGGTATTGGGGGTCTGGGTACTGCCCTGGGGGACATGTATCAATCTTTTTTTTTTAAACAATAATTTTTTCAGGAGCAGTAATTTTAATGATGCTTAAAGTGCAACAATGAACATAAAAAATGCCTTTAAATATCATGCCTAGGGGCCCTCTTAATGTGCCTGTAAAGTAGTGCATTTGTAGCATATACAGAACAGTGTCCCTCGATGTAATCCACCGTCAATCAAGACGCTCAACGGATCCGAAAAATAGAAAAAAGGAAAATGCCTCAGCCTTCTGGGAGGCCTCCCGCTGACTGCTCACCCTGCATTTTAACAGCTTTTATATAGACAGGGGGCGATGTCACCTAGTTATTTCACCTAGTGGCACCACCCCTTCTGATGTAAGACTGGTATGGACTGGGGGGACCCCACTTAGATTTTTTCTTGATTTTTTAATAGCCGGGTGCTGGCAATTGTAACCACAAGTCATTTTAAATGGGATTCTATTCTTTAGAAATGTCAGTTTTGCTGTAGCATGTTCTGTAGATGCTACAAATGCGCCACTTTACAGGCACATCAAGGGGGGCCCCAGGCATGATATTTAAAGGAATTTTTCATTTTCATTATTGCACTTTAAGCATTATTAAAATCATCTATCCTGAAAAAAACGATTGTTTTAAAAATAATTTTTATTGAAGCATGTCCCCCAGGGCAGTATCCAGACCCCCATGCCCCTTTTATGGCCAATTACTTCCAAATAATGTATTTTTTTTTCTTTATTTTTTTACCGGCACTTTTTTTTTTCATTCAGCTGTCAGGGAAACCCATTGACAGCTGACTCATCGGTTGTTAAGGATGCGGTGACTGGCTTCCTGGCCCCATTCCTTAACAAACAGCTTACACTGCACCCTGATTGGGCAAAGCTTTGCCCAATCAGGTCACAGAATGCACTGTGCAGTGCTTAGCGTATTGCAGGGTGTTTGTCGGGGCGAACACCCGGCCAACAACCTGCAAATTCAGGTTTTCGGCAAACGGCCGAACAGGCAAATGTTCGACCTGAACTCATGCTCGGGCCGAACTATTCGCCCATCTCTAGTCAGGACTATGTAATGTATAACATAATGTATAAAGTGCATGGGTCACAAGTAAGTAACATTCAAAACAATATATAGAGTGCAGGAATCAGGATTAACCCCCTGTTCATTAGAGTCCCCTTTATGTCAAAGTCCCCAGCATTCCCCTATAAATCAGGGTTCCAAGAGTCCCTCCTTACATCAGAGACATCCCTTACCCTAGAGTGACCCCATTACATCAAAGTTCCCTTTTACATCAGGGTCCACAGACTTCCTCCTTACACAAGAGTTCCCAGAGTTCCCTCTTACATCAGATTCCACAGAGTTCCCCCTTACATCAGAGTCTGCAGGGTTCCCCCTTAGATTGCAAGGGGGAACTCTGCTGACCCTGATGTAAAGGAGAATGCTTAGCACACTGGTGTAAAGGGACACACTTATGTAAGGGGGTCTCTGGCCACCAGAACCCCCTTACATCAAAGTCCACAGATTCCCCCTCACATCAGAGTCCTCAGAGTTTTCCTTTACATCAGAGTGCTCAGAGTCCTTAGAGTTCCCCCTTAGAGTTCATTCAGACCAGTTCTCCATGCTAAGCCACTGTTTGCTGGCAGCTTCACATAGAAAAACACAAATAAAATACATAAAAAGCATTGTATATAAAACAGGACAAATCAGCTTCACCCTTTCTTCCCCAGGGGAAGAAGGGGATCACATGGCAGTCCCAGCTTTATCCTGGTTCTATTGATGATTGTTTTGTGCAGTAACGCAGCAACCAATAGGCAGCCAGGCCAAAGCAAAGGGGGGTCCTGATTGGTTGCTATGACTGCATGAAGCTCCCAAGCACATGCAGAAAACTGTGGAGGGACTTGGATGGAGGTTCCATAGTCACTCTGCACTGTACTCCTAGAATATAGGAAAGAAAAGGAACACTTATGAGAAGAACTGTTGCTGGGAGCCAGCGACTCAGAATATATGACAAAAATACCTGAACCTACTACTCCGTTGTCCACCTCACCTGGAAAAAAAAAAGTACCAAGCACAATGAGGTTCCAAGGTGATATGTAGATACACACAGTAAGTGCAGCTTTGACTGTAATTTACACACTTCTCCCACTGTCCTTTTGGGTGGTGAAACCTACTGTTGGGTCCAGGATCATGTGTCATCCTTCAGCGTTTGGGATTATGTGTTTCTCTTCTCCACTGGCTTGTTGATGTATCAGTCTGGGCACTCCTGCATGTCATGCTTTTTAACTTTACATTAAAGTGAAATCTGATTTTATCTATTCCCCGGCTCTATTTTTTGTCCACCTCACCTGACTACCCGGAGCTTCAAATCTGACTACATTTCCCATGTACATTTCCCAGTGAACTGCTCTTCCAGTGTCTGTAAAGGAAAAATAGGGCGCTTCTGCCTAATGGGTCTTTTCAGTATGGGTAAGTGCAAGGAGTGTTCATATACCTGGAGGTGGCACTAGAGTGACTCTGGCAGGAAAAAAAACAGAGGTAGGCTCATCATAGTAATATGTTCCTGGCGGGGCTCCTGTCACCGTCTTTCCATCTCCCCATGCCAACCAGCAGCTGTAAGGCTGGATAGGATTGCCCAGTCAAGATGGCCACCATTCTTGCAGGACCATCTGGGACCGCACTGCAAGTGACATCAGGAAAGTGGCATGCATTCCACACACACGGCATGTGTTCCACCACGGTCCCAGAAGAGCGACAGCCATCTTGCATTTTGAGGCACATTCTCTGTTCTTCTATCTTCCAATGTCCACTTATACTATCTGTGTGCACCATGTAGCTGGTCCTAGTAGATGTGCTGCAGAAACAAATGGCGCCACCTTGTGGTAGAGGAAAGCTGTATGGAAATTCCTTACATAGTGCCAGGTGAAAATCCTCCATTGAGCAGCATGGCGGGGTTCAGAACTGCGCATGTGCAGTTCCAAGGCTGACCGTAACCATATTTGCGCACATTATGGACAGATAAAATTCAGATGATTTTTACAAACTGTCCATAAATTTACAGAGGATTGGCAACCCTGGAACCAAGCTGTCAGTATCAGATTCTTTAAAACCTGAACACAAGTAGGCGCATCAACACAGAGATCATAAAAGTCCCAATACAAATCTGCTAGTAATTGACAATATAGTCTATCTGGCATACACAGGCAAATCAGCTATGTAGTGGTATTGGGAGAGGGAAAAAAACGTCCACAGGAAGCACACAAGGCTGCCATCAATTTAGGGAAAAAAACATATTCCAAAGAGCTGAAAAAAAGCACAAGTGGAGAGGCACCTCTGGGTGCAGTCGTTTTTTAAAAATCAATTTAATAGACAGCGTAAGATCATCTCACATGTAGTATAAAAATGAGAAGCATGGTATCAGAAAGTCGAGATGACGTTCCCACATCCTGTGACGAGATCCATGCTGTGTGCGCACTTGGATGCTCTGCAAGTCGCGCTCCTTCCTCAGCAGACCTGCAGAGCATCCAAGTGCGCACGCTCATGAAACGCGTCTTTTGATGATGTCGTCCCCCTGCTGCCAGCCATCCACTGTGTTCCAAGCCTCGTTCTGAGGCAGCTCTTCCGGAGCCGGCGTTTACATAATTCGGAAGATCCCCGGTCATCGTACACAGCACGGATCTCGTCACAGGATGTGGGAGCGTCATCTCGACTTTTTGATACCATGCTTCTCATTTTTATACAACATGTGAGTTGATCTTACGTTGTCTATTGAATTGATTTTTAAAAAACGACTGCACCCAGAGGCGCCTCTCCACTTGTGCTTCTTTAAAACTTGTAAGTTGCAAAGTGGGGCCTCCATGGATCGGACTTGTTTTCCTAGCACATACCACAGATGCTCGATTGAACTGCAATCTGGAGATTTTGGAGGCCAAGTCAACACCTCAGACTCGTGTCCTTCAAACCATTCTTGAATTCATTTGAACAGGCCACCTTCTTCTATTGCTCTGTGGTCCAGTTCTGATGCTCATATGCCCATCGTAGGTGCCTTTGGATATTAACTTTTTCAGCAATTTGAGCTACTGTAGCTTTTCTATTGGTTCGGGCCAAGCCTTTGCTCCCCACATGCATCAGTGAACCTTGGCCTCCCTCTTGCTGAATCACCATTTTCTCTCCTTGAACCACTTTTGGTATGATCTGACCACTGCAGACCAAGAACATCCCACAAGTGCTGCGGTTTTGGAGATGCTCTGACCCAGTCATCAAGTCATTACAATTTGGCTTTTGTCAAAGTCACTCAGATCCTTACACTTGCCCATTTTTTCTGCTTTCAACACATCCATTTCAGGGACAACATGTTTACTTTATGCCTAATATATCCCATCCACTTTCAAATGCCATTGTAATGAGATAATTTAATGCTATTCACTTTTCCTGTCAGTAGCCATAATGTTAAGACTGATTGGACACGCTATGCACCTAACTAATGTAATAAGACAAAACAAGATGAAAACAATGATTCATATTTAAGGTAGTCCTGACTGCCATTAAGGGTAAAAAGTTAAAATCTGATTGAGCTATGTGCCCCTCCAAATTTACTTTTAGGGCTTGTTCACCCCACACACTTTCAGGTGCATTTTTTTAAATGCATCCTGAATGCATGCATAGTAAAATGGATGTTTTCCAATCACCCTAGTTCACACCACTGCATTCAGTTCCAGTACAGCAGCATACATTTTTTGCACTGCAACTTGTAAATGCATGCAAAGCAACAGAAACATAGTTTTCAAATGAGTGAAAGAAAAAAACATACTGGAACACATTACAAATGAACTACAAAAGCATGAGAATGAGCATGTTTTAAAAATACAAAAAAACACAGGGATTGTGTTGTAAACTAGTCCTTAGCTCCTTTCAGCGCAATATGAACAGCGTGAGCTAGGCTGTGCTGTTGGTTTGATTGATTGAACCCGAAAGGGATATATATATATATATATATATATATATATATATATATATATATATATATATATATATATAAATAACCATGGTAGTCACCAAACACATCATGAGGAACAATGGGCCGAGTGCACTCATGCAGTTAAGTCAGCATACATAATCCAGATGTGTGGCACTCGACAAGTCTTGAAACAGGAGTTAGTGCAAATCAGCAATGTTTTTGTATTGATGATTCATCAACACTTTCTTGAGAAAGATGGCCAGCACACATCTTGACCACTTCAGCCCCAGAAGGATTTACCCCCTTCCTGATCAAGCCCTTTTTTTTGTGATACGGCACTGCGTCGCTTTAACTGACAATTGCGTGGTGGTGCAACGTTGTACCCGAACAAAATCAACGTCCTTTTTTTCCCACAAATAGAGCTTTCTTTTGGTGGTATTTGATCACCTCTGCGGTTATATATATATTTTTTTAACTTTCTTCTATAATAAATATCCCCAAAAAATGTATATAAAAAAAAAATCTTCCTCAGTTTAGGCCAATATGTATTCTTCTACATATTTTTGGTAAAAAAAATCGCAATTAACATATATTGATTGGTTTGCGCAAAAGTTATCGTGTCTACAAAATAGGGGATAGATTTATGGCATTTTTATTATTAATTTCTTTTATTATTAATGGCAGCGATCTGTGATTTTTATCATGACTGTGACATTGCGGTGGACAGATCGGACACTTTTGACACTATTTTGGGACCATTGACATTTATACAATGCATGGATTACTGTGTAAATGTCACTGGCAGGGAAGGGGTTAAACACATGGGGTTAAGTGTTTTCCCTCAGTGTGTTTTAACTGTAGGGGGGATGGGCTCACTAGAACATGACAGAGATCACTGCTCCTGATCACTGGGAGCAGTAGATCCCTGTCACGTTGCTAGGCAGACCAGGGAAATGCCTTGTTTACATAGGCATCTCCTTGTTCTGCCTCTCCATGCCATGATCGCGGGCCACTGTTGGACATCGAGTGCGTGCGCCGCTAGCCACTGATGACGGAGTGACATACGGGTACGTGGTTTTGCGCACCCGTGCCATTCTGTTGACGTATATCGGCATGAACCAGTCGGCAAGTGGTTAAAGTGATACTAAAGTCTAATTTTTTTAAATTTAAAAATAACAAACATGTTTTACTTACCTGCTTTATTCAGTGGTTTTGCACAAAGCAGCCCTGATCCTCATCTTCTCGGGTCCCTCGCCAGCGCTCCTGGCCCCTCCCTCCTGCCGAGTGCCCCCACAGAAAGCAGCTTGCTATGGGGGCACCCGAGCTGAGCCGCAGCTCTGTGTCCATTCAGACATGGAGCCGTGGTTTGGCCCCGCCCCTCTCTTACCTCATTGGCTCACTGACCTTGATCAACAACAGTGGGAGCCAATGGCGACCGCTGTGTGTCTCAGCCAATGAGGGGGGAGAGTCCCAAACAGCTGAGTCTCTCATGCAACATTGCTGGATCGAGATGGGCTTAGGTAAGTATTAGGGGGTTGAGGGGGGCTGAGGCACACATAATTTTTTTATCTTAATGCATAGAATGCATTAAGATAAAAAACCTGCTGCCTTTACAACCACTTTAAACCTCGGTATAATAAACTTTGCTGATATTTTCACAAGCTCCCGTGTCAAGATCTGTCTGTTGAATATATATATATATATATATATATATATATATATATATATATATATACACTGTATTATTAGTTATAATATGGGAGATATTGCTGAATTCATTTTAAACATGGTATTTGATCCATCAAATCCAAAATAAAATTGCCAGTTGCCAATGTAGATATAATAAGTCAAAGACAGTTTAATAGTGTTAACGTCAGCTTCAAAAGTTGGTTGTAATTCAGGTACTGCTAATAATATAAAACAAACTCTACCCAGGCAGCATGCTATAAAGAAAGAAAGGGTAAATGCAATAGGAAGCACCCTCTGTCTGCCAACATGTTGAATTGCACTGCTGGCCTATGTCACTGTGTTCATTCTGTTATGAGATAGTAGTCCATCTGACACTTGTAGCCATATGCCATAAGGATAAGGAGTAGGTTTAGTGTGCATCACAATCAACATTAAGCTGTTTACAAATATTACCAAATCTCTAATATCTTTGTATTTCACTTAAAGCAATATATTCCACCTTATCTTGCCTTTTTTTGTCTTTCTTGTTTGCTGTTCCCATTTGCTTGCAAACCTTATAGGGACTGTAAGGAGAGCAGTGCTGCTGGTACACGTCTGCATCCCATATGCCTTGACATTTGTTTAAATTTGCACAGAAAGCAAAGCCCTAAAAGCGTGTAGCTGATTATTGGAGGTTGCAGTGGGGTGGGTGTGTGTGTTGCTTGTTCTTGTGCACTATCTATGTGTCAGTAGTGCTTCCCCCATTCTCCAACCACATCGCAGAGTAGTGGATCTTGCAGATTGTGCTGGTGATTGCTGGTGCCAGGACTAAAACAGATTAACACGTGATAAGAGGAGCAGCTTGATAAATGGGACCCTAGAGCACTGGGACCAGAGAAAAACACCAAGCAGACAATACACAACCTGGGAGCCCTGTCTGCTGCAACTGAACCAGAAAAACACAGCAAAAAAAAAAAAAAAAGAGATACGGGGAAAGCATCCTCAAGATTTGAGGCAGGATCAGCTGACCGAGCCTATAAATGTCATTGATGAGCGGCACATTTCTGTGTCAGTGGCAGGCTAGGGATGCTCTTAGGTACAAGAGAAGATCTCAATAGCATTGACTTGGTCTGATGTGTTTCCTAACAAGCAAGATCTGTACTAGAGATACATGAAGTGGATTAAGACGCCTCCTATCTTTATTGTTTGCATGCACTGGCAGAGGCTCGAGGTTTTCCGAAATCTTGGGTGATCGGAGCAGACTGTGTGTGTGACTTTATTGTGCTGCGCCCGGGGCAGTGTACTGTGCTAGCGGCGCTCTCTTCCCCTTCTCCCTCTTGGGGGCAGCAGTTCAGCACCACCGACTTCAGCAATAGCGACTTCAGCACCACCGCCAGTGGACAGCGCACGGCTCTGTCCGGTCTAATAAGTTCAACACAGAACGGCTGGCAAGGAAGGAGGCAAGCACAGCACAGCACAGGGAGCAGCCTTTTCATACGGTGGCATGTAAGGAACGGTAAGTCTTGCCTGTCCACGCCTGTATCTCTGCTTCCTTTTTAATCCCCATGCTTTTGTGCTATTTCTTTAGAAACCTTTTGTTCTTCTTTAGAGATGCTAGAGATTAGAAAGTTTGAACCTAGAACGTTTAGTGCTATCATTTTTAATCAGGAAGATGGAAAACAATCACAGTGTCACCAGCAAGGGGGCTAAATGAAAAGGAGCACATTAATATTGGATAAAGGATGTGTTTTACATGTCAGTGTCATGGAGATGTAAAGAGACTGTGAGCATGGAAGAGAGAGAGGAACCTACAGCTGGTGTACATAGATTTCCTACTATTCCTACTAGCCAAGGTCCATTAGAAGAATGCAGATATTTGATATATATATATATATATATATATATATATATATATATATATATATATATATATATATATATATATATATATATATATATATATATATATATTTATTTATTTTTTTTAAATAAGTAAGGTTGGTAAAATCACATTCAGTATCCAATATCAGGGGAAGTGGCAAATGGACTTGTTTATCAAGTGTATGTGTTTGTGCATGTTTGTGTGTGTTTGTGTGTGTGTGTTTTTGTGCGTGTTTGTGTGTGTTTGTACGTGTGTGTGTGTGTTGGTTTTGTTTTACCATCTTCTCATTACTACAAAAGCCAAATCAAATCACAATTAAAATCTAATTATATTGTGATCTGTAACATAAGGTCAGCATTAATTTCTTTTTTTTTAAATAAATGACTACCTTAGCCATAGCTACTGGAATCCCTATTAAATATGTTTTTAATGTGACCTGTAACGTAAGGGTATGACCTGTAATGTAAAGGGTAGTAGATATTATTATTATTATTATTATTATTATTATTATTTTTATAAATCTGTATCAAAGTCATATATAACCCCAAATAAATATGATTTTAACTCAACCTGCAAAATAGGGGTAGTGTTAAGTCATTTTTGTTTTAAACATTACTACTCAAGCCATATCTAATCCCAATTAAATAGGACTCTAACTTGACCTGTAACATAGAGGCAGTATTCATTCATTTTTGTTAATAAATGACTAACTTAACCATATCTAATCCCTATAAAATATGAATTCAATGTGACCTGTAACATAAAGGTAGTATTAATTCCTTTTTTATTTTATTTTTTTTTATAAATATCAAAGACATATCTAACTCCAAATATACATGATTTAAACTTGACCTGTGACACAGGGGTAATATTAAGTCATGTTTTAAAAACTTTAGTACTCAAGCCATATCTAATTCCAGTTAAATAGGACTCTAATTTGACCTATAACATAGAAGCAACATTAATTCATTTGTTTAATAAAATTACCACCTTAGCCATATCTAATCCCTATTAAATATGATTTTAATGTGACCTGTAACACAAGGGTAGTATTAATTCCTTTTTTTTTTTTTTTTTATAAATTACTATCAAAGACATATCTAACCCCAAATAAATATGATTTTAACTCGACCTGTAACATAGTGATAGTATTAAGTCATTTTTAAAAAAAACTTTACTACTCAAGCCATACCTAATCCCAATTAAATAGGACTCTAACTTGACCTGTAACATAGCAGTATTAATTAATTTCTTTAAATAAATTACTACCCAAACCATAAATAATCCCAATTAAATATGATTCTGGATGAACCATATTGAATTCTTACCTGTAACATAAGGGTAGTATTATTATTTTTTTTAAATAAATTACTATCAAAGCCATATCTAAAGCCAATTAAATATGATTTTAAATTCACCTGTAACATAGGGGTATTAGTAAGTTATTTTATTTTTATAGATACCTAAGCCATTTATAATTCCAATTTAATATGTATTAGAATAGTATGTGCCTATACCCCAATGTAGATTGGTATCAGTCCCTATGATACTAAATAGAAGCCCACAGAGGGTAAAAGGGAGGGGGGGAGTCAGGACTTTACGATATCAGCACCATATACAGAAGCATACAATATGAAGGAATATGACTATTGTATGCTTTTGTATATGGTGCTGGTATCGCAAAGTCCCATCTTCCCCCCCTCTCTTTTCCCCTCTGTGGACTTCTACCAACAAAATGATTCTAATGAGACCTGTAACATAAGGGTAGTATTTATTTTTTCATAAAGTACTCTCCAAGCCAAATCTAATCCCAATTAAAAAATATTCTAATATCACTTGTAATATAAGGGTAGTGTTTCTTCATTTTTTTTCTTTACTACCCAAGTCAAATCTAATTCCTATTAAATAGAACTCTAATATGGCCTCTAACATGAAGGTGGTATTTATTAATTTTTTTCATAAATTACCACCCAAGCCAAATCTAATCCCACCATCGTAATCTGTAACATAAGGGTAGTACTCATTCAACTATTTTCTTATGCCCTTATGTTATCTATGAAAGGTACCAAGATGACAGTGATCACAAGTTAATTGGTGTTTAATGAAATTATCATCAGAGTCGCACTGTATCTATGTTTAAATGACATTTTTTTTTTTTTTTATATTTTGCCATTTCACTCATAGGGATATAAGGAACAACCAAGATAGTGACATCACACATTCACAAGAGTTTGGTGTGTGTTCTTGTGCCAAATTGGAAAACTGGAGGTTCAGATGAAATATCTGGGTTGGGCATCTGTTGATAACTGTTGAATGAGAGGTTTCAGAAATGAGTCTGTCCCCTTACTGTGGAGTCTTGGGAGCTCATTATATGTGCTCTCCTAAAAGCTATATGGAATAAAACTTTGAGACATAAACAAAGGGATCACAAGTGTGAGAGACAAGTATGTAAAAAAACATTACAATAAAGGAAATGATAAAAAAAAGAATATTTTTAGTATGACGTATTATGGTTATGCAATCTGGCTTTCTCAAAGTAAAGGGCAATTATATATTTAATGCTATTTATTAGATATGTTTTTGCTGTACTAATAACTGTGAACCTTTTGTTAGATGCTATGAGGAGCTGTAGGCAGCCATTAACACAACAGAAAACATATCTAATGAGGTCAAGCCCAATATGTTTTAAGCTCAGACTTCATAACAGATACACTGCTAACATTAGGCAGAGTGTGCTACGTTAACAAAAGGTTTTCTATTGGTTATTCTCAAGGTTAGTGCCAAAACGCATGACCTGCATAGTTCTTTTGCATTTGCCATTGCAAAAAATTCTCAATCGCCATAAGAATGTTGCTTTTTTAACAATTGTGATACTTATAATGAAACAACATGTCAATTAGGATAGAAAGGCTGTCAAGAGAAATAAAGTTAGCTTAAAACAATACATAATACATAGTTTGGCACTTGGCTATGAATTAAAAAAAAACTCTCGCGTTTATATGCAAATCCTAAACCACTGTGTGTTAAATCATTAAATCTTTGAATTAAATGATGGTATGCTTTGCATATGTGATGAAATTTGTTTCAGTTGCTTTATTTGGACTTCTGCAGCATGCACCTAACACCTTTGCTTTTTCTTTGTTATCTTGACAGCAGTAATGGTCTTCATTGTAAAAATTATGGATAAGTTATACATGACTGGCTATGGGTTAATATGTAAGCATTACCTCTCTTTTATAGGAATTGGTGCATATGTGCATTCTCCTTTTTTCTACAACCATTGTTTAAACAGCCTATTGCCTACATACTGCTCATTAGTAAACTTTACAGAGTGCTAATTAATTTAAGCATAATAATGTATGCTAAATGTGCTTTGTACATAGAGCCTTGTAACTGGTTCAAGACATTCAGGTATTTGTTAGCAGGGCAAAACATGTGCTTGATTGAGGGAATATACTGTAAAATGTATGACTTAAAAGTGTATGTTTTCACTGGCTCTTACAGGGCACTTGCAGTGCATAATAATATATTTTATTGATTTTCTAGACAATCTTTGCTTCTACCAGTTTACAGTATTTGTCTTAGCAGAGCAGTATCTACCAGATGTAATAACAACATTAATACTCTTTTTTTTTATGAGCAATGTAGTGAAAACTGTTGTGTTATAGAAATGGTACCCACCCCCATCCTTCTGCTATCACATCTTCTGGTAACTTATGAACCTATATCTTGTAATCCTGAGTTAATCTGAAAAATGATCTTAACCACTTAAGCCCCGGACCATTTGGCTGCCCAAAGACCAGAGCACTTTTTGCGATTCGGCACTGTGTCAATTTAACTGACAATTGTGTGGTTGTGCGACCTGGCTGCCAAACAAAATTGATGTCCTTTTTTTCCCACAAATAGAGCTTTCTTTTGGTGGTATTTGATCACCTCTACGGTTTTTATTTTTTGCGCTATAAACAAAAAAATAGTGTCAATTTTGAAAAAACGCAATATTTTTTACTTTTTGCTATGATAAATATCCCCAAAAAATATATTAAAAAAAATGTTTTTCCTCAGTTTAGGCCGATACGTATTCTTCTGCATATTTTTGGTAAAAAATTGCAATAAGCGTTTATTGATTGGTTTGCGCAAAAGTTATAGCATCTACAAAATAGGGGATAGTTTTATGGCATTTTTATTAATAATTTTTTTATTTACTAGTAATGGCGGCGATCAGCGATTTTTATCATGACTATGACATTATGGCGGACAGATTGGACACTTTTGGCGCAATTATGGTACCATTCACGATTTTATACAGCGATCAGTGCAATTAAAAATGCATTGATTACTGTGTAAATGTGACTGGCAGTGAAGGGGTTAACCACTAGGTGGCGCTGTAGGGGTTAAAGTGTGTCCTATGGATTGATTCTAACTGTCGAGGGGAGGGGCTATGTGTGACATGACACTGATCACTGCTCCCGATTACAGGGAGCTGTGATCAGTGTCAGTGCCACTAGACAATGCTGATGTAAACAAGCATTTCCCCGTTCTTCTTCTCCGTGAGACGATCGCAGGTATCCCCGTGGACATCGAGTCTGCGGGACCCGCGATCACACTCACGCCTGCAAATCACTTCTTAAAGGGCAACGTACAGGTACATTAATCTGCCTGTACGTGCCCTTCTGACGACGTATATCGGTGTGAGCCGGTCGGCAAGTGGTTAAATTAGAAAAGATAGCATTTTATAATAATGGTGAATATATACTTAGTCCATGTGTCATAATTTGTATATATATATATATATATATATATATATATATATATATATATAGATATCTAGATATATCTATATATAGATATATCTAGATATCTATATATAGATATCTAGATATATCTATATATAGATATATCTAGATATCTATATATATATATATTTACATAAAAATTTATATGAGAGGTCATAAGGTCATGAAATCATTACAGATGGCCAACAGAGTTGCATTTTATTAAAGTAATGCAGGCAAAATAAGGAGTAAAACCCTACTTCTCGTAGTGTTGGAATTCACTGTCTTAGTGATAAGGAATTTGTTTTTCACCATTGCTCTTAGCATGAATTCTAACCCTTCAGAATTACCATAGTCAAAAAATATGACTATTATATATGGCCTTTAAATTCACATTAGCTTCTCAGGGAGTTTGATCATAAGGACCACGGATGTTTCAAAACATAATAAAACTAAATCTTCACAGTCTATTCTGTCCTGAAGGTGCTCAAGTTTGCAAAGTATGCCAACAGACTTGCCTTTCTTTGATATTGACTAAGATCACTTTAATATTGTAGATTTCACACTGTCTTCCATGATTCAATATTTATCAGACTAATGGAAGGCTCCTATTTACTGAATGCATTACAATTGGTTGAAATAACTACTCACCAATTTACTTTTATAAGATGGTTAAACGTTTGTAATCTCATCTTATTCATATGACTATGGGCATAGAAATCCATGCTGTATTGGTTGTCCCCATTGTAGTTATATCTGAAAAGCCTCTAGAGCAGTGGTCATCAACCCTGTCCTCAGGGCCCACTAACAGGCCAGGTTTGCAAGATAACTGAAATACATCACAGGTGATATAATTTGCTGCTCAGTGATTGCAGTATTCTAGTCTGCATCTCCCCAGGGTAATACATAAAACCTGGCCTGTTAGTGGGCCCTGAGGACAGGGTTGATGACCACTGCTCTAGAATATCCACAAAGGGCCTCCATACTTCTTTGAATTATGAAATTGTTTTGTTTTCAAAAAAGGATATTTGGAATCAACTTGCTTGTAAAGACCATTGAAAAGGAGCAAGCAAACACTTGTAAATCCTAGAAAAATACTTTTTACTTTGCTAAACACCTTACACATGTACACATATACACACTTCTTCTAGCCCTCTGTATATTGCTTTGTGTGATTACATTTTTATCCCTAATACATTCACCTTTAAAATACCTTAAGGTATGTAGATTTAAATAAGACTGGATATCACAAACACTTACGCTGGTAATATTTGTTTTAGAAATCACTATTTGGCCACTGTAGTCTTGATTACTGTTTTGAAAGTGTCAGAAAAAAAAAACTGTATGCAGTCTCTGTGGATTGTGCCATAACAATGCCTACGGGAAGTCTGAAAAATATGCATAGTGGGTGTGAGCTATTACTGTTGCTATTAAGAAGAATGGAAAAGTGAGAGTGAAATAAATGTTTATTTCCCTATGAATTCATGAACTTGTGTTGGCCAGTCATACCCAAGTCTTTGTTAATGAGATGTGAGGATCTTTGGATTTCTGTCAACATTCTTGGCTTTTAAAAGTGTTTTAGACTTTCAAATCACAACGACATTAACTGAATAATCATATGAAAGTTAAAATAGAGTTAGTAAAACTAACATTCATCAGAATCAGCTTTCAAAGAAAAAAGCTGTGTGTATATTTAAATAATTGGTATTCTTTTACTTCCCCTATTCATGTTGTGTGTTTATTTGAATTGGTGTATGTATATCATAACTAAACCATTGTTAGGTGCTTGTAGTCATGGCAATGCTAGCACCTAGAGCACACCCTGGAAACAAAGGATTATCTGGCCATTTAATAATTGTAGTGCTTTACCCTAAGGGAGCCAGTATTAGGTGTTTTCTATGTATCTGTGCAAGTTGCACTGGGATTTTAAAGTTCTTATGCCCTGGAGCAAAGGGCTTTCTGTGTTTTGGTAATATAACAAGGAAATAGCATACATTTTCTGATCATATATATATATATATATATATATATATATATATATATATATATATATATATATATGTTATTCATATCCATTTTTGCAATAATGTATTTAAACTGCTTAATACAAAGTAAGGTTTTATTTTGAGCAAGGAATGCAAGCAATTGCAATGAAAAGTAATGTGGTTTGAATATGACATACTGATGCCCAGCTTTCAGGAAGCACGCTAATAACATTAGTGATTTATAGGGGACACATTGTCTACGGATCTATTGTTTCATAAGTGCCACGTGTTCTGTTAAATGCTATTTCACATACAAATCAGCCATTTAATATTTCCATTAGCATAGTACATTATAATCCATCACAGTAGTCCTTACCACATTAAAGCTTATCTCCAAAGTTGCATTTTACCTTTTTCCATTTTATGATGATTGCCAACTTCCACAATCTCCTATATGGTCAACTATTAAATGACAATAATTTTATTATGTGTGATTGATTTATGTAGAATGCTATACAGGTATACTGCTGGGGCAGCAGGGAAAAAGGTTACCTCGCTCCCATATTCCATAGAGAGGGTTAGAATAAAGACTAAAAGTTACTCATCATACAAAGTACAAATCTCATTTGAGTCAGTTAACATAAAACACATTAGAAGGTGAATTCAATAAGAATGGCTAGTTTAGTTTATGAATGTATATATGTATTTTAAGTCTGGGTTCACACTATTGCGAATTGGATGTGGGTTTCCCTGCATCCAATTTGCATGTTAGGGGACTGTGACCAGCTCTCAATGGAGCCGGTTCACACTGCTCCGGGACGGCTGCAGAGCGAATTGCACAGCATCTTCTGGTCCCTTTCAGGTCTGAATTCAGCCAAAAATTCGGACCGAAATCGGACCTGAAATGGTGAACAGGGATGCACCGGATCCCTGCTGTGAAACGCTCAGTGCGTCAGCGTGAACCAAGCCTAAACAGTGGTCTTCATCTGGTGGCTCAGGTTCTGCATGCTCATGTAAAGTCAAATTGTATACCAGCAGAAAAACGTAAGTGCTTTTCTAAAAAAAAAAATGTCGATAGCAACTTTATACTTAGGGTAGATCACCATATTATGTTGCTCCAGGGGATGTTTAAAGTATAATTAAAAGGAAAACTTTTTTTAGTTTTGGATACAGTAGAGAGGGATTAGAACACCTGTTAATTTTTCATACAGGTGCATCTCCAAAAATTTGAATATCATCAAAAAGTTCATTTATTTCAGTAATTCATTGCAAAAAGTGAAAAGCATATTATATAGATTCATTAAACACAGAGTGATATATTTCAAGCATTTCTTTCTTTTAACTTTGATGATTATGGCTTACAGCTAGTGAAAACCCCAAATATTGTGAAAAAGTTCAATATTATAGACTCATGGTGTACCACTCTAATCAACTAATTAACTCAAAACACCTGTAAAGGTTTCCTGAGCCTTTAAATGGTCTCTCAGTCTGGTTCAGTAGGTTACACAGTCTTGGGGAAGACTGCTGACTTGACAGTTGTCCAGAAGACAGTCATTGACACAAAAGTCACAAAAGGTCATTGCTAAAGAAGCTGACTGTTCACAGAGTGCTGTATCCAAGCATATTAATGGAAAGTTGAGTGAAAGGAAAAGGTGTGGTAGAAAAAGGTGCACAAGCAACAGGGATAACCGCAGCCTTGAAAGGATTGTAAAGCAAAGGCCATTCAAGAATTTGGGGGAAATTTACAAGGAGTGGACTACGGCTAGTGTCAGTGCTTCAAGAGCCACTACACATGCAAACATATCCAGGACATGCGCTACAACTGTCACATTCCTTGCGTCAAGCCACCCCTGAACCAGAAACAACTTCAGAAGCGTCTTACCTGGGCTAAGGAGAAAAAAGACTGGACTGTTGCTCAGTGGTCCAAAGTCCTCTTCTTGGATGAACGTAATCCTTGCATTTCCTTTGGAATCAAGGTCCCAGAGTCTGGAGGAAGAGTGGAGAGGAACAGAATCCAAGTTGAATGAGGTCCAGTGTGAATTTTCCACAGTCAGTGATGATTTTGGGATCCATGTCATCTGCTGGTGTTGGTCCACTGTGTTTTATCAAGTCCAAAGTCATGCTTTCCTCTGTTGAACAGATTTATCGAGATGCTGACTTAATTTTCCAGCAGGACTTGGCACCTGCCCACACTGCCATTAGAACCAATACCTGGTTTAGCGAGTATGGCGTCGCTGTGCTTGATTGACCAGCAAACTCGCCTGACCTAAACTCCATGGAGAATCTGTGGAGTATTGTCAACAATGCAGACAAGCTCAAGGCCACTGTCAAAACAACCTGGGCTTCCATAACACCTCAGCAGTGCCACAGGCTGCCATGCCTAATTGATGCAGTAATTCATGCAAAAGGAACTCCGACCAAGTATTGAGTGCATACTATACTGTACATGGTCATACTTCTCAGTAAGCCAACATTTCTGTATTAAAAATCCTTTTTTATTGGTCTTATGTAACATTCTAATTTTCTAAGATACTGAATTTTGAGTTTTCACTAGCTGTAAGCCATAATCATCAAAATTAAAATAAAGAAATCTTTGAAATATATCACTCTCTTTGTAATGAATCTATATAATATATGAATTACACTTTTTGAATTGAATTACTAAAATAAATTAACTTTTTGATGATATTCTATTTTTTTGAGATGCACCTGTATATGTCTGTGCCCCCATTAAGTAGACTCACTGTCTGTATTTGTCCTGTTTACCAATATATTTGAAAATATGAGAAAATAAACAAAAATTCCAAATTTTGCGTTGTACCCAGAACAGCAATAGAGGGGAAATCTTCCAAAGAGGACACTAGTTCTGGTGACTCTTGTGTCAACCAGGGATTCCCTTACATTGAAGGGATTTCATATCACTTCCTGTCTTGCTTATGGGACAGGAAGATTAGGAAAATCTTTACAATTGGACACAGATGGCAAAAAAAACTTGACAAGGGTTATAAACCTCCCTTACTCTAAAATGAAAAAAATAGTTTCCCCCTAGTTGCACTTCAACAGGGACTACATTCCAAATGAAACTGATCTCAGTTGTGCATGCATGTAATAGAGTTAAATCATTTCCTGATTTCTATCATTGTCTATAGTATTGGAGCATAACCATTTACAACTTGCCTCGTTTTCCATTATTTACATCCCAGCTTTAGGCATGGTAAAGTAGTGAACTTCATTATGGAATTCTGCATTTATTTCTATGGAGAATTCAGTTGGTGGTCAGACTATTTTAACAGCCAGAATATGAGTATGGAAACAAGCCTGTAAGGTTGAGTGCTTTGATAAAGTAGTAGAATCTCTATAGCTAAGAATTATGATAAATTGTAGATTATAGTAACTGCTTAGAGTCCTCCCAATACCAAGTGATCATTTGTGGGAGACGTATGGTTTGCGGTGCTATAGTTATGACATGATTGTGAACAATATATTGTTGTACATCACACATCTTGTTAACAAGGCTAGTGATGAACAGTACAGTGGTACTCTCATTGCTTAATCCAGCTGAAAACAGAGCTCATATGTTGGAGTGGAGTAACAGCCAACATTAAATTTAATGCAATTAAAGTGTGAATATTTCACAATATTCTTTCACACTGCATCAGCTTACTTGCAAATCATGGTAATATGCTAATTTTCAGTGGTAGCAAAGCATCCTATAGACCTGTTTAAGCACATATATTTGTTACCAGGTAAATACAGTTATTGCTTTCATCTTGACTTTCACATATTTCTTAGATGCCTAGTATTTATTTAACTAAATTTGAACTAGCACTTCTTTTTTGTATCTATCACATTTAATGCCCAATGTATTTCCCATTTTAACAGTATTATGTAATGATGAAAATAAATTAATAAAACAGGCTATAAAGTAAAATTTGTTTTGGCCTGGGACAGGCTTGGTATAATAGTTTTTGTCACAAGAGACACAGGACTGGCCCCAGTAAGTGTGCATTTTATGTGTTGTTGCACTGTCTCTTTGTTGACTACGTGATTGTTTTTTGCATTTGCAAAAAAGGCTTGTCACAGTAGTGACTTCCTGCTGTGATATCTTGTCTGCAATTCTGTAGGAGAAATGGAACCTATAACATTTTGCAAAAAGTGACAATTACTGGTTTCTGAAGACATACTTAAGAGGGTTACAGAGCACATTGCTGTAAGCATAGGAGCTAGGTGAGGGGGAGATACTTAGCTTTGACCAGTGTATCACTTAGGGCTAGGTGCTTGCCTTGCTACCAGTCCTGCATCCCCTTTTTGTACCTATATCATTGGAGCATGGACCTCATTCTGCTGCAGAGACTGCCATTTGTTGTAGTCATCTTCATGTTGGGGAGTGCTGTGTGTTTCCAGCAACTCCCCCCAAACAGCATGCAAGGGCATGTAGTGACTTTTTTCTCTCAATCTTTTGAATGCACGGTATATGCTTACGTATTCAGTATGTTGGTATCTGCTTAATGAAGGCCAAGAGTAATAACTAGTGACATGAAGAAGGACAGTGAGATAAAAATATTGCACAGTGATTAAATGTTGCCAAACAAGCTGTTTTGCATCATAAACTTGAGGCTAACAGTTTTTCTGGTCAGTCGTCATTTATTATGTATGGTTACCTCACCTAACCTACTCTGTAAATTACCATCTAGATTTAGTTGTTCCTGTCCTAAAGTTAGTCAAATATATCCTGCAAAGCCAAATACTATTTTACTCAAGTTCAGTTAGATCTTACCTTCATGAATGCTGTGCTTGGGGTCAATTTCAAATATCCTTAGGATTTCAGGCATTGCATTAGGGTATTAGGGGAAGCCCCAGCTATAAAGCCTGAAGAAGTTATTCTTTAAAAATCAGGGCTGGACTGGGGCAAAAATGTGGCCCTGGACTTCACCCAGACTGGCCCAGGGCACAACACATCAGGGTATGGTACATCAGGGCACAGCACATCAGGGTACAGAGCCCAGCACATCAGGGCACAAGGCACATCAGGGTACAACACATCAGAGTACAACACACCAGGCCACATCAGGGTACAACACACCAGGCCACATCAGGGTACAACACACCAGGCCACATCAGGGTACAGGGCACAGCACATCAGGGTACAGAGCCCAGCACATCAGGGTACAGAGCCCAGCACATCAGCGTACAGGGCACAGCACCTCAGGGTTCAGAGCCCAGCACATCAGTGTACAGGGCACATCAGGGCACAACACATCAGGGTACAGAGCCCAGCACATCAGGGTACAGCACATCAGGGTACAGAGCCCAGCACATTAGGGTATAGGACATCAGGGCACAACACATCAGGATACAGAGCCCAGCACATCAGGGCACAAGGCATATTAGGGTACAGCACACCAGGCCACATCAGGGTACAGGGCACAGCACATCAGGGTACAGAGCCCAGCACATCAGGGTACAGGACATCAGGGCACAGCACATCAGGGTACAGAGCCCAGCACATCAGGGCACAGCACATAAGGGTACAGAGCCCGGCACATTAGGGCATAGCACATCAGGGTACAGCACATCAGGCCACATCAGGATACAGGGCACAGCACATCAGGGTACAGAACCCAGCACATAAGTGTACAGGGCACATCAGGGCACATCAGGGTACAGGACACAGCACATCAGGCCACATGGCACATCAGGGCACAGGGCACATAGCACATCAGGGCACATGGCACATCAGGGCATGGGGCACATCAGGGTACAGAGCCCAGCACATCAGGGTACAGGACATCAGGGCACAGAACATCAGGGTACAGAGCCCAGCACATCAGGGTACAGAGCCCAGCACATCAGGGCACAGCACATCAGGGTAAAGCACACCAGGCCACATCAGGGTACAGGGCACAGCACATCAGGGTATAGAGCCCAGCACATCAGTGTACAGGGCACATTATGGCACATCAGGGTACAGGGCATAGCACATCAGGCCACATGGCACATCAGGGCACGGGGCACATCGGGGCACATAGCACATCAGGGCACATCAGGGCTCGGGCACATGGCACATCGGGGCACATCAGGGCTCGGGGCACATCAGAGCACATTATGGCACATGGCACATCAGGGCACATGGCACATTATGGGGCACATTATGGGGCACATTGGGGCAAATAACACATCAGGACACATAGCGCATCAGGGCACGGAGCACATCAGGGCATGGGGCACATTAGGGCACATGGCATGGGGCACATAGCACATCAGGGCATGGGGCACATAGCACATCAGGGCATGGGGCACATGATGGGGCACATTATAGGGCACATCAGGGGGCACATGATGGGGCACATCAAGGCACATGATGGGGCACATTATAGGGCACATCTGGGGGCACATGATGGGGCACATCAAGGCACATGATGGGGCACATCAGGGCACATGATGGGGCACATCAAGGCACATGATGGGGCACATGATGGGGCACATCATCAGGGCACATCAGGGGGCACATCATGGAATCTTACTAGCCAGTTTGCAGAGTAGCGCAGGAAGCGTTTGTCTGTAGTAAGTTCTCTCTCATGTCATGCAGTACTGCTCACTCCATGGCAGCCCCTCCTCTCTTCTCGTCTATCCCAAATGATGTCACAAGCCAATGGGGATAGACGAGAAGAGGGGAGGGGCCATCAGGGAGCGAGCAGCGCTGCATGACATGAGAGAGAACTTACTACAGTCAGGCGCTTCCTGCGCTACTCTGCATACTGGCTAGATCTCGATCTACCTGTCAGGCGCCAGCTGTCGGCGGTTGATGGGTAGATCGCCACGCACCGCAGATGCAGCTGAAAACAGCCCACACTGAGCCATCGGCCCACCGGGTATCTCTCTATAGTCCTGATGGCCAGTCCATCCCTGTTACAAATGCATGTAGTGAGCATAAGTTTACTTTAAAGCTCCAGTGATCTTTGGACTGGCTTCTTAAGCCAAAGTAAAAATTATGTAAATGATCAAAATTACTCAAACGGGATGCTGCATTGCTTGAAGAGATTTGTTTGAAACATGGACATTATGATGTCCATTGTGTCCATTATTACTTTGAACACTGCAGCAATCAAACTGATTTGCCACAAATATCATATGCCAGCCAAATTACCAATTTTTATAAAGAGTAGGTACATCCAGGCATATTCGTCTGAATAGATTCAGATATGAGGAACTTACCAACTCTTCAAGTGACAAAAGTGAATATAAATTAGGGCTTCAAGTGTAAGCTCACCTTTATCAAAAAAGTAAACTTTCAAAAAAGTCCTAAGCCTTCCTAAAATCTTTTACAGCCTGTGATTGTGCCGTCTGTGAGTTGTTGTAGGGACGAGGCAGCCGTTGGAACCAGCGACCACTTGCTACAGGAGGGAGAGTCATCCTGTTTCTTTGTGCTGCACATGCACAGTGTGTACTCTTGCCTGATGGCTATAATGATCTCACTGTCTGCAACAGAAGAGAGGCATTCCCTCCTGTAAACTCTGAGGATGCTGGTCCTAACAGCTGCTCTGTTTCTACAATAATTCAGAATGGAACCATCTCAAGCTGTAGAAGGATTTAGTAAGACTTTTTTTTTCCATAAAGAATTTATTCAATATAAAGAGGTAAACATACAAATCCAACACAGGAACACATGTCAGAATAAGATCAGGACAATACAATAGTACCTTTTGAAAAATACAACTTGAAGATGTAACTTGGAGGGCAGTGGCCAGGAACCAAATGAGTAAACCCAAAAATAAGCATCTGTGGGCAGAGGGTCCCATTATCAAATTTCACCTCCCCCTGTCCCCCCCCCCGACCCCAGCAAGGGGAGGAAAAGCATCATTAAATCATTCCTGGACCTAAACTAAAACATGATATAACTTATTAAGGCTTACAGGGTACTAAAATAGGGGTATCAAATAGTGGGTCATAGTGTCCAAGTTCGACAGGTTCAGTGAGTGAGCTCAGAGTGTGGAATTGGAGTCAAATACTCCCGGAGTACGAAAAGAAACGAAGCTAAGGAGAGGAAAAGAGAAAAGAATTAGTGAGAAGGGGGAGGGAAAGGAAGGAATCTAGAGAAAGAGGGGGGAGGGAGGGCCCAGAGTAAGAATGGGGATAGAGGGGGAGGGGGGATCACCAAGGTTCCACACCCCCCCACCCGCCCAGCTGCTGAATGTAGCCTGTGGCTCGACACAGAGGTCAAGAAGTAACCTTATTGGGTATACTGGCGATATTTATCAGTGGTTGTAAAATGAATCCAGCAGGCCCATATACTTGGGAATTTGTGTATTCTATCTTGTGAGATATGGATCAGTTCCTACATATCCTTTATATTGGAGATTCTCGCAAACCATTCCCCGATCATCGGAGTGCATGTGGAGCTCCAATGTTTGGGAATACATAGTCTAGCTGCATTGACCATAAGCATAGCTAAAGATTTGTGATATTCTCTTTTGGAAAGTGAGGTGTGATGTAGGAGGAATTGGACCGGGGTGAAGTCAAGAGTAAACGTAGTGATATGTGCGATGAGGTCGCAAACCTCTTTCCAGCATGGCTGAAGTTTCTCGCAAGCCCACCACAGATGGAGCATAGTACCCACCTCTGTCCCACAGCGCCAGCAGGTGTTGGGAATGTCCGAAGAGAATTTGTGGAGGCGTGAGGGGGTTCTATACCATCTAGTATTTACCTTATAGCCATTTTCCTGAATCGCCACATTTAACGAACCCTTATGTGCGTAGTCATGAATTGTATTCCAGTCATCTGTTGTTAGATGTGTTTGTAAGTCTCTATTCCAGGACTCTTGTGAGGGCGCTAGGGTTTGGGCTAGGTTCCTCCGAGAGGAGTGTGTATATAAGAGAGATCAAGTGTCTTTGCGGGGATCTGCGATGGCAGAGGGACTCAAAGGGCGTGAGGGGTCTCATCCAGCATGTTTGATGAGCCTGGGTTTCTAGAAAGTGTCTAATTTGCCTGTAGGTCCAAAAGGGGAATGAAGACCTCTTAGAAGTCGTTCTGAGCTTGTCTAAGGGGATGGGTTTTCCGTCTGAGAAAAACTAGAGGGCTAATACATCCTCAAAAGGCCAGTCTTGTTGCAGGAAGTTGTCTGTTTCCCCTGGAGGGAAGTCAGGATTCCCTCTTAATGTGGTTAAAGGACCCGGGATAGAGGCCAAATTTCCTCCTCGTATGGCCTTACTAAATGCTAAAAGGGAGGGCTGGATGTGCAGGTGGGTCAATAGAGACTGTGGCCAACTTTTTTGAGGCAGCCAAGGGAGAAGATGCAAGGGTCGAGACGAAAAGTCTTTTTCAAGGGATACCCATGCCTTTTTAAAGGAGTGGATATTCCAGTCTGCGATCCTTGTGAGATGGCATGCAGTATAGTAATTATATAAGTCAGGCAAACCGATACCTCCTCTAGACTTAGAGTAAGGCGTGAATACTTGATGCGGGGAGGGGAGTCTCTCCATAGGAATGTAGAACAAGCTTTTCGATAGGTAGAGAAAAAGCTTGGTGGTAAGAGAATCAGGACCGCTTGTATCAGATATAATAAGCGTGGTAGAATAATCGTGGTAGAATAATCATCTTAATCAGGGTGGAGCATCCAAACCAGGATACATTTAAACCCGCCCAGTCCCTGAGATTTTTTTGTGCTTTTAGAAGGGCAGTGTGATGGTTCATGGAGTAGAGTTCTGATAAATTAACGGAATTTTAATGCCAAGGTAGGAGATTGCGGTCTTCTCCCAGTGGAAAGGGAGACTCCTGGGCAAGTAGGGTGATATTAAGGGCATGTGATTTAGTATGGTTAATTTTAAGGTTTGAGATTTTACCAAAAAGTGATAGGTCCTTGAGGAGATTTGGTAAGGAGGTTTGAGTTGATCTTAAAGAGAGTAAAATGTTGTCGGCAAAAGCCGCTACCTTGAACTCTCTCTTCCTTGAACTCTCTCTTCCTCACTATCACCCCCTGGATATCTGGGTTGAGCTGCATCTTATTAAGAAGGGGTTCCAGGGTCAGTATATAAATTAAGGGTGAGAGTAGGCATCCTTGGCGTGTGCCATTGTTTATAGGAAAAGTATCCGACAGGTGGCCATTGACTTTTACAGCTGCAGAAGGGCCAGAATAGAGGGTCATAATAGATGAGAGCATGCGGCTCTCACAACCAATGGCCCAAAGAGTTTCTCGCATGTAGTCCCAGGCCACCCTGTCGAACGCCTTCTCAGCATTGAGTGAAAGAAAAAATCCTTGTGTTTTGGAAAGTGAGAGCCAATGGTGAAGGTTAAGCATGCAAATTGTGTTGTCCCTAGCTTCACGGCCAGGGACAAACCCCACTTGATCTAGGAATACCAGGCCAGGCAGTAGGGGAAGTAATCTGTTTGCAAGGATCTTCACATATATTTTGATATCTACATTTAGGAGGGAAATCGGTCTGTAATTTGCAACTAATGAAGGGTCTTTGCCTTCCTTGGGAATTACGGTAATATGGGCAGATAACCTCCTATCCGGTCTAACCTGGGAGTCTGATAGGGTATTAAGAGTAGCAAGGAGTCTTGGGGAGAGAACTTCAGAAAAGGATTTGTAATACTGAAGGGAGAAGCCATCTGGGCCCGGGCTTTTGCATACTTTCATTTGTTTGATGGCTGACTCTAGTTCAAATGTAGATAATTGGCTTTCAAGGTTGAGTGATTGTTGGGGGGTTATGGGTTTGGGGCTATAACTGGCTGGGAATTCCTTAATGAGTTCAAGACGCTTTTCAGGAGTAGTTTAAGTGATATGGTCGGTTCGTAAGTTATATAACTTTGAGTAAAAACGCTCAAATTCTTTGGTTATTTCCTTATTCTTGACCAGGGATTACCCTTGTTGTTGCGTATAGTGTGAATTATCAAGGACATTTTAGACGCTTGTACTGTGCGCGCCAAGAGGCGTCCGCTTTTGTTGCCATGTTCGTAGAAAATCCTCTGGCCAAGGATGTATCGCCTTTTAGTGCTCTTATCAAGTTCCTCCAAAAGGAGAGAATGGGCATGTACTAGGTCCTGAAGAGTAGATTGAGCTAGTGTCTGTTTGTGAATTGTTTCAAGGGCTTTAATTGATGTAAGGAGAGCCATGATATTCTCTTGTTATAGCCTCTTATTTTTTGCAGCTAGGGCCAGAAGTTCGCCTCGGATCATGCATTTATGAGCCTCCCAATGGGAGATTGGAGACATTTCTGGGCTGGAGTTTTCATCAAAGTATTGTTGGATGTGGGTGCAAATATGGTCAATTGAAGCAGGGTCTTTAAGTAGAGAAGTATTTAAACGGCAAAATTTCGTTTTAGTGTTAGTGTCCGGGAAGGAAAGTGTTACCGTGATTGGATGATGATCTGACAAGAACATGGGTTTGATGGTAGATTGTTGTAGTTATGGTAAATCAGTCTGGGATAGGAAAAAATAGTCAATCCTAGAGTATTTTCGGTGTGGGGCTGAGAAAAAGGTATAGTCCTTGACTGAATGGGCCATCGTACGCCAAGCGTCGTGCAGGGTTAGGTGTTGAAGTTGCAATTTAATCTGACGTAGTGCTTTCTATGTCAAGGTGGAAGTCCCGGAGGAGGAGTCTAACAGGGGGCTCAAGGGAATATTGAAGTCACCGCCCAAAAGTACCAGGCCCTTCTGGAAGGAGGCTAGGAGATCACAAGTTTTTCTAAAAAAAGTGACCTGATGCTCGTTTGGGCTATAAATGTTAGCTAAGGTTATTGGCTTGGAGGCGTAGGTGCCCTTGAGAAAGATAAATCTACCTTCCAGATCAATGAGGGAATCTATGAGATTAAAATTTGCATGTTTGGATATTAAAATGGAGACTCCTTTGGTCTTGCCTTCAAGGTTTGTAGCATGAAATGCTGATTTGTAAATGTGGTTAGATAGTTTAGGAATGGTGTCCCAGTGGAAGTGAGTCTCTTGTTGGTAGATAAAGTGCGCTCTGTGTTTGGAAAGAGATGACAGGACTTTGGACCGTTTTTTCCAGTAAGTTAAGGCCTTTTACATTAAGGGAGATGCACTTCAACATCAGGGATGGGCTGACTTTCTGGTTAGAGTGCATGATTTGCGAGAAGAAAATATCGGGGCTGTTGGTTTCAAAATGCACTAAGCAAGTTGACAGAAAGCTAGGGAAGTACCAGCGGGCAGGTGGTGGGCGTGGGCTCAGAGGATGGGGGACCAGGAAAGATAATTGGGCGAGGCAATAGTTAGGAAAGAGACGGAGAAAAGCAAGAGTAAGAGAAGAGACCAGAAAGAGAGAAAGAAAAAGAAAAAAGAGTGAGAAAGGACAGATCACTCCAGAGGTGGAAATAGATCCTCTTTTCCACCTAAAGAAAGAAAAAGAGGATCTGGAGTGTCAGCAGGTGACCCGGTGGGACTGCTCTGTGGGAATGAGAGAAGGGGCGGGACCACTAGGTGTCTGCTACCTGGGGATCAAATACAGAAATACATTAAGAACGCACAGGAGGTGCATTCGGTTATATGCAGAGGAGAAACCTGCTAAAGGCGAAATAGAAAACACAAACCATAGTAACCATATCAAGTAAACGTTTAATAATTTAACTAACACTGTTATGTCAGGAGGAGTTTAATCCATCCCGGATATGACTGAAGAGAATAACTTGCCTCAAGTACACATGTGAGATCGGAATACCTTCTTCAGCAGATATAATCAAGCAAATTCAAACAAATTCAAACTCATCCTCTATGGGAAGGTACGGGTAAGGCAAGGCTCAAGGAGGAGGGGAGGAGAGGAAGAGAAGGGAGGAAAGGTGAAAGGATGGGTATATTAAGAGAGAGGATAAAGAATTCGAGGGGATAGAATAGGAAGAGGGGTGAAGTGGGAAGTAAGGTAGCATGAGAGGAGAGCTACGGTGAAGGGAGGGATGAGGGATAGAGTATGAAAAAAGGGAGGAAATTAGAGAGAAGAGGGAGGAGGGGAGGGAGATGGGAGAGGCGTGGGAAAAGGGGGATGTTGGAGAGAACAGGGAAGGGAGTAGCGGAGGAGTCTTGCCCCTTTCATTTCATTACAGGAAGAAGGAGAGTAAGTTGTTGAATTCTATGCTAGGCCTCAGAAGGCAAAATTGTGAGAGAATTTGTTAAATCATTGTAGAATCATTGTAGAACAACCACCCTTATGAGCATGAGAGCGTAATAAGGTCATTTGGATCTGTACATGGAGACCTGGGATGCTAGAGCCGAGTTGAAGAAAAACTATCACCGGTACCTGGAGGTATAAATAAAGGAACCTAAAATACCATTGGTTGATTCTTAGGGGTAGACAAAGGAATTTGCAACGGTAATTTAAGTGTTGCATCCCAGGTATTCATGCTGGTGCCTCCACAGTGACCTATCTAGGTATGGGGATACATATTTTACCGGGCATAAGAAGGTAATGGGCTTTGTGACCATCAGAAACGAAGTACCAAGCAGGTTGTAAAAGAGTCCCGTTCCTTGGTCACACCTTGTGGAAACAGGGGAGACTCAGGAAGAGAAACAAAAAAAAAAGGGGGGGAGGAGATAAAAGGGACGTCTGTGGGCACTTGGTTGGGTTCATAAAAACATCCAGTGGGTGGAATAGAGTCAGCCTTGTCGCATTGCTGGGTGAGGTTGTGGCGTTATCTCAAATCAGGTGGGTTCCTTCAGGTTAGAGCAAGCCGTAGACCGCCAAGTTAAGATCAGATTGTGGCCTTCTACCTGGAAGAAAATAACAGCATCCTGATTTATAGGAGAAGCAGTAAACAGTCCATGGCTGAGTCCAAACCATTGCCATCGCGTTGGGGAATGGAGAGATTCACTAACATGGAGAGGAGGCCAGGCTGGGGATAGGTATAAGACTGAAAAAGAGTCACACGTGGGGATCAGGCGGAAGTCACATAAGAGAGAATGAGAAAGCTGGGTTGCGTCATATAGTGTACTTACAGGCAATAGTTCTGGAGAGCGTCACATAACTTTAGGCTTTCATACGTCCCCTTCTTGCTGAGGGCGAAGGGTTGATTCTGGGCTATGTTGGTAGATATCTCGGCGTGAGGAATGGGCGTTAGGACAGACCAAGTCTGCTCTGTGTCTGCGTGATCTCTGTCGCTGAGCCTTTGGTGTCGGGTTGAGCGATACTGGCAGCAAGGGTTCCAAAGGGAAGTAGAGAGCGTACTATTCCGGAAGCTCAATGTGAGGAAGATTGAGTTGCTCGCAAAATCCCTATAGATCTTCCAGTGTTTGTAGTAAAGCGGAGTGCCCCCTGGCAGACGCAGAGAGACCAAATGGGAATTTCCAGCGTTATTGAATATTTTGTGGCGAAGAGCGGCCAGTAGGGGGTGTAGAGCTCTTCTGTTTTGGAGCGTTATTTGGGACAAGTCCTGGAACAAGTTTATTTCTGCTCCATTGTGAATGATTCTGCCTCTTTCCCTTGCTTTACGCAGAATTTCCTCTTTAAGGAGAAAATTAACCACGCAACAGATAATATTTCTGGGGGGTTCATTCTCACGGGGTTGTGGGCGTAAAGCTCGGTGGGCTCTTTCTAGATCAATCGGTGAGTCAGCCGGGCGATCGATTAGATCATTAAATATTGTGCAAATGGTTTGTTGTAAAGATCCCAGATCTGTGCTCTCAAGGACCCCCCTCACCCTGATATTGTGCCTCCTACCCCAATTGTCGAGGTCTTCCACATGCCTATGGAGCTCAAATAGTTGGGAAAGCTGTGTGTCATAAATGCACTGCACTTGACGAATGGCTGCCGCGTGTGTCTGGGTGGTTTGCTCTACACTATCGATGCAGTGAGCAGTTGCCTGGATATCAGTTTTTTAGATCCGCAATCGCGGCTGTCACAGTGATTTTAATGTCCATGGCAAATTTTTCTAGATCAAGGTAACTGTTCCCGGCCCGAGTCCGAGATAGAGGTCGTTGCTCCCTCTCTATGTGAGCTTTGTGTTGCGCTGGGCGAGCTCGGGGTCTGGGCCTGTGAGGCCACGAGTGCGGCTTGGCGCTGGGTCCGGAATAGTTCCGGGATATTCTTGCTCAGCTGCGTACCTGATTCCATGGTAGTACGGGATGCAGATGCGCTCTGAGTGTTTTTGGGTGCAGGTTTCCCTAAAAGCGAGGTTAGATTCCCAGGACGCAGAAGCAATCAGTTTATGCTGCCATTCAGGTCTCCGTCTAGGCCATGCCCCTTTAGTAAGACTTTTAATGATGTTTGGGCACACATTCTTTGAATTGAAAGGGAGCCTTGGCTAGAAGGGAGCTTGGCTTTAGCACACCATGCTGCTATGTCCATATGGGACAGCTTAGTGTGCTTTTTGGTAAAGGTGAACTTATACTTTAAAACCTTCTTTTGCAGGATATCAAATCCATGATGAATACATGCAAGGGTGAGTGAGATTAGCATATTTTCCAAAAGAAACAGTTGGTGAATCATTGGTAAATCTATGATTTACCCCCAAAAAATGTCAAAGGGCAACCCTTGGCCCAGGGACTGTAACTTTCACTGTATTTTTAGGATCCCAGTTTCTCACAGAAGACGCATTCGGATTTGTTAAGTATGGGGCACAATCCAGTGAATGCACAGGCAGCAAATGTTCTTTTATAACTAAAGTAAAAAACTAATACATAGTAAATTAGATATACTAGAGGGTAGCAGGAATTTAGAAATGTTACAGTTATTCTACTCCATACAAAATGTCATTGTTTGTAATGCTTTTAAAGCAATGCATTGAAACAGAACTCTAATGAAAATTGGTTTATTTAGTTTGGAGATACTGTAGCAGAGCTCAATTTCCTACCAGATGATGTGTGGGTGTCACTCAGGAGTAAGCAGACCTGCTGAGATCTTCCTATTTCCTATGGGAGCTTTGACATATCTCACTCAGCTTCATCCAAAGTACTAGTACTCAGCACAAATGAGTTTAATAAATGACTGCTATGGATATGGATTGGAGAATAAGAATCAAAGTAAATGTGGAGAATCAACTGGCTGAGTAATGCTGGTGCTTGGTCTAAGGCCAAAGGGCCTGTGAAAAAATCATAATGTGATACTGGGTAGAGATCCATATAGGGGTTCTCTAACAACCCACTTTACTTTAGTGCACTATTATTGGGAGTAGAGCTAGTCCATCAGTACTGAGACCCAGACCCCATCAGTTCTACAGGAGGCCCAGAGGTAGAGAGGAGCTGTTTAATTGCTTCTGGGCACAGATGGAGTAATCTCATGGCCTCCAGCAATTTAAAGAAAATTCCCTGGGTTCCATCCATTCAGCAGGGGGGCTGGGGACAGAAAGGGGAGCTGTAGGTGGAGTAATAATTTGTGCCATGGTTCCTGACAATTAAAGTAGTTGTAAAGTCTCCACAATAAACTCTCATGACACATTCTGTTTTGGGCAATAGTGATGGCAGTGTGTTTTTTTGGGGCAATATAATCTCTAAATACCTTTTCACAGCAGTGCTTCTGTGCGGTCACATGGTTTTCTCGGGTCTTACTCCAGAGCAGAGAGAATCCAGTGGGAGGGGCTCGTATTTCTCTGCTGTTTCAGTTTTAGCTTCAGTTTCTTCTCTTCGGCATCCTTAACAACGATGTGGGGAAGAGCAGCTGCAGGGGAATACTGTACTAAGGTATTCAAATCAGGAGCAGAGGGGTGGGGAGGTAATTGACTTCACACAGACCATTAAACTGGCAGGGAAGGCGGGGGAGACACAGAGATGGTGCAGATAGAGCATCATGATGGAAAGATGTAAACTGACCACACTGTCATGGATCGGCAGCCATGATTAGCGTGGTCAGTTTACAATCAGGAACACAAGAACTGGCAGAATCAACCAGGTATTATACTACAAGGAAAGGGATAAGAAGCACTATGCTGTATAACGTGCCGTAAAGAGACAGGATTTTATTTAGGGTTATAATCACCTTCAGTTAAAGTTCTGACCTTCAATATCAATTTGCTGGGCAGACCCAAAACCTTAATCATTTGTCAGAAACAGCAGCACAGAGGATGACTACACCTGCACTGTACAATCATCAAATGGTCTACTTTCTGCTGGAGTGTGTGCTTTGCTGTGATGTGAGCCAGGGAGCTTGGAGTAGATCACCATTTTTAGTTTCAGGCAGAAAGAAGCAAAGATGACTGCAGGGAGCCGTAATCGTAAGTTTTGTGTAGCCCAGGCCTGTAAGTGAGTGAGAGGATCAGTATGCTGCCCTTTCATCCAGTGTGATGTTTGCTTCCCTGAAAATAGACTTTACAAAGGGCACCATTGCTATGGCTTAGTGAGATGCATGAGGATGTTTTATGGGGTAAGAATGATGATAGTGTGAAGCACTCCTTTTACTCCGTGGCTAATTACAGATCAGGACTGAGAGGCAAAACTGCTTACTTTAGTGTGGCAATGCAATTAATAATGTGCAAGATGCTGTAAACCAATAGCAGCCACTCTGCAGGATGCACTATGGACAATACATGATTCAAACCTAATCTCTAACTTCTGTTACTTACCCTTTCCTGACCCTTGAACTTTCTAATTTGTTATCTCCTGGCTAGAAATAGGATCCCGGTCCAGTTCAAACACATATTCAGACCAAATTTTGCTTGTCTGAACACCATATTTTCAGCCCAATCATCAGGAGCCAAACATCATACTGTATATAGTAACAGTTTTTTCTGCTACTATATACAACAGTTTTCTTCTTTTACTGTCAGAGTTAGAATGAAGTGGCAGGTGCTGGTACCTACTGTGTTTTTAGCAACCAGTGATATCATCAGGCCAAACCATTTACAGCTGGGAATCCCTGGCCATTAAACAAAGCAGCCATGATAGTTTTAAAAAATGGTGTGGGGTTCCCATAAAATCGATACCTAGAATGAATTTTAAAGGGGAACCTCACACAAAAATAGTGGGGAAAAAAAGCTTGAGGTTCCGCAGAATCCACACCACACTCTTATCTGATCATACATCCTAGCAGCCCAGGGATGTGGCAGGATATATATGCCCCCTTCCCCTTTTGAACCAAGCTGGTTATTGGGAGGTACTTAAAAAAATTAAAAAATTAAAAAAACAACACAACATGTCCAACGATATAGAACAACCATCCATTGTCCAGTTATGCAGTGTCTTGACAGCAACTAACCCGTTAAAAGAATAAAAAACACTAGTGTGATTAAATTCCAACAACTGCTCAATCATGAATGATGGCTCTAAAGGATCTAAGTATAAACAAAGGAGAAGGGGTTTTTCACATTATTTACATTATTGACTGTAGCGCTTACCCCCGAAAGAGCCACTGGTAATCGGGTCCCCTAACACTGTGCAGCAGTGTTCTCTACACTTTCTCCAGACAGTCTTTGAGCTTGGCTTTTATGTTTTATTAGGTGTAATAACTTGAATGGGGAATGGGAATTGTGAGATGCCCTACTTAGTATGTCCCCTATGGTCCTATGTACAACTCCAATTGATCTCACTCTTCTTCTCTAAGTACATTAAAGTTGTTAAAGTTAAAGTTGGTTATTATTAAAGTTGGTTCTCAGATTCTGATAATTCCCTGCCTGCAGACCCCCACAACCACTTGGCCAGGGTTGTGGGGAAGAAGCCTTGTGTTCATCAACATGGGAACAAGGTGCTTTGCCAGGGGGGTCAAGGTACCCCCCATATTGAGGGCATGTGGCCTGGTAAGTTTCATGAGAGGCACATGCTTGTCGCTCCTTTCCTGGCCTGCCTGGCTGAATGGGTTTGTTTAGATTAGGGTCTGGTATGAACTTTTTGGTGGGATCTTTGCATTGATTTCCCCTTAAAATCAGATCTTGCATGTCAATTGGAGGGATGCCAAACCTTTTTTTTGCCTTAAAATTAATACCAGACATGAAGAGCCTAGTTTGAATCATTGGGGGGAACCCCACACCTTTTTTTATGCATGGGACTCCCTATTAGCATTTTTAGCAGACCCTCATCTGCAATAATGGTCTACTATAGATGAAAAGAATCCCTGTCAATTTGTTTACAAACGGAAGTAGGTGGCTGAAGCTGTCAGCATATAAAATGTCATTTGTTGTTTGTAAATGTCAGTTTTTCTGGAGTAGGTTGTATACATCATACAAATGCGCACATAAGTGGTTAATGGTATCCCCCAGGCATGTTATTTAAAGGAATTTTGCTTTTCTAATGTTTAACTTTAAGCATTAATAAAATCACTGCTCTCCGGCAAAAGGAACGTTTAAACATTTTAATGCTGTGTTACATGTTCTGCAGGACAGTGCCCAGCCCCCATGCCATTTATTTAACAATCTTGCCTATTAGCCTAGAAAGTGGCCAGAACTGATTCTTAATATTCGGTTCCCATTGACTTCAACGGGGTTTGGATTCAGCAACCAAATTTCTGTAATGCTCGCCAAACCTGCCTTGATCTGGACCCAGGTATGTTTGGCTCATCTGTACTTCTGACCCCTGTGCTTTATGTGTCACCAATTCCTGACCCCTGCATCTGTACATTACCCTCTCCTGAACCCGACACTCTGTATATTACCCTCTCCTGACCCCTAGACTCTGTATGTTACCCACTCCTGACCCTGCACTCTATACATTACCCACTCCTGATCTCTGCACTCAGTAAATCACACACTTCTAAATCCTGAACTATGTACATTATCTCCTGACCTCTGCACACTGTAATTTACATACACCTGACATCTTCATACTGTACATTACATACTTTTAACACCCGCACTTTATATATTACATATTTTGACACCTCTGCTCTGCACATAGATTAAAATTTTCCATCCCTCCCATTGGTAACGCAATTTTGCCACAACCTATTTTTTACCTAGTTTTTTTCATTCTTCTCTGCAGGTTTACAGGCTGCTGGGTGGCATTCCTAGGCCCAGGTAAGGGGTGGTTAGGTGATAATTGCCAGTATGCATGGGCTGCTTATGTGGTCAAATAGACAGTAAAGTGTATGTAAACTATAACAGTGAACTCCTCATATTAATTTCCTATTGGTCCATTAAATATACAATTAAAATACTTGTAGATCCTGTTAGAAATCCTGTGAGCTAATGAATTCTTGTGCACTTTGCCTTTGCTCATTGTTATCAGTCAGCATTGTTTTCATTTCTGGATGATCATCAGGTAAAAAAGAAAAAAGCCTGAAAATATAAAACTAATGCAGCCAACACATATTGCTGCTGGTGAGCGGCAATATGCTACATTTTTTGGTTTACATATACTTTTACATACATACACTGTCTGTCATGATCACTTAGTGCCCCTGTTCCTCATTCCAGCACCCGGGTGTTGGCTGTTGCTTTTCCTCCCTGTCTGTGCTCACTAGTTAACTGATTGATCTGGTCAGTCACCTGATAAAAGCAAACCGAACACTCGCTTGTGATAGAGACAGACTTAAGGCCCATACACACAATAGGACTTTTTGACAACAAACATGCAAATGAGCTGTTTTAAGGCAACATCCTACCATGTGTACGCTCCATCGGACAAACTTTTCCGGTTTTCATCGGACAAATGTTGGCTGTGCAAACAGACAAACTTTCCAGCAACAAAAGTCCTATGGTGCAAAATCCTTAGGATAGGAATTTAGTCCAAAGTACAAACACGCATGCTCAAAACCAATGCAAAATATCAGACAACAATACAGAAGTTGACCAAAGGGTGGCGGTAAAGAGCTGAAAAACCAAGTGATTTGGTGAAAGTTGGCTGAAAAAGTCCTGCTGCATGTATGCTTAATTAGTTTACGGCCAACGCCCTTTGTACAAAAATCCACGGGAAAGTGGATGTTACATGCATTGTTCTAGATCAAGCCACCTGTTAAGCCTCATACACACGATCGGACTTTGTACAAACTTTCCCGTGGATTTTTGTACAAAGGGCGTTGGCCATAAACTAATTAAGCATACACATGGCAGGACTTTTTCGGCAACAAACACAAACGTAGTGACGTTTCAACGTACTGACGACACTTCAAAAAGAGGACAGGCGCCACCCTTTGGTCAACTTCTGTATTGTTGTCTGATCTTTTGCATTGGTTCTAAGCATGCGTGTTTGTAGTTTGTACAAAAGTCCGATGGTTTTGTGTACACACGATCGGACTTTGCTCCATCGGACTTTTGTTGCTGGAAAGTTTGTCCGTTCGCACAGCCAACAAAAGTCCCATGAAAACCGAAAAAGTTTGTCCGATGGAGCGTACGCAGTCCGATGAAAACTGAAAAAGTTTGTCCGATGGAGCATACAAGCCTTAAAACAGCTAATTTGCATGTTTGTTGTCAAAAAGTCCAATCGTGTGTATGGGCCTTTAGTCTGTCTTGCTTGCTGTTGGATCCCCTGTGTATGACCCGGATTGGACTGGACTATCCCCTGAACTCAGCCTGCCTTTTTACCTGAAATGGATACTGGATTATCCCCTGATCTCAGCCTGCCTTTACCTGAACTGTCTTTGAACCACGCTATCTGCTAAACTACAAGTACCTGTTTGCTTTGCTCAGTTCGCATCTGCCTTGGCATTGTGGCCAGACACTACAGCATTGTGTATAAGGTCCTGGGGGCAACCAAGTACGGGTAGGCCTGCTTGTCTCAAGGGAAAGGGGGCTGCTATAGGTGAAGCACACAGTAGCTAGCAATAGTGTCTGACCACCTGCGATGGGGTAGACGTGACATTCGTGACACTGTCAAGAAACCATTATCACTTGAGTATCCATTTTTTTTTTTTGTTAAAACAAACAAAAACCCACTCAAAATACATCATTTAACTATATTTGTTTATTCTTTTTTAACTATCCTGTTTGAAAAAAAAGGGAATGGTCAAATGTGTAACAGTTTGAAGACCCTTTCACTAACATCAGAACCCCTATGTGTAAACTGTCAGTACACAAGATGACACTTTAGTGTTACATTAAAAAATAGCAAATTCACATAAGCTGTTATTACATAGGCCCGCCAAATGCAGCCCGGCGGGCCATTTCATGTGGCCCTGGCACCAATCCTGCAGCTGTGACACCCCCCTCATCTGTCCCCACCTTGTCTCAGCATTTGGCAGAGGAGAAGGACAGACCTCCTCAACCATATCCTGCACTTCTCTGTGCATCTGCAGAGAGGCTCGTCTCTGCCCCCCCATCTCAGCAGTTGGCAGTCATAACTCCTCCTACTGATCCTGCCCCTCTCTGTACAGCCACAGCACTGCCTCATTGCTGCCTCTCCACCTCCCCTGGTTTCAGAATTCAGAAGAATCCAACAGCTGATTCAAACCCTCCTCTGGTCCTCCTCTAGACCCTGCACTTTCTGCTTCCCAGCTCTGCCTCCAGCTTCTTGTGCATGATGTATTGGAGGGTGTGGGACTCTTGACTTCTGATGGTTTGGGGGGCTCTTGACATCTGATGTAAGGGGGGAGAGGTACTCTGGACATCTGCTTACCTGTATAATTATTATGAGAATAATACAGTTCTATACCAGTTGAAAAAAAGGGTCGCACGCTGCTGGTATCATCCACCAGAAATGTTATTGGTAGAACCAGGTTCTGTCTTAGCAGTCTCCAATAAAGTTTCTTGTGGATAATACCAGCGGTGTGCGATCTTCTTTTTCAGACTTGCATCATCTGCTAAAGGAGTGTGTGTGGGATCTGTGCCGGTCTGCACCCGCCCTTCACAACTTTAGTCTTACAATAATACTAAAACCAGTAATAACATAATGCAGATGCAATTATTTAATATTGTAAAGAATAGATACATTTATATAGATCTCATATCTTTATATTGTATATAGTCTTACAGATACAACCGGCTCTTTGGGGGCAACCATAATGCTGATGCTGCTCGCAATGAAATTGATTTTGAAACCCCTATTCTAGAGGTTCAGTGAGTAAGTAGTTGAGATAGGTTGGGACTTTGATGAAGCCATGGCCTGGCAAGGCCATGTATTCCCATCCCATGGGACTTTAAATGAAACCATGGCCTGGTAAGGTCATGTGTTTCCATCCCTTTTCAAATAAAAAAAAAAGGGGAAGCAAGGGGGAAAAGGGGATATTGAGACTTTTTATGAAACACGTGGTAACAAAGGAATGAATTGGTGAATAAATAGGAATTTTATTGATTACATTTATAATGACATAAAATGCTGGTGTCAATAGTATGCAAAACAAGGTAATTGCAAAACATGGTAATGTCCAAACATAATAACAACATTAGTGTCACAAAGTAGAATCACAATAAAAGTCCAGGGTTCACCAAGGCATGATTAGATAAAAATGTAAGCAGACTAATGCCTACAAGACCAAGGGCATCCTGTTGGGGTAGTAGATAATAACTTGAAAAACTGGGTTTGTTGATAGCAACACGGCATTTGGTAGCTCTATGCGTTTTGTGGCCTTTGAACCACTCATCAGGAGAAAGGCACTTGATAAACCTATGATAGAGAAATTGTAGGTAGATAATCAAAAATAAATAAAATTAATGAAAGGCATGAACAGGGGTGGGGTAAAGGAAACCCCACACCAAGTGCATGCTTACTTACTCAGGTCAACAAGTTGGTGGTATGGTAGGTCTGCGCCGCGAGCCATAGGCACCTCCAACCGGGAGCCATGGCAGGCAGCCCAGAGGGGACGACCCACACAGGCCGCAAACAGAGTAGGTATGGGAAACCAAGAGGCACTCCTGTGAATAAAGTGAACAATAAGGAACATTGAAGGTCAAGAGACTGGGAATGAGGTGAAGGGATGAACAAAAACCCATTATTGTGAAGGGAAAGGATGTGCAAGCGTGAAGGGTGACCAGGCCAGGATGTGAAAAAACCTTAAGTGACTAGAAACTACAAATGGAGCAGGTGGAGACCCACCAGTGACATCTGGGAAGTGAAAGAGAAGAGCCCAAAAGGGCAGTAGTCAGGGATGCACGATTACCTGTTAGAAATGAAGATGAAGGGGCAATGAGGGGAAGTGAAGGAGAGTGAAGCCGAAAACTGCATGTGGTCCAATGTGTAGAGAGCCTTGAGTGCCAAAACCTCCTGGGGAGCCGCCCCTATAAGCGTCACCAACAAGGTGGCCCACCAACGTTTATTTAACGTATGACTCTGGCTCAGCGGCTCCAAGTCTCCCATGTAGCCTGCAGATCTAGAGACCAAACCACATGGACGTGACGCCGCCAATAGGATGCCACACGTCCATGGTGGAGCGCATGATGTCGACATGCAGTGCAGTGTATCTGCCCCCACAGGCATCAGGTGATGCGGTAGATGGGAGGAGACACGCAGTGCACGTCACAGCTCCTGGAAATGGAGATGGAGAAATAGATGGCATGGCAACCAGCCTCACAAACCACAATGCAACAGATCAGAGTCATTAAAGTTGTACACGAAGCTTAGAAAATTGTGGAAATATTAATAGCAGATAATATGGTACATTTAAAAAAATATAAGTCAGATAAATGAGTAAGACAGGGGAGACTAACCAAGGTCAAAAACTGCAAAAGGGTACTAGAGTCAACTAGTGGAGCATTACCACGTGCTTCCATCCCTAGTTCATGTAGTAAGTAGTGGAGATAGGTTGGGACTTTGATGAAGCCATGGCCTGGTAAGGCCATGTATTTCCATCCCATGGGACTTTAAATGAAACCATGGCCTGGTAAGGTCATGTGTTTCCATCCCTATTCAATTAAAAAAAAGGGGGAGAAAGACATAAAATGACATAGTATGCTGGTAAGCAAGGTAATTGCAAAACATTTTATGTCTTTATAAATGTAATCAATAAAATTCCTATTTATTCACCAATTCATTGCTTTGCTACCACGTGCTTTATATAAAGTCCCAATATCCCCCTTTTCCCCTTGCTCCCCCTTTTTTTGACTAGAGGTTCAGTGCCTAAAACTTCAAATAATGTATAATTGAAGCCAACAAGGTCAGCTTAAAAGATCCACCTAGGTCTTTCATCATATGATATATCTTTTGCAGGCTTAAAAGGTACACAATTCATGTTGGCAAATAAACTGTTTAGAAAAATGTATATACATGGTGCGAAAAAATGTTTGTATCGTATAGAAAATATTCAACCAATTCTTCTTGTTCTGAGGTCTAACAGATGAATTATAAAATAATGTCAAATTAATATTACTACTATCAAAAGGTTAACCAGCTGTATCCAAATAAAAAAATATAAACCAGAGCTGGCCTGAGTGCTTCAAATATATATAGCACATATGGTTAAACAGCAAAAAGGACATGAGGTTTTCTTTTTTTGTGTGTGTGTAAACCTCTGTCATAATAAATAATACTGGACACTGGGATTCAAGGAGAGATCAAGTGATTTTTTTTTTAGCAGACACAAACAGAAAACAGCTTGTGCCCTTTGGCTGCCCTTCAGATGCTGCCCAAGGCTTCTTTCACAATGCCTGGATGATATTGGAGAATGAGAAATCAGGCCAGAAAAAGCTAATCACATGGCTGTTGTCTTCAACACATTAACCTTTCCTAGTCAAGTTAAAAGTTGTAAGTCATAAGGTAGTAAAAGAGTGAAATACATTCTTTGCCATAACAACCGTTTTAAAATAAGGTATAGTATTTCAGGTATTTTGTTTTTGTTAGGGGGTTGAAACAATGGTCAGCTTCTTTAATTTATGCAAAACTTTTATCCCAAAAGGAAAACAAAGTGGTTGGTGTAACTCATTAATGGCGAACCTTGGCACTCCGGATGTTTTGGAACTACATTTCCCATGATGCTCAACTACACTGCAGAGTGCATGAGCATCATGAAAAATGTAGTTTCAAAACATCTGGGGTGCCAAGGTTCGCCATCACTGTAACTGCTTAAAAACTGTTAGTTGGAGTTCAGCTTTAATTCTTTAGTCAAGTCTATCTACATCTGCTCTAACACTACCTTCTTCCCAGACTGGCAATGATGCTTTCCAAAGGTGCCCCCATTGCTCCTCCTAAGACATAGATTGTGTTACTGGCTGGATTGCCAGGTAAAAATAAGGAAAAAAAAAAAAAAACAATATAACAAATATAGCCACCACATCTTAAGAGTAGTTAGAGGCTATGTATTCAACTTTTGTTTTCGGATCGAATATCGCTTTAAGTGCAGCATGAGCTGCACATATACTGAGCCTATTTTAATTTACTTATGTAATCCTGCATTTGTATCTGCAATAACTTGTGCAATCCTTACCTTACTTAACCTTACCAGAACAGAACACTTTATAGCAGAGAGAAAGCTCTGCTTCTTAAACATCCTCCACTACCATGTATGCACTTGGCAACTTTTTAAAATGATTTGCAGGATCAATTGCTGCTGGGACAGTATATCTAAGCCCATAGGTGTGCGCAGGGGGTGTGCCAGGTGCGCCTGGGCACACCCTAATCACTACGTACAGTGCTGATTCCCCCTACTGCCCAGGCTTTCCCCAGGTTTGGCCCCCTGCTGACTTCCCTCCTCTCCTCTCCCCCAGCTGCTGCGGGGAATGTTTCAAGATGGAGAGCGGGGGGGGGGGCTACTAAATAAATTAACAAAGTGAACACACCAGCTCGCTGTGTCCATAAATGAAGCCTAGTGAACTGTTTACTAGGCTTCAGTTTGTGAATGAGCGGAAAGCCACTCAGCACAGAGCACTTCCCATTCATTCAGTGTTCTGTGCAGCTGAGGCTGCCCAGAAAGGTATGTGTGTTTGAGCTTTGGGATGCACATCCTAATGCCATGGGCTGTGCACACCTATCTCTAAGTCAGTTGTTCATTATGTTTTAGCATACCTTGGACAATATAATCCCATTATGGCCTATTTATTACATTTAGTTATTATGTACTTTAGTATTAGCATCTGAAAGTGTATCTAAACACAAGAACAAAAATGTAATATATTACAGTTTATAGTCCTTAAATGTGGTGGCATTAATTTTCTTTTTCATGCTTTCATTGCCTTTACTTAAAGAGGATGTAAACCCTGGTGGGTTTTACTTCCTCTTTATTCCCCTGCAAAGTAAAAGCATAATGGGCTAGTATGCATCGCATGCTATCCAATTACGGTATGTTGCATTTACCTGCAAACGAAGCCCACGATGTCCCTGAGGTCCCCGCTGGTAGCAGCATCCATCTTCACCCCTCTTTCTTCCAGGGCCATGGACTCTAGCTCTGTGACTGGCTGAAGTTGCGTGATGTCACTCCCACGCAGGAGCCAATGGTTACAGCATGGGCCCTATAGAAACAGCACAATCATGCCCTTTCTTTAGTGCGCATGCGCCTGATGACATCGGTGCAAGCGTATATGGTAAATATCTCCTAAAATGTGCAGGTTTAGATGATATTTCCAGTACCTACAGGTAAGCCTTATTATAGGCTTACCTGTAGGTAAAAGTGGTGTGTAAGGGTTTACAAGCACTTTAAACTAAAATGTTGCTGTAATATGTGCGGTAGAGCAATGTGTGTTACATATGTTTGTATGAAGCAATACCAATGCACACTGCCAACAGTCGGATGTTGCCAGGGCCGAATCCAGCCTGCCTGATGTGGGGGTGCAGTAAAAAAATGTCAGGGGGATGGATATGTGAGGTCAGCAGTACAGTGTACAGGGGGTCAGCAAGACAGGATAGGGTCAGCAGTTTGTAGGGCAATGCATAGAGGCTATTCGTTTGTAAGGCAATGTACAGGAGTCAGCAGGTCAGACAAGGGTCAGTAGTAAGTGAGGCAGAGTTCAAGAGTTAGACACAAGTGATGCAGAGGACAGATTTTAACTAACATTGGAAAGGGCTTAAAGGGGGATGATTAAACAGATTCTGTGCCTAGCGGCTGTATACACATATACTGCAGTCCTTGTACCCACAAAATACTCCTACTAGCTATGTCATAAGTGACAGTCTCACAGATATGCATAAACCGCAAAACGAAGGATCATTTTTAAAAATCTAAATGTTTCCATTACATATGCTTTTCTGCACACACAAAGTGATCGCTTTATCTGTTTGAGCCTCACAAAAGTAGATATTTAATAAAACCAGCAACTGTTGGGAAAATAAACACTTTGGTCAGGGCTATGGTAAGTACAACATAATGTATAGAGTGCAGGGGTTAGGAGTAAGTAAAATACAAAACAGAATTTAGACTGCAGCATCAGGATGAGCCCACCTGTCCACGTGATATTCCTTCCTTATATCAAGAAACCTCAGAATTCCCCCTTAAACAGAGTCCCCAGAATCCTCCCTTAACATCAGAGTCCTGCCCATTACATCAGGGCCCCCAAAGTCCTCCCTCAACATCAGGGTCCCCAAGGTCCACTCTCTTATATCAGGGTCCCCAGGGTCCCCTCTTTACATTAGGATCCCCAGATTCATCCCCTTACCTCATGGTCCTCAGATTCATCCCCTTACATCATGGTCCCCAGAGCCCCCCCCCTACATTAGTGACCCCCTAGAGTTCCACCCAAAATCAGGGCCCCCTTCCTTACATCAGAGTCCTCCCCTTACATGGTGTGGGGGGTGATGATGGCTTTGGGGGCACAACTGAAATCTGGGGACGCACAGCCCACCCCAGCCCCCGCCTACAGCTGGCCATGTGTGTTGCAGAACTGCACAATGCACAGCAACATACTGTGCTGTTTAAAATGCTGTTTAAAACACAAGTTTTGGTCTGTTGTGGTGCATTGGGCAGCCCAATCAAATGAATGAGCTGTCCTAACTCAATGCAAGTTAACATGTAACACAGCATGCATTACGTGTGTGCTTAATGAACTGCAGGGGAAGAGAGTGGTGTGAATGGGCCCTGATTTTACAAGTGGCACACATTCTCTCCTTAGGTGGCAACACTTGCTCGCTGTATTTAACTGTTTCTTAGGATAAGCAACATTGTTACCCTAAAATAAGAAATGTGTTAGAACTACAGAAGACCTCCCTCTCCCCTCATCTCCAGAATATTAGGGAGGGGTATTCTGTAGTTCGAAGAAAAAAAAAATGGGCATAACTGAATATACTGCTTGAGATAACACCAAGTTTACAGGACACAGGACAGCACTGGGTTTCTGACAGGATGAACAGGTACTTTTTTTTTATGGAACAGATATAATAAAACAGTCTAAAACTGTTTTTAACAGACTAGAAGGTAGTATACACACACTTTAGAGCAGCATTAAACCCAAAACCAAAAATGTTATACATTGCAGCTTAACAATCATTAGATATGGTGGCTGCATTAATTTTCTTTTTTTAGGCTTTTTTTCCCCTTTGTTTTCACCTAATCTGGCCAGTAACACACCCCTTGTAGTGCCCCCACTCTGGATAAAGAAGCAGAGGGAGCCCCTTTGGATAGCAGCATTGTTACTATTGTTACTTTAAATACACTAGCAATTTGAAGCCAAACTCCAGCTCAGCAACATTTTTTTGGGGGGGTGAGGAAATAAAGTTTTACATGAATAAAGAAGAATACAGCTTTATTATATTGCATGTATAAATTATTTTGATAAGCCATATTTAAAAGGATATATTCTAGTGCAAGGAGCATGCTATGGTCTTTATTAGCCAGAGTATCCTCAAACATCTCTTTTGTGCTACATGTTTTACTTTGCTACTAGGAGCTAAATATGTTTGTTTCCTGAACTAAGCACAGTCTACAATTTATCTCCTTCTTTTTTTTACTTTGCAGAGCAGCAACTTTCTTTTTTTAATGCTAATAATCACTTTTTCTTCTCCATGAGGAATATGTTTTAATACTGCTACTAATATGGTTATTTTCTTCTCCTCAAAGACATTGAGTAGCCACATTATGTATATTACTGTATATGCACCCTTTTCTTCCTCCTCTGTCTCCTCCTCACTTCCCTTTCTAGTGCTGCTAATGCAACATTTACCTCTTTCTCCTCCTCAAGGGCGCAAAGCAGCCATTGTATTCACTGCTAATAATGTATCCTTTTCCTTCTTCAGCTCAAGGGTCCAGAACACCCATATTTTTTTCGTTAAAAACATTTTTATTCATTACAAACAAAGATGGTACATGGTACAGATATATCACAACAAATACAAAGCATATGTTATGTTCGGAATTGCAGTTCTGTAAGGTAGCAAACATTGAATAGGAGCTGGTAATTAATTAACCAAACAGGTACAACCATATTAGTACAGTTGACAAGGAGGGGGCCGTAAGGCTGTCCACAATGACCAAACTTAAGTATGATGCTATGAGCTGCTAGGAGTATAATGCCGCGTACAGACGATCGGCATTTCCAACAATCAAACTGTGGATTTTTTTCCGAAGGATGTTGGCTAAAACTTATCTTTCATACACACGGTTACACAAATGTTGTCGGAAATACCGAACGTCAAGAACGCGGTGACGTACAACACGTACGACGAGCCGAGAAAAATGAAGTTCAATAGCCAGTGCGGCTCTTCTGCTTGATTCCGAGCATGAGTGGAATTTTGTGCGTCAGAATTGTGTACACACAATCAGAATTTCCGACAACAAGCCTTGTTGTCGGAAAATTTGAGAACCTGCTCTCAAACAGTTGTCGGAAATTCCGACAGCAAATGTCCGATGGAGCATACACGCGGTCAGAATTTCCGACAACAAAGTCACATCGAACATTCGTTGTCGGAAATTCCAACCGTGTGTATGTGGCATTAGTGTTACCACATTTTACCATAGGTCTCATATGATGTGGATATGAGTCTATTCCCAGGTTAAGGATACCTACACTGGGATTTGGGGGTAGGAGGATTCCTGTGATCGATGACAGCATTCAGAAAACCAGTCTCCAAAAGCTGGTCAAGCTAGGGCAGTCCCATAATACGCGAAATAAGTTGCCAATCTGCCAGCACTTAAGCCAATATTCAGGGGTAGAGTGGGGAAAGAATTTAGCTAGTTTAAAGGGGGTGTATTACCACCTATGGAGGATTTTAAGTATCATCTCCCAGTGGTTAACACAGTGCGATGATCTCTATATTGTTTTAAGGGCTATCTGCCATTATTTGGGGGAGTATGAAGTATTTAGTTCTCTTTCTCAATTTACCATTGTGTATAGTTTAGAGAAAACGGTTTTGTAAGAGGTTATAATAGAGGGAGATGCCTTTCGCTATGGGTTTCCGTGAGAGGTAAAATTCCCAAGCATTAGGGTGAATGTGAGGTTTGGGAACGGGGCATTTGGTGCGCATGACCTGTTTTTTACTTCAAAAGGGCAGGTTTTCTAGGCAGGAGTCACAATTTATTCTGCTGCAGTTGTAATTTGCAAGAGGAGTTTAAATTGTGTGGTGGTGATGTTCAGGGGAAGCATATTGAGTATAGCTACAGTAGGATCCAAAGTGATGGGGCGCCTAGTGCTGAGGAAAGGAGAGCAAATAACTCTGTTCAAAAAGTGTGGACTATGGGGTATGTCCACTAGGTATGAAGGGTGCGTTCCTAGTTCTTTGCAGCCCTCGAAGCACGCTGGGTGATAGTTTGGTACAAATTAGACACATGCTGGGACCAGATATCAACAATAAAGAACTTGTGTCCAGTGTGGTAAGATGATCCATAGGCCTCATGTACAGGGGGCAGTTGAAAACCTCTTCTGAATGCTGGAAACTGACAGCTGATAAACAACAGTGAAAAACTTCCTTTTAACAGCTTTTACATACTAAGTTTAGCAGCAGTTATCAGCAGTTGAGTTTAGAAGCTTTTTTGAAGATAACCTCAGTAGACCCTCCCAAATGTTCACAATGCAGGGAAAACATGGGAAAACGGCTGTGTCTGTCTCTGCCTCTCTCTCTCTCTCTCTGCCTGTGCGTGTCTCTCTCTCTCTCTCTCTCTCTGCCTGTGTGTGTGTCATTCTCTCTGCCTGTCTCTCTGCCTGTGTGTCTCTCCCTCTCTCTCTGCCTGTGTGTCTCTCTCTCTGCCTGTGTGTCTCTCTCTCTACCTGTGTGTCTCTCTCTCTCTCTGCCTGTGTGTCTCTCTCTCTGCCTGTGTGTGTGTCTCTCTCTCTGCCTGTCTCTCTGCCTGTGTGTGTGTGTCTCTCTCTGCCTTTGTGTCTCTCTCTCTCTCTCTGCCTGTGTGTCTCTCTCTCTGCCTGTGTGTCTCTCTCTCTGCCTGTGTGTGTGTCTCTCTCTCTGCCTGTCTCTCTGCCTGTGTGTGTCTCTCTCTCTCTGCCTTTGTGTCTCTCTTTCTGCCTGTGTGTCTCTCTCTGCCTGTGTGTCTCTCTGCCTGTCTCTCTGCCTGTGTATCTCTCTCTCTCTGCCTGTATGTGTGTGTGTCTCTCTCTCTGACGGTCTCTTTTTCTGCCTGTCTCTCTGTCTGTATCACCCTCTCCCCCCCCCCTGCAGGCAACAGCATGTCGTGAAAATTGTGTTTCTCGTGTTTTTCCCATATCTTACATGTTCTTCTTTAGAAAAGCTTATAAACGAAAACGTGGCTAAACTCAGATTACGGCTTTTACATGAGTTTACAAGCAGTTACAAGCATTTGGCATTTCAACTGCCTCTAAACTTAGCTTCTGAACACATTTTTTTGGGTTCCAGAAAAAGCCTCTAAACTCAACTGCCTAGAAACAACTATAAACGACCCTGTGTACATGTACTAATAAGATAACATATAGGTGAGTTCAGGAGCAGTTGAAAAAAATGCCCAACTGCTCCTAAACATCCATTTACCAGCAGCAGTGTACATGATGCCTTATTTGAATTAGGCCTCATGTACACTGCTGCTGATAAAAACGGACATTTAGGAGCAGTTGGGCACTTTCTTCAGCAGCCCCTGAACTCTCCTCTGTTATCTTATCTGTCCATGTACACTTATGCCCCGTACACACGGTCGGATTTTCCGACGGAAAATGTGTGATAGGACCTTGTTGTCGGAAATTCCGACCGTGTGTAGGCTCCATCACACATTTTCCATCGGATTTTCCGACACACAAAGTTTGAGAGCAGGATATAAAATTTTCCGACAACAAAATCCGTTGTCGGAAATTCCGATCGTGTGTACACAAATCCGACGGACAAAGTGCCACGCATGCTCAGAATAAATAAAGAGATGAAAGCTATTGGCCACTGCCCCGTTTATAGTCCCGACATACGTGTTTTACGTCACCGCGTTTAGAACGATCAGATTTTCCGACAACTTTGTGTGACCGTGTGTATGCAAGACAAGTTTGAGCCAACATCCGTCGGAAAAAATCCTAGGATTTTGTTGTCAGAATGTCCGAACAAAGTCCGACCGTGTGTACGGGGCATTAGTTTATAGTCGTTTAGAGGCAGTTGAGTTTAGTGGCATTTTTTTAAAGCAACAAATTGCATTCAGGATGGCAGTTTACTGGCATTTCTCAGAGAGAGAGAGAGAGAGAGACCCCCTAGAACCTTTTCTCAGGAAAGTCCAAAACAATCTGAACATTTATGGCATTATCGCCGACCCCATAACATTTCATCCTATGCTGATGATTTGCTCTTTCATATAGCCTTTTATCTTTCTTCACAACTTTATACATGAACTAGTAAACATACAGATCCCTTTCCAACTATAAAATTAGGTTTTCTAAACTAAAAACCCTCAACGTAACCCTCCCATCTCTCACTGTTCAACAATCCATTCCATTCCAACTTTCAGCTAACCTCAGTAAATTTTTTATCTCTTGAATTTTGCTACCCTTCTTACAACTACACATCAGATCTTCTAAAATGAAACATAGAAACGTGATGGCAGAAAAAACACTGAGTGGTCCATCGAGTCTGCCTGTTTATTTTTATTTTTTGTGTGTAGATCTATGTTTATCCGAGGCATGTTTCAAACCACTTACTGTTGACTGACTTACTACCTCTGCTGGAAGTATATTCCAAGCATCAACTATCCTTTCAGTACAATAGTACTTTTAAGCTTAGGTTTTAACTTTCCTCCTGTTTGTTTGAGGTCATGTTCATAGGTTCTTATGTTGGTCTCATATTGAAAATCTTGCCCTCTTGACAAAAGGCAGCTTTTCCTGGTTTGATAGATGCAACATCTTCAAGATGGTGGTAGTGTCTTGTCCTATACTTGCTCTAACCTTGTCATCCCAACACCTACTTTCCTTCCTCTAAAATTATCAAAGCTGAATGTATGAAATTCCTATAGTTCCAACATATAAAAATAACAAACACCAACACCATCAGAGCTTTAGGGTGGCCTAGGTATGCTCGACCCTTTCCTCTACCACCAAGTGGTCCACCTTACCTGGATAGTCCACTAGTGATGACACACCTTAGAACAGGAACTTGCCACTTTCTCTCTTCAGTGGTTGCCTTGGTCTCCTTCAAAATTCCACCTTTCTTAGCTGCAGCTAAATGCATCCATGAACTTTTCCCAGCTCCCTTATAACTATCATTAGACATCCCACATTCCAACTGAGCCTGACTGACAATATTTTATGCCAGTGGTTAGTGGAACACAAATTTAGTGCCATCCATCTGATTTAATCTGACCGATGGGCCTCATCCATAAGTCTATGCACATTGCTGGGATTCTGCCAGACACTGTATTAAGCAGTCCATAGATGATTTTATTTTGTTTCCTTCCACCGTGGGTGGAAAGAAAGAAAATAGGTTGATTCCCCCATGTTGACAGGGGAATGCATTCCACAATTCTATTGTGTTCTGACAGCAGGAGGGGGGGTAGCAGCCCCAAACCATGACACTCACACCACCATGCTTGACCGTAAGCAAGACACACTTGTCATTGTACTCCTCACCTTGTTGCCGCCACACACGCTAGAGTATGATCTGAGCACTGACAGGTTGACCCCCCCCCACCCCTCCAACCTCTGCAGCAATGCTGGCAGCACTAATACTCAACTTCTTTGGTCGACCATGGCGACACCTGTTCTGAGCGGAACCTGTCCTGTTGAACCGCTGTATGGTTATAGCCACCATGCTGCAGCTGTTTCAGGGTTTTGGCAACCTTCTTATAGCCTAGACCATCTTTATGGAGAGCAACAATTCTTTTTTTCAGATTCTCAGAGTTCTTTGAACCTCAGTGCCTTGTTGAACTTCCAGTGACCAGTATAAGAGAGTGAGAACGATAACACCAAATTTAACACCCCTCCTCCCTATTCACACCTGAGACCTTGTAACGCTAATGAGTCACATGACACCGGGGAGGGTAAATGGCTAATTGGGCCCAATTTGGCATGTTCACTTAGGGGTATACTCACTTTTGTTGCCATCAGTTTAGACATTAATGGCTGTGTGTTGAGTTATTTTGAGGGGACCACAAATTTACACCATTACACAAGCTGTACACTCACTACTTTACATTGTAGCAAAGTGTCATTTCTTCAGTGTTGTCATATGAAAATATGTAATAAAATATTTACAAAAATGTGAGGGGTGTACTCACTTTTGCGAGATACTGTGCAAATCTTACATGCAATCTGGAGCACTTTAACCACTTATGGACCACCGCACGCCACGTGCCTATGTACGTCCTAACTTTGAAGAGGAATATCGTTGTTATGGCAGCAGCTAGCTGCCATAACCCTGGTATCCTCTTCTTCGGTCCACTTCAAGATAAAAGTGGTATCTGCAGCGGATTTACTGCAAGATCACTTTTATCGGCGGCCCCTCCCGCCGTGCTGCGGTGCTCAGGCGGAGGTGATCAGATGTTGTCCCCTCCTGGGTATGGAGAGGAGTGAGGGGAAGATGGCCCCCACCCGTCTCCATACCATTGCAGGGCGGAAGCGACATCAAAACGTCACTTTTGCCCATAGCTCTTGAAGTGCCATTTTTGACCCCAGATCTCAGATTTAAGAGGTTCTGTCATGCTTTTTTTCTATTACAAGGGATGTTTACATTACTTGTAATAGGAATAAAAGTGACCCTTTTTTTTTTAAAGAACAGTGTAAAAATAAAAAAATAAAAGGTAAAATAAATATGAAAAAAAAATGTTTTTTTAAACGCGCCCTGCCCTGCCGAGCTCGCGTGCAGAATACGTGAGTAGTGCCCGCATATGAAAACGGTGTTCAAACCACACAAGAGGTATCGCCGCAATCAGTAGAGCAGGAGCAATAATTCTAGCCCTAGACCTCCTCTGTAACTCAAAACATGCAACCTGTAGAATTTTTTAAATGTCCTCTATGGATATTTTTAAGGGTAAAAGTTTGTCGCCATTCCACGAGCGGGCACAATTTTGAAGAGTGACATGTTGGGTATCAATTTACTTGGCATAACATTATCTTTCACAATATATAAAAAAAATGGGCTAACTTTACTGTTGTCTTATTTTTGTATTCAAGAAAGTGTATTTTTACCCTAAAAAATGCGCTTGTAAGACCGCTGCGCAAATACGGTGTGACAAAGTATTGCAACGACTGCCATATTATTCTCTAGGGTGTTAGAAAAAAATGTATAATGTTTGGGGGTTCTAAGTCATTTTCTAGCAAAAAAATGTTTTTAACTTGTAAACAACAAATCTCAAAAAGAGGCTCTGTCCTTAAGTGGTTAATGGCTTGGGAGCAGTCTAACAATTAGAACATACTTCTGTGATTCCTCAAGCTATCCTACAAGCTATAATCCTAGTGTCAATCACTCTTCTCACTGTCCAAGCGCCACCACCTAGCAGTTTATAAACTGATTTGTTTGCAAGGCAACCATACACACAGAGACTTCTGTGTGGTAGATCTGCTAGTTTACAATCTGCTTGCAATCTTCCAACACAGTGCAATTGCATACAGATTAACAAGGAATTTAAACTGAGCACACAGACAATACAATGCAAAAATCTCTCTAGGGATGTGAGTCCTAGCTTAGTATACAAAAGCCACCTGCTAATGTTATCATTTAACACCCCAAAGGTAGGCATAAAATATGTACAATGAAAAGAATCACAAAAAATAAAAAAAGATGACAAAGGGACATACACAGTCTGGCTATTAGCTTTTCAGATAAGGGATAAAAAAACAGAAATAAACTTTTAGCAAGGTTTATCCTGTTGACAGGAGCAGGTCAAAAGCATTCACAATCCACCAGTCTGGAACTGCTAAATATTAATCATCCTGTACATATCTCATGCTCCTCAGTTTAGTGGGATATGAATGTGAAGGGACTCTAGCCTTTGGTCAATCCTCCCGGAAGATGAGTCTGCATTCTGAAGTGACCAGAGTTAAATGGGTCGTAAATAGTTCTGATGGCTGGGTCATGGTAGGATTTCAGACACCAGTGCTTCAGTATGATCACAACAAAACCAATCACTGCTTGGCTGTCAGGAGCAGGCTCCATATATTCGTTTTGTGGATCTCTCTTTGCAAACTACATAGACAATTTTATATGTACACATACCCCACAATGTGTGAGATCAGAAGAAATTATTTTAATCTCTTGGCAACAATTTTTTTAAGAGAGAAAAAATATATTCCTCAGATTTTTTGACATAAATCAGTTTTTGGTAGACAGTTCAGGCCCTTCTGGGTGTATAGGCCTTGTCCCCTACTGGGCTTGTACACAGTTTGGCTAGAGACTCTATTTGATGCTTAGTGAGGTGACAATTCATTTATCCTTATCTATACCTACAAGGATGTAAGGACTCCACCTAGGTGTCATTTCTGGGCTCCAGGCCTGCTTTTATCTATCTCACATTCTTTTTTTTTTCTTAATTATATAATCTTTATTTATTTCTTCATACTATACAAAGTAGAAAATACCATTTTAAAATACATTATATGTCATATACATATCAACCAGTATTAAAAAGAAAACAACATTTTTTTTTCCCCCTAATTTTTTTTTCCCCACCACAGTTGGTTTTCTACTTTATCCCTCCCCCCTCCCATTTTCACGTTTAGTTATTTGCTACACAGTCGCTTATTAACGTGATTATTTTAATACCGTAGAGCCACCTCCTTCATCTCTTCCTTACACGCCTTACATAGGATATCCCAGCTTCTCTAGCCAAGGTTTCCACATTTTTTCAAACTCTCTAATATTTCCTCTCCTAGCATATACCACTTTTTCCTTCCACACCGTTTCAGTTACGGTTCTAACCCAATCTCCATCCGAGGGGAGTTTCTCTGCCTGCCATCTCTGCGCTATTAATTTTCTTGCTTGAAAGAGACATCTCAGCACTACTTTAGTTTTAACATTTACTCCGCCTATACCCTCCCCTAAACCTAAAATACATAGTTTTGGGTCCATTTTCAGTCCTATGCTGAAAGTCTTATTTATGGTGTCTAGTATCTCAGACCAATATCGGAATAATTTTGGGCATTTCCAGATCATAAGTATCAGGTCCCCAGTATCCTGGCATCTAGGGCACCTGGCATCCACTCTTCACCCAAACTCGAACAGTCTTTTGGGTGTATAATATGTCCTATGCAACAGCATCAAATATGAGACCTTCTGTGCGGGTGAGACCGATACCAGGTGTCCTCTCTCCAAAATCTTTTTCCACTGTTCATCCGATACTATACTCAGATCCTCCTCCCATTTACTCCTACTCCTAAACCTTTCCAGGCCCTCAAAACTAACTCCGCATATATATGGGTAAATTTCAGCTATAAATTCTCTAGACCCACCTAATCTACCTATTTTTTGGTATATAGGAGAGTTACTCCAAATCGGTCCTTGCTTTTCAAACTGTGTGTTTAGGGCGTGTCTTATTTGTAAATATTTATAAAATGAATGATTCAGGATATCATATTCCTCCCTTAATGAGGTGAATGTTTTTAAAGTACTCTCCTCATAGAGTTGTGCCAATCTATCTATTCCCTTTATTTCCCATTCCTTTATTTTCCCTATCGATTCCAACTCTCGCAGGTTCTTGTTATTCCAAAGAGGGGTACACTTTGTCAAACCTCCCAATCCCTTCAATGCCTTTACAGTTTTCCAAACTTTTAATGTTAATTTTACTGTGGGGTTCTATCAGTGAAAGAATTTGCCTCTAGTACCTCCATTATTGTCTTATGTGGTGCCCCTTCAATCATTAATCCCCTATTAATACTGCCTTCAAAGTCAATATCCGATACTAAATGCTGCAATTGGGCTGCTAAAAAATAGCTCCTTGGGTGTGGAACCGCAAGCCCCCCCTCCCTTGTTGATAACTGTAGGGTTTGCAAACTTATCCTAGGCTGGCCACCTTTTCATATAAGCTCTCTAAACATTGTATCGATTTTTTTAAACCATTTCCTATGTATCCAAATTGGAGAATTATGCAACAAATACAGTAACTGTGGCACCCACAGCATTTTAATCAAATTGCATCTTCCAGTAATTGATAATGGAAGACGCCTCCATATTTCAATTTTACTTTTGAATTTAGTTAATAGGGGAATAAATGTTGTTATTTATATATTTATTTAGATCTTTTATGTATGTATACGCCTAAATATTTCGTTATCTCTACTATTTCCATTTGGATGTTCTCTAGTGGAATTTGCTAATAGGATCTACTGGTAAAAGTACTGATTTCTCCCAATTTATAGTCAGACCAGAGAGTCTTCCAAATTCTGAAAAGATATTTATCACCTGTCTAAGGGATTGCTCCGTATCTCCAAGGAATATAAGGACATCATCTGCATATAATGCAATCCTCTCCTCTCCAGACCTCCTCCAGGATCCTTCCATATATCTATTTTGCCTTACTGCAATGGCCAGTGGCTCCATTGCCAGTGCAAAAAGCAGGGGTGACAGAGGGCACCCCTGCCTTGTTCCTCTTTCTAGGTGAAACCCATCAGAATAATCATTGTTAACTCTAACTTTTGCACTGGGATCATTATACAATATTTTAAAACAGCTAATAAATGAGGGACCAAAACCAAATTCTCTCAAGACCAGATATACCAGATATACTCCCACTCCAGGCTGTCAAAAGCTTTAACCACGTCTAACAACATAACAGCCCTTGAGCCCATATTCTCTGTTGGTGTCTTCAGATTCAAAAAACCCTCCTAATATTCATGCTGGTTGATCTACTGGGGATGAATCCTGTTTGGTCTGGATGAACCAGTCTGGAAATAGTTTTATTTAGTCTGGCCACCAAAATCTTCGCCAAGATTTTAGCGTCTGAACAAAGCAAGGAAATGGGTCTATAGGACTTTGTTTCCAGTGGATCTTTCCCCTCTTTGTGCAAGACTATTATGGTGGCCTCTGTCATTCATACAGGTAATTTCCCCTCCTCCTTCGCCCAGTTAAACACTTTAAGGAGCTCTGGGAGTAATACTTTCCCGTAATATTTATAGGTCTCCATTGGGAGACCATCAGGTCCTGGGGATTTCTGATTGGCCATTTCTGCTGCTGCATGTTTTATTTCCTCCAAGGTTATCGAGGCCTCCATTTCCTCTTTATCCACCTCTGTAAGAGAGGGTATCTAAATGTTTTCAAAGAAGCTATCCAATTCCTCTCCTCCCACAGCCCTCCGCGACTTATACAGTCCTTCATAATATTTTCTAAATGTATCAGTAATCTCTTCTACCTGAGATGAAATTTCACCACTCAGTGTCCTGATTGCGGGGACCATGGAGGGGGAGGAGTTGGTCCTTACTAAATGAGTCAACATCTTTCCGACTTTTTCACCCTCTCCGTATGCGGTTTGCTTCTGAAACAATCTTTTATTTTCTGATTTCCTAATTACTACATCTTTATATTCTGTATTTTATATTGTTGCTTATTCTGCCATATACTTTGTTTCTCGGGGGATGGATCTTTCACATAATCTCTTTCTGCTTCTACTAGCTCCTTCCTGGCCTTATTCTCCCATTCCCTTGAGGACTTTTTAATTTTGGCCACTTGTTGAATAAATATACCCCTAAGGTATGCCTTCATTGCATCCCACATCACCCCTTCATTGTAGTGTCCTCATTTAGGTCTATAAACTCATTTAATTTAGCTGATACTTCATCCGGGTTTCCCATTATTCCAAACCACATTGGGTTCATCTTCCATGCCCTAAGAGATTTTTTACTTCCCAAATTTACCAAGACTGTCATCAATGAATGGTCCGATACCCACCTGGGTTGATATACTATGTCTTTTATTATTTGGCATGCTATCTCATTACCCAAGACAAGGTCTATCCTTGAAAGTGTAGAATAGGAACTCGAGTAGCATGAACATTGTAACACATCTGGGTTCCGTATTCTCCAAAGATCAGATAGCCCCGCTTCCTGAAGGAGATGGCGCATCCGACTTTCATGTACCCCTTGCTTCTGTATTCCTGGGGGAAACCTATCCATTTTTTAATTAATAACAACATTAAAATCCCCTACTGCTATAATTGGTAACTCAGTTTTATCCATTATGAATTCCATTAGGCTGTACATAACATCTAATTTAAAAGGTGGAGGTATATAAATATTTGCTAATACATATTCCCGATTCTCTATCACACAATGTAAAAAAAATGTATCGGCCCTCCTTATCTATATTACACTGTCTGCAAGTGAACACCACTTCTCTACCAATTAACACCGACACACCCCTAGCATAGGAGGTGTGTACTGTGTGATATTGGCACTGAAATTTCTTATTTCGTATTTGTGATTTAGTATCTTTAGTCAGGTGTGTCTCTTGCAGACAGATAAGTCCTACTTCATACATTTCCAATATGTCAAACACAGCAGCTCTTTTGGCCGGAGTACCCATCCCTCGGACATTCCATGAGCCTATATTCAATACCATAGATTATTCAGGCATAGGTAATCAGGAACAGAGGAAAGAGTTTAATACCCAGTGGAACTAAAAAGAGAGACGAAGGGAGTAAGAGGGATCCTTGTAATAATAAGCACATAAATCTAAATATCTTTGTCTCCCTGTGTGACCTATTGCCCCACCGTTCTATATTTCTCTTCCATATCAAAAAGGTGAATATCCCATCTTCAAGTGTTTTAAGTGTTGTTTTTTTAAGTACTTTAATCTTATGCCCATGTTCTCTCTCTACAAACGTGTATATTACAACTATATTTAGATTTTCCTGTGTACAGTGTGTTTCCCTACAGTGTATTGCCCTTCTTCTATATCCCTTACCCCTCCCCACCCATCTCAAAAACCTAATATTATTATTCCTCCCCCCTCCCACCCTATACCTTTCTAGGTTGCTCCAGAAGGCTTTTTTAATGACCGTAATGCCGCGTACACACGGTCGGACTTTTCGTCTACAAAAGTCCGACAGCCTGTCCGACAGACTTCCGGCGGACTTTCGGCGGACTTGCAGCAGACTTTCTAATGAACGGACTTGCCTACACACGACCACACAAAAGTCCGACGGATTCGTACGTGATGACGTACACCGGACTAAAATAAGGAAGTTCATAGCCAGTAGCCAATAGCTGCCCTAGCATGGGTTTTTGTCCGTCGGACTAGCACACAGACGAGCGGATTTCGGGGTCCGTCGTAGTTACGACGTAAAGATTTGAAGCATGTTTCAAATCTAAAGTCCGTCGGATTTGAGGCTGAAAAAGTCTGCTGAAAGTCCGGAGAAGCCCACACACGATCGGATTACCAGCCAGCTTTAGTCCGTCGGCGTCCGTTGGACTTTTGTAGACGAAAAGTCCGACCGTGTGTACGCGGCATTACACACCGCCCCACACTTTCAAAACCCCTTCCTCCCACCCTCTTAAATCCTACCCTCCACCCCCATCCCAACCTCCCTCCTTGTGTTCAAAGCAAATTTTATTTTTTTATTTTCCCCACTCATTTCTTGTTTCCATTTATATTGTATACTTCCCCACCCCACACCACACAAAATACATAATTATTATTTTCCGCTTGTGCTCCCCCGTGTACATCATCTTCTAACCAAATACCCTTTTATTTAATTGACAATCGATCCCCCTTATCCTCTAGCCAGGCAATCACACTTGCAGGAGAGTCAAAAACCTGAGTTCCTCCCAGCGCTGCTACTCGTAGCCTGGCTGGATAAAGCAGAGCATATGTAACATTAAATTTTTGAAGTCTACGTTTGATTTCTGTAAACTCAGCTCTGCACTTCTGCAAATCAGGAGAGAAATCGGGGTACATTGATATCCTAACTCTATTATAGGAAATGTTCCCCATCTCTCTGGCCCTACAACGGAGTGTTACTTTATCTTTATAATTTAAAAATTTCAATAGCATAGGTCTTGAGTGGCCTCCTTGTGGAGGGGGTCTAAATGGGACTCTATGTGCCCTTTCAATTGAAAACTGTTGTGAAAAAGTCTCTCTTCCAAAAATGTCAATAAACCATTTTTCTAAAAATGCTGTCGGGTCCGGACCTTCACTCTTTTCAGGTAGGCACACCACCCTCACATTGTCCCTGCGAAGTCTGTGTTCCATTTCATCTAATTTTTCTGTGATCTTGCTCATTTGACCTTTCAAAGCCTTAACCTCTTGTTTCATGGGGTGCAGATCATCCTCTATCTGGCTTATTCTCCCCTCTGTAGCTGTCACTCTTTCTGCTGTTTTTTTGAGCTCATGCCGCACTAGGTATAGCTCCTCTTTAATATCTTTAATTTGATCACATAGTTCCCCCAGAGATTGTTTACATGTGTTAATCGCCAACAAGATATTTTTTAGGGTTGGTTCTCCCTCTACTGGAGGTATCTGAGCAACAGAAGTTTCAAGTTCTTCGACATCTCCCGCACCTTTGCTGATAGTGTTCTTCATACCTGGAGCATTTATGGGTACAGCTAAATGTCCCTGGCTCTTTCTGTCAGCAGATGTTTTAGTTTGAGACTGCTGCCCCCCTTTAGTTGGTGTATGGTCTGTAGCATGAACCAGCTTCTCCAGTTTAGTAGCTGCTGCTGCTGCTACTGCTGCTGCTGTCACACCTGCCACTGTGGACTGCACCCCTTTTTCCTTATCCTTGTCCTTATCTTTGGCGGATCGCAATGATTGAATCCCAACATTTTCCTGGCTGGTGTGCTCATCTCCTTTCCTCCTTGCTGACATGGCACCTTACCACTTTCAAATGCACGTTTTAACAGGGGAATCGAGAAGCTTCACCGAAATCAAAAAACGGACAGACAACAAAACAGAAAAAAAGCAGAAAAAAAAAAAAAGGGGGTGATCCCAGCAGTTAGATCTCTTATATCAATGTCATATCATCATCTATTGCTTCATAAAAAGGTCTGGTCTAATACCGGCTAACCCGAGGAGAGCAACCTGTTTCACCTCTTAAAGTCACTTTTCTTGAATATTTAAATATTTAATTTTCCGTCAATTTTTTTTAGTTTTCATAAATCATATATGAGAGTGCAGATTCCCTCACGTTACATGAATAACAGGTCTCTGGCTCTGACACTCTAAACAACAGGAAAAAACATCCGGCCACCTCCGCGTATGATATATAATATGAAAAGGAAAAGCAATATCTCCGCTCCTCGGCATAGATTACATTTGCTCTCTCCCACCTCTTAAACATTCAGAGGCCATTCAGATGATCCGGTGTGTTTCTCATCGTGTCTCCGGCTCCTCTGCTCGGCTTACTGGGCGCTCTGGGTACTCTCACACTCGTCCTCCTTTGCCGGCACCACGCTGCTTGCTCCCACAGCAGCCATCCATACTCTCGTGGGATTTCCCCACTCTTCTGGGATTTCCAAATCCGAGTGCTATCAAGGATTGCCGAGGGCTCCGATGTCTCCCCGCACCGGTGCCGGAGGACGCCGGCAATGACAGCCGCTAGCACACAGGTATACACACAGGTATCCACCGGTCACTGCTGGGAACACATTGCCCCCATTACTCGCAGAGGGGCATAAACGTGGAACGGGGTGAGAGCTCACACACGCTCTCACTCCTCACAGACTCTCTCCTCCATCCACATCCAGTCACGCCTCCTCCATGACCTCTATCTCACATTCTAATTGAGAAACATCTGTCTACTAATGATTACTGAATCAAGAGAATACTGAATCTTTAATGCCAATGAATTATACAATATCTACAATCATGCTACTTTTACAGGTTATGTCACATCTTAGCATTTGTTAAAATGACCCTACTTTTACATTTATGTTACATCTCCCCCCTTCTAGATGACTCATAGCTGAGCCTAAATGAAGTTCAGCACCACTGATATTTCCTCCTGTCCCCTTGCAGATGGGAGAGGGCTACTGCATACTGGAAAGGTATAGGCAAATTTGTCATTGTGTGCTTTCATCATTTTCAGCCATTGGCCTTGGCCATCTGGGAGTACTCTATTGGCTGCCGCACTCAGATGTTTGATCCCTGCATAAAGCCTCTCCTGGGTGACCTGGACCTGGATCCATGGTATGGGTGCCTGGGCCCCTACCCTCTGATCTGTTTCCCACAATTCTGCTCTGTGCACCTCAGCAGAAGGCCTGTCAGTACAACCCATTAGTTCCTCTGGGCTGACATCAAACTCATCATCCTGTAGCCTCAATGCTATGAGCCACAGCTGCTGAAAGAGCAGATTTAGATGGGGGTCAGATTTACCCTTTCATCCAGTGGTCTTTCCTCTGCAGTGGTGGTACTCGTAACTGTGGGGACAGAAGATAATGTCACTGTCCTCCCCAGCATAATCCCTTTCAGAATGAAAGCAGAACTCAGGCAGAATCAGGGATTAAGACCTCTATCTTATACTTATATGCAAGTAGTTTAAACCTTTTTTTTCTTTTTCTGCAGTCAAACCTAAATTACTAAAAATTGCTTAAGTGACCTGAAAACTAAGTTCACTTTTAGCACTTTTTTGTTACATATATTTAGGGTGTAACATGTTTAACATGTTGCTCTGAACCTCCAAGGTCCCCCACCCATTACAGTGGATGGGGGTTCCTCTCCCCCACAACCCCCAAATTTAAAATTGGTGCAGCTCTGTGGGGCTCCACCCACACAGAGATCGCACAGTTGCTTCAAAGCTTAGTAAATGAGGTAATGCTTCACTTCAAAGAACACCCAATCATCTGCAACAAAAATATAAAAAAACAGCATTTTTGCTTGCACATGATTGGATGATGGAAATCAACAGAGCTTCTTCTCATTTACTAAGATCTGCTGCAATTGCACGTGCAACTGCACTTTTCAAAGTGCACAGTCTATTTACCTTTAGTAAATCAACCCCAATGACCACACTTTGTCATAAATTCCTGCAACTGCTTCAGAGTTGCTGGTAGGCTTCTTGGTAGCCTCCTGACCAGTTTCCTCCTGGCTCTTTAATCCAGTTTGGAGCCATGTCCTGATCCAGGGAGGGCCTGTGTTTTACCAAATACCTTCCACTTTTTAATAATTGACTTCACTGTGCCTCTAGGCATTGATAAAGCCTTTGACATTTTTTTGTATCTATCTCCTGACTTGTGCCTGTCCACAACTTTATCCCTGAGATCCCAGTGACAGTGCTTTGCCACCCATAGTTGATTGTTTGCTTCAGTTGCCCTACCAGGGACTGAAATACTCCAGGAAAGCTCTTTTCATGTTGAGCTACTCAAAATGGCCACAGCTGAGTACGTTTTAGGAGGATGGTGAGCCTTTTTCCAACTCGTTGATTCTGTTTTTTTTTTTTTTAAATTACATTTCTTTCTGACATGTTGGTGTAATATCTTTCACTTGAATGTTTTAAGTTGCACTGAGTAAATGCAGTTGGATAAAAAAAAAAAAAATGTGATTATATTAAAGGGGGGTAATTATATTTTATATACATATATTTTATGTGTACATATACAGAGTGTGTGTGTATAATATAATTATCCAAAACAAGTGGTTGCAGCACTATTATTTATTTATTCCATGCATATATTTGCAATCAGCACACAGCGCTTTGCTAGAAAGAGAATTTTCATGTATAGAAAAGGGTGACTGACAGAATTGGAGATAGTCTAAATCCTTTGAAATCCTCTGAAAACCTCAGTGAAAACTAGAGAAGTTGGAAAGGGTTATATCTAGCTATATTACAGCAATTGGTAAATACTAAAAGACCTAGAAAATACTTTTATATATTGTAACACACATGGCTTGGTATATAATAAATACAGTCCAACAAAAAAAATTCTTTTTTTCTTGGTGCCTTGCTTTTTTAGATTTGTTCTTATGGTTGTTTGGGGCATTGATTCAGAAAACGGCATTGGTTAGACTTCATCAGCTCTAGTTTCTTAGATATTGTCAAAATTATATAATTTTTTTTTGTCAGTTTTTGAAAAGTTCTTGCCGATCAGCTTGTTTTGTTACCTAGTTTTGGTTTTGCATACAAGTTAGTGTTTATGTACTTCCAACTTTAATTTTACATCGGAAACAAAGGATTCGAAAGTGTAATGCCGCGTACACACGATCGGATTTCTTGTCGGAAAAAGATATGACAGCTTTTCCGACGGGATCCCGCTCAAGTTTGCCTCGCATACACACGGTCACGCAAAAGTTTGCTGAACTTACGACCGTCAAGAACGCGGTGACGTACAACACTACGATGAGCCGAGAAAATGAAGTTCAATGCTTCCGAGCATACGTCAAATTGTTTCCGAGCATGCGTAGGAATTTTGCGCGTCGGAATCGCCACAGATGATCGCATTTTTTTTCCAACTGAAAAATTGAGAACATGCTCTCAATCTTTTGCTGGCTGGAATTGGGCCAGCAAAAGTCCGATGGAGCATACACATGGTCGCATTTTCCGACGAAAAACTCTCATTGGTCTATTGCGGGCCGAAATTCCCATCAAAAACAATGATTTAGCACACCCAGTTTAAAGAGGTCCTTTAGCACCCCCGCCCCCCCAAAAAAAATATTAAAAGTCAGCGTATACAAATACTATAGCTGCTGACTTAAAAAAAAAAGTACACTTACCTGTCCAGGGATTCAGCTCTGTTCTCACTCGGGCAGATTCTTTGCCAGTCTTCAGTTCCCCAGCACCACCTTGCTAATTCTGAGAAACCAGCTGTGACTTGTGTCTTCAAAGCCAGCTCCCCATTGTGCATGTGCAAGTCATGCTGCACACTGAACAGTGCTACAGTCTCCTATGACCTGTGACGTGTCCCAAGAGGCTGCACTTCCACTTGGATTAACAGTTAAAAGAGAGGGGAGGAGGAGGCAGAAAAGTGGAACTTCCCCTTATGGGCGAATTTCCACTTTAAGTCATTGGTTTAGAAGAATTCCCTTCTTAAATGATGTCTTATTCTGCATTAAACAAATCCATGCCAACTTTCAGAATAACAGAGATCACTAAAAGCTATTTATTCAATCTAGCCTGGTCCACCTTAAATGACAATGGGCTCCATTTACAAAGTGGTATCTTACTACAACCCAGTATGCAGTAATATACTGCACAGCATTTAAAAAAAAATGTATTCACGTAAAGCTATTAAAATACTGCAATCACTATTTTGTGAAGTGATGCAGTATTTTACTAGTGAAACCTTGCGTTAAGTTAACACTAGTGGCCGTCGGTTTTTGCTTTATGCAGAAAGCACCCCTCCATGTTGAGGGCATGTCACCTGGTATTGTTCAGGAGGGGGGGTGCGCACTCATTCCCCCTCTTTCCTGGCCTGTCAGGCTGCATGCTCTCATAAGAGTATGGTATAGGTTTTTGGTGGGGGAGGGACACCACAGCATTTTTTTTTATTTGGTTAACACTACAAAACTTTGATGAGTACACAAGTTGAAACAATGCCCAGCTAATAGAACAACATGCTACAACAGTGAAACACAGATTTTGCAAAATGCTGCAGGAGAGACTGAGTGGTGTAGTAAGACTGGCACAAAATAGCCAAGGGAAATAAAATCTTTATTTGTGTTTTACAGCAAAAGAGTACACACAAAAATAAACTAGATTATGGCTGGTATACAGATTTTACTATTGAAAAACGGTAGCTCAATTCAGGCCATACACTGTAACAGAAGCTAATATAATTCTAATTGCAAAGGTTGGTTCACTACCTACACCTGTGAAATGTGAACATCCTATCACTGGTTTACTGCCATATCATGGTGTTAAACTGATTCCCAAAGGATATGAGATTGCAAGTAAAGACCAAAGGTCAGATATTTACCTGGAAGTCCAGATTATGTAAAATAATACTAAACCTATTGTTGTATGCTAATAGACCAGAAAGTTCTGAATTACACATTATAATACTACATCTCTAGAGCAACAACACCTGCAAACAATTGCTATGGTAAACACAAAGGCAGATGAAACAAAGGAGGACATTTTGAGGGGAAAGTTGCTTAAGCAACACAAATAACTAAGCCAAAAAATCCCAACTACTTACAAATCATAAACATTTTAATTTGAGGAGGTACCGAGCATGTCAAATTTCCCAGAGAATTTTTTTTTTTTTTTTACAATCTTTGACACCTACTTATATGAGACTGGAGTTTAACAGTTGTTAAAAGTAACAAATAGGTGAATTTTCATTTTAAATTTAGCATCAGATAATTTAACCAGCCAATTAAAGATATTTTTCCTGCTGTATGGTGGGTATATACTGCTAAATTACATCATACCAGGGGCGTAACTACCACCATAGCGACCCATGCGGGCGCTATGGGGCCCGCAACCGAGTGGGGCCCAGTGAGGATAAGAGCACCACCGGCACAGTCTGCCAGCCAGGGGAAGAGAGAGGAAAGGAAGAGGCGAGCTGTCCGTATCAGCAGAGAGCTGAACTGCCCGATGTAAGAGCTTTCATTAGAACTTCCAGTGTTCCTGGGGCTCACGTCACATAGCTCCACCTTTTGGCCCGGTGCCTTTGATAGACAGAACGCCGATCCAATGCGGGACATGTGACATCATCAAAGGCGTCGGGCCAAGAGGTGGGGCTATGTGACGATGAGCCCCGGGAAGACAGGAAATTCAAATGAAAGCTATTACAGCGGGCAATCAATCCCGCTCTCTGCTGCTCCAGGTGGCTTGCCTCTTCCTCTGCATAGGTGGGGCTGTATGGGGCACAGGCAGACCAGGCTGTATTGGGCACAGGTCACGCTGTATGGGGCACAGGTCACGCTGCATTGACACTAGGGCAGCTGTGGGGGGGGGGGTCTGTTTGCAGGGGGCCCCATACAATATTTTGCTATGGGGCCCTGCTATTTCTAGTTACGCCCCTGCATCATACGTAGATAATTGAGAGACCAGCATTTTTGTACATAACAGTGGGGTTGATTTACTAAAACTGGAGACTGAAAAATCTAGTGCAGCTGTACATGGTAGCCAATCAACTTTCATCTTCAGCTTGTTCAATTAAGCTTTCACAAAAAAAAAAAAAAGAATGGGAGCTGATTGGTTTCCCTGCAGGGATGCACCAGATGTTGCACTCTCCAGTTTTGACTGATATATACTGCTAATGATAAAGTATTTAGCGGTTTATTCTTGCTAAAATTGCATTTCCATGGTCTGTGTACTGTGGGAAACCAGTTATAGTGAATGCAAGGTCCTGGGTTTAATAACACTTTAACTTTGTTGTTGTTTAGGAGAAATACACCCATTTTTCAATTGAATTTCACTGTTATCTCTTTTCCAAATAAAGCTTGGAACATTTTAATGCCTGCAAGATAATCAAAAACTTATCATATGTAAGAGGACTGTCATGGCAAAATGTTATGCCTGACGGTCAATAGTCAAATGACCAACTGTGGTCATAATACACTCACTGATACTCTGGTTTCTCTTCAGATCGAATAAATCTTTCGCCTTTTACTAAAGAAAAAAAAAAAATAACACGCTCACTGTCACTTATAGAGAAAAGTATTGTGTATTTTCAGTGAGTTATGTTTATATCAAGCTGTGTTTATTAAAAAAAAAAGCATTGAAAAGAATATACATTTTCTTGAAAATGCCAAGGTTGAAGATAATACTAATAAAAGTGCATTGTGTCATCAAGCTACCATGGAGTTAAAATAGCTATTAGACACTTAATGGTAAATGAAAGATTAGGGGATGATCTGCTTACTGCAAAAAATTCTATTTATGATCATTTTGCTATAGCAACATAGTGTTCATTATTAGAAAAGGCCTCTATTTGACATCTGCATAATTTTGTCATCATTGCTGAAAATCAACTATAACTTACAATACTCACTCTGGTATAAATGTCAGTTGAATAATGTGAATAATAACTATATGCAAAAAGGTTAACAAGACCCATCATGTTAGGTATATTTATCCAAAGCTGACACCGTGTATGGCTGTGTAATGATTTGTACAATGGGTGTCAGCTTTCCTAGAGTCCCCAAAATGTCCTAAACTTTGAGCGCCTGTAGCACATGGGAAAGGCTAAATCTATTAAAGGCTGATTTTCAGAAAATAATTTTGGGGGTACACTGAGGAATTGTTGAAGGGCCCGCAATAACAAGTAACATACAGTGTGGTACCTTGTAGTGCCTAGTATCTAGATTTAAAGGTTTACAATAAAATGCTAGAGTTGTTGCTGCTGTTTTGTTTATACTTCACATTCTACATACTTAAAGCTGATTTCCGGGCACAAAAATTTTTAATAAACATATTCCTTAATAGCCCTTCCACTTTGTGTGCTTCAAATGCCTTTGCAAACACAGATGTTGCATTGTGCTTAACCGAACGTTTCCTGTGCAGGGCAGACCCTGTCACGTTACATCCACTGCAGGCTTAGACCCCTTTCACACTGGGGCGTTTTTCAGGCACTTTAGCATTAAAAAAAGCGCCTGTAAAGCACCAGAAAGAAGCCTCATCTGCAACTCCAATGTGAAAGCCCGAGTGCTTTCACACTGAGCTGCTGCGCTGGCAAGGCATCAAAAAAAGTCCTGTAAGCAGCTTCTTTGCAGTGCTTTAGGAGAGGTGAATACACCACTCCTAAAGTGCCCCTTCCCATTGAAATCAATGGAAAGCACCTGAAAAGCACTTTGGCAGCGGTGCTTTGTGTGCGCTTTTAACCCTTTATTCGGCCACTAGCAGGGGTTAAAATCGCTCCGCTGGCGCTCGAAAAATGCTGGTAAAGCGCTGCTAGTTTAAGCGGTGCGTTATCAGCGATTTTTGGGCGCTGGCAGTGTGAAAGGGCTCTTAATGAAGACTACAAAAGGGGCTGGATACAGGACCAGTCACTGCACAAAGAGAGAGAGCAGCAGTGACAAGTCTTTATTACAAAGCTCCTGCACAGAGGCAAAATTTAACATTTGATTACTCCACAGATTTAGAAGAAATTCAAATAGCACACCAAGAATCAAGTAAGAATACACAAAACCTCTTGTGTTTAGACAATATTTGCTATCCCGGAGTTCAGCTTTAAAACAAACTCATAAAAGTGTTCACCTGCTTCTCACAGGTATACTTTTAAACTATCAAGAGTATTTTTTTTGGACTATAGCTTTCCTAAAATTTTAACATAATTATAATTGCAATTTAATGCAATGTCCAAAACACTAACTTTAAAATACAATAGATTTTGCAACTGTTTCATATGTACACAAATTTTAAATATTTTCATTTTATTCTACAGATTAAAACTACACTGTACACTTGGGTGGTCTTTGAAATCAGCAAACCAAAATGGACTCTCCATTCTGATCTTCAGGTGATGTATACTTAATATTTGACTTGCTAGCATTATCTAAAACGATAGATATTATGTATTTTATTAAGCCACTCTGTCCCTAAAGTCAAACTGTGAATAAAGTTATCTGCAAAGTAAATCAAAGACAATGACATATGTAAAACTTTAATGGAAGTTTTAAAAAGTAATGCACTCGCATATTGTGATCCCTCTGCAGTAGTATTAAGAAGGGAGGCATCATATGCATCATATGCTAGGACCAACCGCTGCAGCCACTAGCTTTGGTGTAGGGCAGTGATGGCAAACCTTGGCACCCCAGATGTTTTGGAACTACATTTCTCATGATGCTCTGGCACTCTGCAGTGTAGTGGAGCATCATGGGAAATGTAGTTCCAAAACATCTGGGGTGCCAAGGTTCGCCATCACTGGTGTAGGGGGTAGATGGAACTCTAGGTCTAGTCTGTAGGGCACACTCCAGTGCTGAAGTGCACACTCGTCTGCACTGGTCAGCCACCTTTTACTCTGTTAGTCGACCTCTTCCCCCATTGCATGATCATTGGATCTTGTTGCTTGGAAACATGTTTCTGGGAAGTTTATCTTCTCTCTTAGCCTATCAACTTGACAGTTTAATATCTATATCAGTGGTCTACAAACTGCGGCCCGGGGGCCAGATGTGGCCATTTGCTTGCTTCTCCGAGCCTTGGGGCACTGTTTCATCCACTTAAACCCACAATAGGACATAATTATCTCACCGACCCCAATGAAGGGGCACAATTCCTCCCAATGACACCAAAAATTGGGCCCAATGACACCAATGATTGGGGCACAATTCCTCCCAATGACACCAGCCAAGGGGGTACAATGCCTCCCAATGACACCAACAAATGAGCCCAATGACAACCAATGATGGTGCACAATTCCTCCCAGTGACACCAACGATAGGGCTCTATTCATCCTACTGACACCAAAGATAGGGCGTTGTTTTTCCTCCCATTGGCCACAGACTGCTCCCCCCCCCCCCCTAAAGTCTGAAGGACAGTAAACTGGCCTTTTGTATAGAAAGTTTGGAGACCCCTGTGTGACGAACGCGGGTGTCAGATCCCTGCCCTCCTCGCTAACTCGCGACAAAGGACCGGCCAACCTCACACCACGCTGTCACTTACGTAACAATGCCACTCTCAGCTGCGCCCAGCACAAAGATTTTCCAGCTTGCGGGACCACAATCTAGGTGCGAGCAGCCTGAGAGTGATTGTCACTGGGCTAATTACACAATTAACCCTTTAACTGCCACCACCCCCGTTTAAAAGACCGAGCCGGGGGAGACTCGTAATTTTGCAATACCAATTATAATTTTAGAATAAGCGTCTGACACACACACTGCCACTACAGACAGATCTGCTCAGAGTCTTACTCTACAACAGTAGCGCCCTTCAAGAGGCAGGTTCGTTTATAGCTTGCATTAAGAGCTTTAGAGACAAGGTTAACACTTTTCAACATAAGGGTTTATTATGAAAAGGTCAAGGTTGATGCAAATAAAATATTTACAGAAGAAAGATGTTTCAAAATATAAAGACAATATACAGCCACAAAGCAATAAGGTAGAATTGGGAAGAGAGAATACTTGCAATTAATGTCCGAGGGTTGATCAGAGTTCGATCGATGAGCTAGGTAATCGGTTCTCGACTTGGCAGATGTTACTTCTTGGATGGTAAAAGGAGAACTGACCATTGTCTTGGCATCTCCTCTTTTCTGTCAAATCAAAAGGGGTGTTGACAGCGACCAGTAACCAATCATCTGGTCAGCTGGTGTAGGGGTTGGTTGCTGGGAGGTGTCTACACTCATGACCACGTCCCAGGTACATTTTGTAATACATGTTCATATATCTGCATCTGTAGGGTTTACAGACTCCAAATATCCATATTATTATTCAACTTGAGATTTCCTTCAAAACAAGTCTAAACATGCCATATCTATAACGTATAGCCTGCTTTGGAGGAATAAGTGGTCCCAGGGGTTTCCCATATGACCTGACATAGGGGTGTCTGGACTTGAAACGTTCCCTATTATCTGAGGAAGCTAAATATGTCCAGATTATGTCTGTGCTATTACTAAGTCAGAAGTTATGAAACATGCTGAAATTTCATACTTATTCTTATGAGGTGTATTCAGAAGACTTTACGACCTAGGCCTGTTTGGTCTCTGAATGGGGAGGGTGACAGTTTTACGACAGGCCTGAACTGTTTTCTCTGTTGAGATAACCTTTTCTGTTGAACTTAAAAAGCTTTGAATTCCTAAGGTGGGGAAGACGGAGTTCAGAGTTCTCTGTGAGGTTACATGGTTCTCAAAACTGTCATGGCTACTTCCACACAAGATGGCAGCTAGCTACAGCTTTTCATGTCCCATACGTGATATCGTTACACCTCCCCCCTTAGGTGGTTGCATGGGAGGGAACTACAATTTCCCTCCTGACGCAACCGACTCCTGCGGGCTCGGCTTGTCGTGACAGCCCATCAGCATTGCCATGGGCGCTGCCTTTCTTATGCTGGATGGTGAAATCGTATTGCTGAAGAATTAGGCTCCACCGAAGTAGTTTGCCATTCTCCCCAGCAACACGATTTAGCCAGCTCAAGGGATTGTGATCTGTGATCACAGTGAAGTGCCGTCCATAAAGGTACGTTTGTAACTTCTGGAGAGCCCACACGATCGCAAGACACTCCTTTTCGATCGTGGCATATGCTACTTCCCTGGGAAGCAGCTTCCTGCTCAGGTAGAGTATGGGATGCTCCTCTCCGGCCTCGTCCACCTGGCTCAGGACTGCACCCAATCCAAAGGCAGAGGCATCCGTCTGCACAAGGAAACGGCGGGTGAAGTCTGGAGCCTGCAGCACAGGTGCGCTGGCCAGCGCCCCCTTCAAGGCCTGAAATGCCTGCTCACATTCTGGTGTCCAAGACACCACCTTGGGCAGTTTCTTTTTGGTTAGGTCAGTCAGAGGTTTGGCCAGGCTACTATAGTTACATACAAATTTCCTATAGTAGCCAGCGGTCCCCAAGAAAGACATAACCTGCTTTTTGGTTTGAGGGGTAGGCCAGGCCAGGATGGCCTCAACCTTCCCTGTCTCGGGTTTCAGGGTACCTCCTCCTACCTGGTGTCCCAAGTACTGCACATCAGTCATGCCAATCTGACACTTACTGGGTTTGACAGTCAGATTGGCGGCTGTCAGGTGGTCTAGGACCTGTGACAGGTGCACCAGGTGTTCTTCCCAGGTAGGGCTGAACACGGCGATGTCATCCAAGTAGGCTACGGCAAAGGTTTCCAGCCCCTCCAGTAAGTCATTCATGACTCTCTGGAAGGTAGCTGGGGCATTCTTCATCCCAAACGGCATGACGGTAAACTCGAACAATCCGAATGGGGTGATGAAGGCCGACTTTTCCCGAGCCTCAGGGGCCAGAGGAATTTGCCAGTACCCCCTGCTCAGATCCATGATTGTTATATAACGGGCGGCCGCCAGCCTATCTAACAACTCATCAATCCGGGGCATAGGGTAGGCATCTGCAGTAGTGATGGCATTCAGTTTCCGGTAGTCCACACAGAACCTGGTCGTCTGGTCCTTTTTGGGGACCAAGACTACTGGGGACGCCCAGGCACTGTGGGACTTCTGAATCACCCCCAGCTGCAGCATTTCCTCCACCTCCCTTTTCATGTCGGCCAGCACCTCCAGGGAGACGCGATAGGCCGACTGTTTAATGGGGGGATGTGCCCCGGTGTCCACCTGGTGGACAGCGAGGTGTGTCCTCCCAGGCTTTCCCGTAAACCTGCTACCATGTACTGCCAGCACTCGCTTCAGTCCAGGTACCTGGGTGGGGGTAAGATTGGAGTTTATCAGGAGTTCTGAGTCTACCTCCCTGGTGTCTGCTAGCAGGTCCAGAAGTGGATCAGCCTCCTCGGGCTCTGGCCTGCTGCAGACCGGCATGACATAGGCCGTGCGCTCATGATGGGCTTTGATCATGTTAACATGAATGGCCTTCTGCCGTCTACGCCCTTCTCCCAACCTGACCAAGTAGGTGACATCATTCAGACGCTGGGTGATGGTGTACGGGCCTTCCCATGCGGCTTGGAGCTTGTTCTGCCGCAGGGGAAGCAGAACATACACCTTCTGACCAATGTCATAGGTCCGCTCCCTAGCGTTACGGTCATACCACTCTTTCTGCCTAGTCTGGGCCTGGGTCATGTTCTCCCGCACAATTTCCACCAGCGTCTCCATTTTATCTCTGAATTTTAGGACATAATCCACAACAGAGACCTTTGAGTCGGCAATCTTGCCCTCCCAGGTCTCACGGATTAGGTCCAGGGGTCCTCTTACCCTCCGTCCGTACAAAAGTTCAAATGGCGAAAAGCCTGTGGACTCCTGAGGCACCTCTCTGTAAGCAAACAGCAGATGAGGCAGATATCGTTCCCAGTCCTTACCCTGGGAGTGCACAAAGGTGCACAACATTTGTTTCAAAGTTCCATTGAAACGCTCGCACAAACCGTTCGTTTGTGGGTGATAAGGACTGGCCATGATATGCGTCATCTGTATTTTCCGACAGAGAGCTTGCATCAAGTCGGACACAAACTGAGGGCCTTGATCGCTAATGAGCTCAGCCGGGAATCCCACTCTTGTGAAGATTCCCAGCAGAGCATCAGCGACCTTGTCTGCCCGGACGCAGGAGAGAGCCACCGCCTCCGGATAACGCGTGGCATAGTCGACAACTGTAAGGATAAAACGTTTGCCTGAACTGCTAGGGATGGCCAAAGGCCCAATGATATCCACTGCCACCCTCTTAAAAGGTTCGTCAATCACAGGCAAAGGTTTTAGCGGAGCCCTGTGTACATCCCCTGCCTTGCCAACTCGCTGGCAGGTAACACAGGACCGACAGTAGTCAGCTATGTCAGCGAGCATTGTAGGCCAATAAAAGTTATGTATCAACCGCCCTCGGGTCTTAGTGATCCCCAAGTGCCCTGCGAGGGGAATCTCATGAGCCACTTTTAGCAGCTGTCCCCTAAATTGACTGGGTACAACCAGCTCCCTGCTACCTAGGTCAGCCTCATTCCCCTCTGCAGGCATATTTTCTCTGTACAGTTTACCTTTGTCCCAATAGACCTTTTGTTTGTCATTCTCTGCAGGGGGGCGATCAGCTAGACTCCTGAGCTGTGCTAGTGTTTGGTCTGTCTGCAGTGCTGTTTCAAAGGCGGAACAACAGGTCCCAGCCAGCAGTCCTGTGGCAAACATGGACAGCTGCTGAGGCTCAACAGAGGTGGAGTCCACTGGGTCAGAACAGGGAGAGGGCCCAGAGACCTCCTCCTGCTGTTCTGCGACCAGGGCCTGCACCTCGGCTGCCTTTGCAGCACTGCGAGTGACCACCAGTACTGGCAATGCATTATCATCATCATCATCATCATCATCATTATCATCACATTTAACCTTTATCAGTTCAGCATCATTGGAACATACATCAGTTACCTTCACTGGCAAGGGGGCCTCCTCTCCTGTCTCTGAAGAAGGAGGACCTTGCACTTCCACTCCACCCTCCCCCTCCCGCTGTCCATCTACAGGTTGCCCAGATATTACCCCAACATCGGTAAACAGTACCTTGGGAGGTCCAGAGAGATCTGTGGGAGCATCTGGGGTGCTTTTAGCAGGGGCATAGTATGAAACCAGGGTACCTAAATCAGAACCCAACAACACTGCAGTGGGGATCTCCTCCGAGACACCCACCTCTCTCATCCCACTTCCGGCACCCCAATCAATAAAAACATAGGCACGGGGTACACAGGAACGGGTCCCCCCAACTCCGGTGAGGGTAAGGAACTTCTCTGGGATGATGTCTGTTTCTTCTATAACCTCTGGTCTGACCAATGTGACTTCAGCTCCGGTGTCACGAAAGCCTGTTACAGTCCGGTGGCCTACGATGACTGGCTGCAAGTTGGCATTGGTTCCGGGAGGTTTCCCACTGACGAGCAGCACAGCGGAAGGGTTGCTAGCCGGATGGCCAGGTGATGTCGTCTTCTTCTGCTCAGGGCACTGCGCCCTGAGATGTCCGGCTCCCCCACAGTTGTAGCATTTGCGTTTGTCCGTTAGGAAGGCCTTGGCTCCAGGAGTTGCAGGTTCCGGCTGCTGAGGAACTTGTTTGGTAGGCATAGGAGGGGTTGCCGTGTGCGATTTCCCTCCTTTCCAGCCATTCAGAGGAGCCTTGCGATGGTCAGATACCCGAGAGTGGATATAGGTATCTGCCAGTTCTGCTGCTGCTTTGGCAGAGGCTGGCTTTCGCTCCAGCACAAACTGTCTGACGTCTGTAGGACAGATGTGCAAAAGTTGATCTGCAATCATAAGATCTTCCAGGGATTCAAAAGAATCGGCTTCCAAGCCTTTAGTCCACTGCCGGAATGTGGTACGTAAGCGACCTACCACATCCATGTATGAGTCCCCAGGCCCCTTTTGCAAGGACCTAAAACGCTTCCGGTACACTTCCGGGGTTAGCTGAAACTTTTGGATGATTGCAGCTTTTAGGGCCGCATAATCGTCGCACTGTTCTTCTGACAGTTCGACATAAGCATCCATGGCCTTGCCTCGTAGCCCTGGTGTCAGGTACCGGGCCCATTGTGCTGGGGGCAGATGGTACTGACGGCAAGTTTTTTCAAACGACAGTAGATACACGTCAATGTCACTGTCCTTTTCCATAACTGGAAACTTGGCTGCTGGGGTCACTGGCAGAGAGGCATCCCTGTGCTCTAGGGATCCGAGGTTCTGAGCCTGTCGCTGCTGCTGGAGCCTAGCCATCTCCAATTCGTGCCGACGATCAGCCTCCCTCTCAGCCTGCCGTTCTGCCGCCTCTCGCTCAGCCCTGCGCTCTTCTCGCTCAGCCTGGCGTTCCAGAAACTGCAGGTACACCACAGGATCCGTCTCTCTGAGGTTTTGTAGAGTTTCTTGCATTTGAAGAGAGTCTATGATGTTTTCAGGCAATCTGATGCTAGCCTGCTCTTGTGGTGGCTTGGAGGTAACAATCCGTGGTATTCCAGTGTCAGTCTCTGCTTGCCCATCTGGTGAGGCCGCCTCTGAACCACTGGGCTCTGGAGTAGCGGAAACCCTTTCTGGTCCAGTTTCCCCCAGGTTCTGGTGTGCACGGATATCAAACTCCTGTAAGGCATGTATCAAGCCTTCACGATTTTTGCCACCGACATCAATTCCTCTTTCTGCGCACTCAACAGTCAGTTCATTCTTGCTCATCTTTTTATATGCTGATAACCCAGACATGTTGCAAGCAGAAGAGATAGAACAGAAAGAAGAGATAGGAAGAAGGTGTAGGAAGGAGCTGTTGCTGTATGTCTCTCTTGAAAAAATCGAAATAAAAAATATGCACCAGCTTGTCTCTAAGGACTGTTTCCACAAAGGTTACAATCCTTCAGTGCAGAGCTAATTCCTAACAATGCACTGAATGCTCTTAATGCGAAACTATCCCGCTACGCTGCCAGCCAATATGTGACGAACGCGGGTGTCAGATCCCTGCCCTCCTCGCTAACTCGCGACAAAGGACCGGCCAACCTCACACCACGCTGTCACTTACGTAACAATGCCACTCTCAGCTGCGCCCAGCACAAAGATTTTCCAGCTTGCGGGACCACAATCTAGGTGCGAGCAGCCTGAGAGTGATTGTCACTGGGCTAATTACACAATTAACCCTTTAACTGCCACCACCCCCGTTTAAAAGACCGAGCCGGGGGAGACTCGTAATTTTGCAATACCAATTATAATTTTAGAATAAGCGTCTGACACACACACTGCCACTACAGACAGATCTGCTCAGAGTCTTACTCTACAACAGTAGCGCCCTTCAAGAGGCAGGTTCGTTTATAGCTTGCATTAAGAGCTTTAGAGACAAGGTTAACACTTTTCAACATAAGGGTTTATTATGAAAAGGTCAAGGTTGATGCAAATAAAATATTTACAGAAGAAAGATGTTTCAAAATATAAAGACAATATACAGCCACAAAGCAATAAGGTAGAATTGGGAAGAGAGAATACTTGCAATTAATGTCCGAGGGTTGATCAGAGTTCGATCGATGAGCTAGGTAATCGGTTCTCGACTTGGCAGATGTTACTTCTTGGATGGTAAAAGGAGAACTGACCATTGTCTTGGCATCTCCTCTTTTCTGTCAAATCAAAAGGGGTGTTGACAGCGACCAGTAACCAATCATCTGGTCAGCTGGTGTAGGGGTTGGTTGCTGGGAGGTGTCTACACTCATGACCACGTCCCAGGTACATTTTGTAATACATGTTCATATATCTGCATCTGTAGGGTTTACAGACTCCAAATATCCATATTATTATTCAACTTGAGATTTCCTTCAAAACAAGTCTAAACATGCCATATCTATAACGTATAGCCTGCTTTGGAGGAATAAGTGGTCCCAGGGGTTTCCCATATGACCTGACATAGGGGTGTCTGGACTTGAAACATTCCCTATTATCTGAGGAAGCTAAATATGTCCAGATTATGTCTGTGCTATTACTAAGTCAGAAGTTATGAAACATGCTGAAATTTCATACTTATTCTTATGAGGTGTATTCAGAAGACTTTACGACCTAGGCCTGTTTGGTCTCTGAATGGGGAGGGTGACAGTTTTACGACAGGCCTGAACTGTTTTCTCTGTTGAGATAACCTTTTCTGTTGAACTTAAAAAGCTTTGAATTCCTAAGGTGGGGAAGACGGAGTTCAGAGTTCTCTGTGAGGTTACATGGTTCTCAAAACTGTCATGGCTACTTCCACACAAGATGGCAGCTAGCTACAGCTTTTCATGTCCCATACGTGATATCGTTACACCCTGGTCTAAATATAAAGAATTGCTAGTAAAACTAACTTACAGCTTTTGCTAAACACAGTTAACCATGCCCACAATCTGCTTCAGGCTTGCACAGTGATTGGGAACCCCTGCCCAGACTTAACCTCTTTACTGTAATGAGCCACCAAAACCCCTCCTTAAATTATTCAGAGAGTGCCCCTGATCATTATAATGAATGCCTTTATTGAGTTACTGAGCATGCAGAGTAACTCAAATAAGAGTGACACTGTGATCCCAGGACATCGCCTGGTACAAAGCATTATCATGACTGAGATCCAAGATGTGGGACTGTCCAGGTAATCCTGAACATTTGGCATCCGTTTCTCTATATGCAGCAGCTTCAGTGGCATCTGTATTTATTCAAAGCTAGCTTAGGGTTAAAAAAGCAGACCATGCTAGCACAATGTATGTCATCACAGCTGTTTATAGTCTCCACTGGAAGCGCATGTGACAGGCTGACAATGCAGGAGAACATTTGGGTGACAGATCACTTTCATCCTATAACAGGAAGTGTATGAAAACAGGCCTTTATGGCCATCTTTTTAAGTAATTGTTTAGAAAGACTTTACATTTGGGTGACAGATCACTTTCATCCTATAACAGGAAGTGTATGAAAACAGGCCTTTATGGCCATCTTTTTAAGTAATTGTTTACAAAGACTTTACATTTGGGTGACAGATCACTTTCATCCTATAACAGGAAGTGTATGAAAACAGGCCTTTATGACCATCTTTTTAAGTAATTGTTTAGAAAGACTTTACCCTCTTGAGAATTTTTGTTTTTTTATTGGTTTGTATTTGGAATATATAGTACATTAGAAAAAAAAAAAAAAAAAACATTGTCCTGTAATTTTTTTCTACTGTAGCATTAATATAATTTATACACCCCAAGATATTTACCCCAAACTATAATCAACAAAGTCTGTTGATTAAAATGATATGTTGTATGTAACATGGAGGAATGGTAAAGCTCAAAAGGAAAATACATGTTTTACTTCAGGAGAGCTTTATTCCCCTTTGGATGTTACATTGCGACAAATGTAGCAGAGTACCACTTGGATAACATTAAGTCAAGTTGATGAGGGAAAAATTAGTGCAGTCGCTGTAGATCGCCGTAGATCCGAGGGGAAGCTCTGATATGAGGGGAGACTCTGCTGATTTTATCATCCAATCATGTGCAAGCAAAAATGCTGTTTTTTATTTTCCTTGTATGTCCCCCTCAGATCTACAGCAACTGCACTTCCAAGTGCACTTGCAGTGCACTTGTAGTGCAAAGTGGATTTGCCTTTGGTAAATAACCCCCTATATTCACTAATGTGACCATTTCTTTCTTGTAAAGTAAATGCAAAAGTCGTCCAGATCATCAACATTATTGTTGGGATCTGGAGATCAATCCAGGGAAGAAACATTTTTAATTATTTTTATATACAGGTATAAAATATTTTTTGTCTTTTTCATAAATTCCATTTGGAAACTTCGTGTCCATCTAAGACTACAGTGTCTACAGAGTGACAAGGCTGCTGCACAATTTCATTGAGGAACAAATGACCCCCTCACCCAATTACAGGAAGTGAACAAATAGATCCATTGGCAGAATCAATGGGTAATAAATGACCCCCTCACCATATTACAGGAAGTGAACAATGGGTAATAAAACAATATTACAGGGGGACAAGGGAACCTGTATTATTGCAATGACAGATCATTTACTGTATACAATTTGCCTACTTTAAACAATCAGGGTCATTTTGCAGTCCAACTGTAACTCCATAATAGTAGCATAGAAATATATATTATTTTCATTATTCTGCATTACAGACATGGGAAAAAATATAGCGATTCACAGAAGTTCACTGTGAGAATATCTGGTGTAGAATAAAAAAGCCTTTCTAAAGGAGAATCAGAAAAGTGGGGAATGGAATGTGTTTTCCTGACATTAATACCGTTTTGGCCTGAAAACAATTCTTCTAGTGTGAAGCACTAGTTGTAAAAATTGTCAATATATGATCACAGTAAAGACATTTGAAGGGCACCTCACCAGGTCATAATGTAAATATGTTCAAAAATAAATACCAAGACAGGCTATCGATATCAGTCAGGTACTTTAACCGCTTGCTATTTCTGGGGTTTCAGGCACATGCAGGCACACACCACCTGCTGACCTATGCTGTGATTAAAGTGAAATATATTTTTATTATATATAACAAAATAGAAGAACATAGTCAATTAGAAAATGTTCATTACAGGAAATTGTACAATATAATGCACGTATCTAATGCATGTCGAAACATAAGCCTAGGTGAAGTACCATTATGTAGGTAGCTTGTAATATAAACCACTTAAGGACCGAGCCTCTTTCTGAGATTTGTTGTTTAGTTAAAAACATGTTTTTTTTTGCTAGAAAATTACTTAGAACCCCCAAACATTATACATTTTTTTCTAATACCCTAGAAAATAAAATGGTCGTTACAATACTTTCTGTCACACCGTATTTGTGCAGCAGTCTTACAAGCGCACTTTTTTTGGAAAATATACACTTTTTTTAATTAAAAAATAAGACAACAGTAAAGTTAGCCCATTTTTTTTATATATTGTGAAAGATAATGTTATGCTGAGTAAACTGATACCCAACATGTCACGCTTCAAAATTGCACCCGCTCGTGGAATGCTGACAAACTTTTACCCTTACAAAATCTCCATAAGCGACGTTTAAAAAATTCTACAGGTTGCATGTTTTGAGTTACAGAGGAGGTCTAGGGCTAGAATTATTGCTCTCGCACTACCGATCGCGTATGTGGTTTGAACCCTGTTTTCATATGCGGGCTACTCACGTATGCATTTGCTTCTGCACGCGAGCTCGGCGGGATGGGACGCGTTTAAAATTTTTAATTTTTTTTTCTTATTTTACCTTTTTTATTTATTTTTACACTGTTTTAAAAAAAAAGTGTCACTTTTATTCCTATTACAAGGAATGTAAACATCCCTTGTAATATAAAAAAATCATGACAGGACCTCTTAAATATGAGACCTGGGGTCAAAAAGACTTCAGATCTCATATTTACACAAAAATGCAATAAAAAAAAAAAAAAAAATGTCATTTTGAGAAAAAATTAAAAAATGGTCCTTTAAGAGCTATGGGTGAAAGTGACATTTTAATGTCGCTTCCGCCCTGCAATGGTATGGAGACGAGTGGGGGCCATCTTCCCCTCACTCGTCTCCATACCACACACGGAAGAGGACCCGATTGCCTATGCCGCTGCCGACGACTCTGGTAAGCGGCGGAGGGCACCGGAGAGTGGCGAGAGGGGGGCTCTCTCCCGCCACCGATAAAAGTGATCTCACGGCAAATCCGCAGCAGAGACCACTATTATTGAAAAACGAACCACCCGCTGAAGAAGAGGATACTAGAGTCATGGCAGCTAGCTGCTGCCATAACAAAGCTATCCCTCTTCAAACAGCCGACGTATATCGGTGTGCAGCGGTCCAGAAGTGGTTAAGAGGCTAAAACCTTACGTCTCAAAGTAGAGCGTGTTGAAGTTGGGGGGTAGAAAATTTGGATTTGGGTGGGAGGAGGAGTGAAAATGGACAGGGGAAAAAGGGAAAGAGAGAAAAACAAAGGGTGAAAAGTTCAGATGCAGAGCAAGAGGAGAGAGAATCAGAGGGGTATTGAGCAAACCTTGGGGGAGCAAACCTGTGTAGTGGAATCAGGAAGTGTTTCCATGTTGGCCAGGGGTGCCAGCACATTTTTAAGAGTCCAAGGTAGAAAAGTCAATCCAAATGAGCCATAGGAGCTTAAATTTGTCATATGTGTCATTGTCTAGGGCTAGCATCTCTTCCATATGCATGATGTCGTTGACCATGGAGACCCATAAAGACAAAGGGGTGGTAGTTGTTTTCCAAGATAGAGAGATTAGTTACCAGGCAGCTGACAAGAAAAAGAATAAGTTTCGTTTTTGGGAGGCTATGGAGCCCAGAAGCATGGATAATAAAGCTATCTCTGGGGTGGGTGCCAGTGGCTGATCATAAAGGCTGCTGTGTATGGAAAAAACTTGTGACCAGAGGGGTTGTATTCCAGTACAGTTCCACCAAATGTGAGATAGGTTCCCTCTGCCGATCTGCATCTCCAGCATGAAGGGGGGACTGATGGGATTAATTTATTCAGAGATTGAGGGTCACTGTACCATTTGGAAAGGAGTTTAAAGTTTTTTTGTAGCAGGATATGGATAATTTGTGCGTGAACTGGAATGACTTTTGCCAATCGACTAACGAAAGCTCTCTTCCCAAGTCCGCAGACCACCTCCTGGTGTAAGAGGGAGGTTGATTGTGTAGTAATTTGTAGATGGTAGAGAGCAGGTGCCTGGGTGTTTCTGAGAGAGAGCACAACTGTTCACAACCTGTCAAGGTTCTATGAATTTGGGAGGAGGAGAATAGATCAGAGCAGAAGGAGGATATGTGAAGGGGCGTAAGCCAGTTACCATAGTCCCTTGGCACAACAGGGGTACCTGAGGTGGAATGTACAAATGAACCAGCTATAGGCCAGGTAGGACGTGTGTACGGGCCTACCATATGAGACCCCATTCCCTGAGTGAGTGCAGGGTGGTCAAACAATAATGTGAAGGGTGAGGGGTCTGTGGATAGAAGTGATGACAGCCCTTTTTTGTACCATAAATTTAAGGCAGTGGTGGTCAATAGGGAAGAGGAGCAAAGTAAATGCAGCTGCTGCCTGTATCCCTACAGTAGGGCCGTAGGACGAAGGTGGAGAGATCTTGTTCTACCACGGTGGGTGCTTCGGGGAAGGGGCGAGGGAACCATTCCAATATTCTAGCCAACAGAGCCGCCCTATGGTGTAGTTCAAAGTCTGGGAGGCCTAATATCCCTTGAGTTTTGGGGTACGTGAGCAATGTGTGATGGATGCGGGATAGGCCTGGATGCCATATGAAACATATAGACATGGAGCGAAGGGAACTGAAGAAATGCTTGGACATTTGAAATGCTTGAAATAAATAAAGTAGCTTAGGGAGGGTGCCCATTTTGAGTGTGTTGATGCAACCAAACCAAGGCAATGAGGATGAGTTCCATGTATCTAATTCTTTCCTAAGATGGGTCAGTAAGGGGATATAATTAAGGGCATAGAGGTCAGATAAGTTGGAGGGAATTGTTATCCCAAAATTGGAGAGGCCTCTGGAGCCCCATTGGAACAAAAGTTAGACCTCACTCGGGCGAGGGTAGTGGTTGGTAAGGATATGCTGAGGGATTCCGTCTTAGACATGTTTAATTTGAAGTTACTAAATTCCCTGAGCCTGTGGAATTCATGCATCAAGGAGGGTAGGGATGTGTTCGGTTGCTGGATATATACCAGGAGGTCATCCGCATAAAGCGAGAGTTTATGATCGGAGGAGGGTGTCTGAATCCCCACTATGGAGTTGTTTGCCTAATGGCCTTAGCTAGGTGTTCTATCACCAGAACAAAGAGTAAAGGGGACAGGGGGCGTCCCTGGCAGGTACCATTAGAGATATTAGATGTGGACGAAGAACCATTAACCAATAGATGCAGAGGGCTGGGAGTATAGTGACATAGCCTTGAACACAAAGGTTTTACCGAGGCCTATCTGTTCCATGGAGAGACGCAAAAAAACTGCCAATTGACTCAGTCAAACGCCTTCTCAGCATCGAAAGGATAGAAGGCATGCCTTTAAGTTGTGTCTTTGGATGTAAAAGATGAGATGGATGATTTTAGTGGTCCACTTTGTCCTTATGAATGACTGAAGGTAGAAGGGGTGATAAGCGGTTAGCTAAAACTTTTGCGAATAGTTTAATGTTGAAGTTGAGGAGTGAAATCGCCCGATAACTGAGAGAGATCCTTGCCTGGTTTGGGGAGGACAGAGATGTTAGTGGTTAAAAGGTCTTTAGATGGGAGGTGGGAGTCATCTATGGAATTGAACGCTACTGAGAGCAACGGGGCGAGGGACGTAGCAAATGATTTATGGTACCTAGGGAAAACCCTTCAGGGCCCGGGCACTTTCCAGATTTTAGGCTTTTAATGGCACCTAGGAACTCTGATTCTGATAGAGGTTTATCCAGATCAGCGGACTCCCTGGCATCTATCTGTGGCAGGGCTGTCTTTAAAATGTAATCCTCTATACTAGAGAGAGGTGGGTCCCCTGATTGAGTTTTAGGCCACAAGGGCAAGTTATATAGTTCAGAGTAGTAGTGTCGAAAGGCATCGGATATACCCTGAGTGTTGTTAATCTGATCAGCGGTGCAGATGTTTAGGATGGGACAATGTGGCAGGCGCAGTTGAAGGACCCTCGCTAGGTGTTGCCCACATTTGTTGGCTATGCTGTGATTAGGCACAGCATTTTGTCAGCAGGTTTCACCCAATGATTATGGCTCTATACCTGCTGATCGGCTGTGGCCATTTACAGCACAGAGTTCTGTCTTTACAAACAGCGATCTGGCTGTTTCTTCTCCCTGAAATCAACTCTGAGTTCAGGGAAAAAAGCAGCCAGATCTGTGAGTAAAAGCAACACATTACACACATTATGCTAGTTGGGCACTCGGGTAACTCCTTGATTGCCCCTTGATGTTAACCCCTTCCCAAATAATATACTCTCATTGGGATTTTTTTTTTAACAATGACATGTACCAGAATACATTTTGTTCTACATATATGAAGACCTATGATTTTACTGGATATGTTTTATAACAGAAAGTAGAAAATCTATATTTTTTTAGTTTTCAGTCTTTTTTCATTTATATAATATGTAGCAAGGTCCCGGACCTCCAAAGGCATAATGGTGACCTCCAGAGTTAGGGAGAGCTGACATCCGTCTTTGTAGAGTGGGTTTCAAGGCATAGTGGGTGTAATGCAAGATGTAGTGATGGGTGCCAGACACTTTTTGAATGCAAAAAATGTATTGTCTCTTAACAGAACTGTGGGATAGGGAGTTAGGGCCAGGACACCCTTAAGCAGATGCAAAGATATTTATACCAATATAATGCTGCGCTATCCAAATGTAATCAAATGATAATCATACTAAATCCTAATATTACTGACTGCAAATATTGGTGGTGAGATATTCCATTCCTATGTAAAAAATCTAGTGAACATAATAATGAAATCTGATGCGATTAAAATTGCGATCATAAACAATTAAAAATTGCAATCCTATGCAATATTCCCAATGTCAACCTGTGTAGCATACACACCTCTATATACACATGTTGCATTTATATGCAACAGAGAAATATGCAACCCTGTGCGATAATTGTGATAAATGCGATAATTGCAGTGTCAACCTGTAATTTACATAAATCCATATAAAAGTGCATCAACATACAATAATCAATATAGATTATATTTGTCCACAAAATCACAACATAAAGTCCATTCATAACTACTCCATTCTTCTGGTACTTATTGCAGATGATAAAACAGATGGTAAAACAGTAAAGTGCTCGTGTCCACTCTTGTGCTCCCCCTTTGGTGTATTCGCTTACCTTAGAGTGTGTGACCTTGCACCTAAGCTTGGTCAAAACACGCTTTTAAACCACCTCTGGGTTTATGGTCAGCATTCAGATCCTTGGAAGGCTGCTTGCAACAATATTCATATGGAAAACAGAGGAAACTGCATAGTGTATTGCCGTTTTAAAAGTTTTATTTAAAATTACAATATTCCCTATATTAGGGTACTCACATTTAATAGGTGCTATGAGCGCACCACTCTGTAACAAGCCAATCAAATATAAAGACGCTGTGTTGGTGTGCCCCCTCCCGCTCTGAGATCACTCTACTGTCTCACAAACTGTCCTGTCCCCTCCCCAACATGTGTTGATACTGGGAAATAACGTATCTTCCTCAGGGAGAATTTGTTCAGTGCTGCCACTGGGAGAGGAGGTCTGTCACTTGTGGATACAGAAGCCCAGCTTCTGTGTTTACAATTGACAGTAATGTGCAGTAAGCACAGAACTAGTGCTGGAGGTGACGGAATGGAGTTCCACCAAGTTCCAGCTGAAAAGAAGTCCTAATAACAGGTAATATGTTTTACCTTGTGAAACAGGGAAAAGATTTGGATAAGTTAAATGTATAATCTATCCTCAAGTACTGTATCTGTAGAGAATTTGGGAAACATTTGCATAGTCTACTCGTTTGGTTGAATTCTCTCTAGAGATCTGTAAAGTATGTAATAGCTTGGCCATTCTGTGCCCTGTTTTGGGAGGATATTTCAAACATCTGTGTAAAGAGCTTGGTTTATCTAATAAAAAATTTAAGGTAGGGTTGTAGTCACTTCCAAGGTAATATGTCCCCTGTACATATGGGATCGGTTTCTAGACTGAAGCATCTGGATTAAGAAGAGTGTCCTACATCCAGTTTAGGTCATTAGACACAGTGTGTGAAACAAAAGTTAGTAAGGAAAAAGGCAGCACATGATACACATCGAAGAGGAGAGAAAGCTAGACCTCCTCAGTATTGGTTAAAGGGGAATTCCCTCAGTAAGGTTTCAAGAGCCCTACAAATGTTGATCAATACATTTGACATGGCCATTACCATAAAGGAGTTGACCAGGACAAATGCACGGGGTGCAAAATGTCAACCATCGTTGCCTTAAGCCAACAAATGAAGAATAAATAGCATATAAACTGTGAAAAAAGGGGGGTTGAATCGCGCTAAAACAGATTGGTGATCATACACATCATCACCAAACCAAATATTTAGAACTAAGTGAAGAGTTCCCCATTAGTGTATACATAATATACAAAACACATGTCAAATGAATAATCAATCCAAAAATAAATGTTCAAAGTGATACTAAAAAGTCCATGTATAAAAAATAACTCACCCAAGTGGTATAAAAGTATCTTTAAAAAGTTCCAAAAAATATAAATTCTTGCTGTGAGAAAAAAAGCGTGCTTGCTCCACCACCGTGAAATCAGACTGGCCGCTTACCAGAAACTCATGATCCCCCATTACAGAGGATCAGAGAAAGCTGTTTGTTAATACTGCTTCGGACCTCGACCAATGGATCAGAGACCTTATACCGAGATGGGACATCAAAGACTGCAGGGTCAGGCTAAAGATGTTCACACTGACAGGTACTCAGACATCAGCCCACAGCATTGCAGATATGGACATAGAAGGAAAAAAGGCTCCATATAGTGTAAAATCATTGACTTTATTGGATAAGAAAAAGGTTAAACTCACATGTTAGTAGGCAATAGTAGGCATGTAGTGTAGTCTGGAGCGCCGGCCGGAAGCTCACAGACAGCAATGGGAGGTGACGAGAACACGTCGCTCTGCCCTACGCAGTGTTTCGTGGTAGAGTCACATCATCCAGGGGCTAGCCCCTGGATGATGTGACTCTATCACAAAACGCTGCATAGGGCAGAGCGACGTGTTCTCGTCACCTCCCATTCCTGCTGTTGTTTCCAGTAGAACGGGCTGTCTGTGAGCTTCCGGCCGGCGCTCCAGACTACACTACATGCCTACTATTGTCTACTAACATGTGAGTTTAACCTTTTACTTATCCAATAAGTCAATGATTTTACACTATATGGAGCCTTTTTTCCTTCTATGACCATATCTGCAATGCTGTGGGCTGATGTCTGAGTACCTGTCAGTGTGAACATCTTTAGCCTGACCCTGCAGTCTTTGATGTCCCATCTCGGTATAAGGTCTCTGATCCATTGGTCGTGGTCCGAAGCAGTATTAACAAACAGCTTTCTCTGATCCTCTGTAACGGGGGATCATGAGTTTCTGGTAAGCGGCCAGTCTGATTTCACCGTGGTGGAGCAAGCACGCTTTTTTTCTCACAGCAAGAATTTATGTTTTTTGGAACTTTTTTAAGATACATTTATACCACTTGGGTGATTTATTTTTTATACATGGACTTTTTATTATCACTTTGAACATTTATTTTTGGTTTGATTATTCATTTGACATGTGTTTTGTATATTATGTATACACTAAAGGGGAACTCTTCACTTAGTTCTAAATATTTGGTTTGGTGATGATGTGTATGATCACCAATCTGTTTTAGCGCGATTCAACCCCCCTTTTTTCTCATTTAATTTTACTGTGTTTGTGTTACATAGATGAATCGCGGCTATAATTGTTATTGTTTATGTATTTTACCGTAGCGCAGTTATTCTCCTCATTTTTCTTAGCATATAAACTGTACAGGATGCCAGGAATGGGTCCTGGAAAGTAGATATGTTTCCCCCCTTTTTGATTTTGATCCCTTGAAGTGAATGTATAAAGTAATTTTTGGAGTACTTGGGGACTTTCACCCATCCAGGATTCTGGGGTGGTCCGGTTGCAGAGGAGAAAACTGATTTACAGTTCTCTCAGGATTGGTAAGTCCTCATTTGGGACCCAGAATTCAGATGCTCAGAGAGACTTTGGTGGGAAAAAGTCTACAAACCCTGTAAAGCACACTTAGGAGCAAGCATGGTGGACTGCTGAGACATGGCTAAGCTGCTGATGACCTGGCCTTTGAGACCCCTGAGGCAGGCAAGGGAAACGTTTTGTGGGCGGTGGGCCCAACATTTTTGCACCAGTAGTTTGGACTGCTTTGTCTTGTGCTGCAAACGTGGTTTTGTTTTACTTTTTGCACCAGTAGTTTGGACAGTAGTTTCGATTTTTGCACCAGTAGTTTGGACTGCTTTGTCTTGTGCTGCAAACGTGGTTTTGTTTTACTTTTGAGCAATAAAATACAGCTTTTCTTTCATCAACGTGCTTGGCTGACGATCTCAGACTCCCCAAGATTACAAAACATAACACTTGTCTAATTGTACAGTTATATCTTGTAACAAAACATAATACAAAATATCATATACAGGTAAAAGCCAGTAAATTAGAATATTTTGAAAAACTTGATTTATTTCAGTAATTGCATTCAAAAGGTGTAACTTGTACATTATATTTATTCATTGCACACAGACTGATGCATTCAAATGTTTATTTCATTTAATTTTGATGATTTGAAGTGGCAACAAATGAAAATCCAAAATTCCGTGTGTCACAAAATTAGAATATTACTTAAGGCTAATACAAAAAAGGGATTTTTTAGAAATGTTGGCCAACTGAAAAGTATGAAAATGAAAAATATGAGCATGTACAATACTCAATACTTGGTTGGAGCTCCTTTTGCCTCAATTACTGCATTAATGCGGCGTGGCATGGAGTCGATGAGTTTCTGGCACTGCTCAGGTGTTATGAGAGCCCAGGTTGCTCTGATAGTGGCCTTCAACTCTTCTGCGTTGTTGGGTCTGGCATTCTGCATCTTCCTTTTCACAATACCCCACAGATTTTCTATGGGGCTAAGGTCAGGGGAGTTGGCTGGCCAATTTAGAACAGAAATACCATGGTCCGTAAACCAGGCACGGGTAGATTTTGCGCTGTGTGCAGGCGCCAAGTCCTGTTGGAACCTGAAATCTCCATCTCCATAGAGCAGGTCAGCAGCAGGAAGCATGAAGTGCTCTAAAACTTGCTGGTAGACGGCTGCGTTGACCCTGGATCTCAGGAAACAGAGTGGACCGACACCAGCAGATGACATGGCACCCCAAACCATCACTGATGGTGGAAACTTTACACTAGACTTCAGGCAATGTGGATCCTGTGCCTCTCCTGTCTTCCTCCAGACTCTGGGACCTCGATTTCCAAAGGAAATGCAAAATTTGCTTTCGTCAGAAAACATGACTTTGGACCACTCAGCAGCAGTCCAGCTCTTTTTTTCCTTAGCCCAGGTGAGACGGTTTTCGCGCTGTTTCTTGGTCAACAGTGGCTTAACACGAGGTATGCGGCAGTTGAAACCCATGTCTTTCAAGCGTCTCTTGGTGGTGGATCTTGAAGCACTGACTCCAGCAGCTGTCCACTCCTTGTGAATCTCCCCCACATTTTTGAATGGGTTTTTTTTCACAATCTTGACTAGGGCGCGGTGATCCCTATCGCTTGTACACTTTTTCTGACCACAGTTTTTCCTTCCCTTTGCCTCTCTATTAATGTGTTTGGACACAGAGCTCTGAGAACAGCCAGCCTCTTCAGCAATAACCTTTTGTGTCTTTCCCTCCTTGTGCAATGTGTCGATGGTCGTCTTTTGGACAGCTGTCAAATCTGAAGTCTTCCCCATGTTTGTGTAGGCTTCAGAACTGGACTGAGAGACCATTTAAAGCCCTTTGCAGGTGTTTTGAGTTAATCAGCTGATTAGTTTGTGGCACCAGGTGTCTTCAAAATTTAACCCTTACACAATATTCTAATTTTGTGACACACGGAATTTTGGATTTTCATTTGTTGCCACTTCAAATCATCAAAATTAAATGAAATAAACATTTGAATGCATCAGTCTGTGTGCAATGAATAAATATAATGTACAAGTTACACCTTTTGAATGCAATTACTGAAATAAATCAAGTTTTTCAAAATATTCTAATTTACTGGCTTTTACGTGTATAACAGTCATAAACTGTACTACCGTAGATTTCAAAAGCACCATCACGTTCAGTTCACCAAACCGTGCTTGAACTGAACCCAGGTCAGATTGGCTCATCACTAATCAAAGCTTATTGGTTATAAGTAAGTAGCTGACCATAACTAAATGATACATCGATTTAGAAATTTAAAATTGGTAGGGTAATGGGAATAGTTGATAAGAGCTATGATAAGAAGAACAGCATTACTGCATTACTTTCTCTTGAGCATAAAAAGGGATGATTAGCACCTTCCAAAGTGTCTTCAAGATTGTACATATGAGAAGGAATCCCAGATCTTTTTTTTTTAATTTAACAAAATGTCCTTATAAATACTATTTTCTTGCAGTTTTCCGGTCATCCTACTTGCAGTAAATGTAAACAGTAAATTCTTGCAGCCACCATATATAAGGACTGATGAGCTCTAGTATATTTAATGTTTGTTCTTAGGTTTAGATATATTATTAAAACAAAAGCCCTGTGTGTGTGTGCGCTTCAAATTTGCATGCTCTCAGCAGACAGTTTGTAATCACACCTACTAGGAACAATAGGTAAGGTATTTTTCATTCTTGCAAACCTGTCAATAATGACAGCTAAAATGTACAGGATATAAAGAATCCTTCTTAAATAGACTCAGAATTCATGTATATCTTACAAGAAAATCTGTGTTCATTGCATTCTAAAAGTAAATGTTGCAGTAGAACCATTGAGGCAGTAATTATACAGTATGTGCTAGTAGTGGTTTGTTTGTTTTTAATTAAAGTTGTCACAAATAATGTCTTATGCAATATCATTCATTCTACTTCTAGTAGAAGACATTTAGAAAGGCAATTATTGGTATTCTGTCTGTGGGATATTAGCTGCATTGTATTTGTTCTAAGTCTCAAAACCCTTGTGTAGTAAACGAATGGCAAATGTTATGCTGCCAAATATTATTATACATAGTATGCCTCATATCTGAAGGAGCATGAAACTTTTTCTATGCAAGGTTTCTTATTAAAGTTCCTCAATGCTCCCTCAAAACACATTAGTAGTGTACTTAACCTGGAGTATAATTGAGCTCCAATGCATGTCTAAATAGCATTTGTCATACTGAGATGGTAAATTAACTTTAGCTAATTGTGCAAAGGAACATTCATATTTTAAAAATTTAAGATAACTGTGCCATACAGATACATCATATATTAAAAATGGAAAGCAGAGGTTTGTAAATCTTATTCTCAATAAAAGCATAATTTAATTTCATATGCTAGCAGTATTTTTTTCATTTATGCATGCCATTATACTCTGAGGCTGGGAACAAAATGAGCTTTGTACTCCAAACTTCAATGAGGGACAGCCATAACATTACAAATGATGTTCCTCTACAGAACTGAGAAAGTTTGCAACCACTCTTTCATTTCTCAGGCAGATATAGAAAACCTCCAAGTTGAAGTTTAATCTGTTAATATTTTGCTTTCCTTGGTTCCTCTTGCCCCATCAACATTTTAAAATGAAGCCTTTCCATTTTCTTTACATCCCTTATTTTAGACACAGTAGGGAATATTTTCCAATGGAGACACTTATTCTAGTAAAAACTGTCTAAGAGGGGTTTTCACTTTCTTTGGAGAAAGGCTGGAAGTTAAGGAAAACCTCCACAAGGGGACAGGAAGGCAGCAAAACGTAATGTCTTTATTAGGTTGCAGTATGGTGGCGTGGGATCTTAAGAGTTAGTCGGCTATGACTGCATTACAGGGGCCAATGACTCGTCAACTTCATCGTTAAAGGCAATCCCAGTACAGAGATTTTTCCCAATCTAAAGCAAAAAAAAAAAAATCAGTATACTAGCGTGGACACCTTAATTTTTTTTAGAAAATATTGCAAAAATTCTGTTACTGGCTGATAATGGTGACCATGGCTTTGTTATGTCTTTTTGCAGCCTTACCTTCAGTTATGCAAACCTGTAAAATCTCCTCCCTGTACTGAAAATGCTTAGTCTTATTTCACTGCACACTGTGAGCTTCTCATAGTGGGCATTAGAGGCTGCAGCAAGCCTGGGCAGCACAGTGGTGGAGTGGTTAGCAATTTCACCTAGCAGCAACAAGAGTTGCTGGTTCAAATTCCAACCATGACACTATCTGCCTGGCGTTTGCATGTTCTCCCTGTGCCTGTGTGGGTTTCCACTTGGAACTCTGGTTTCCTCCCACACTGTCTAAAGACATGCTGGTAGGTTAATCTGATCCTGTCTAAATTGGCCCTAGTATGTATGACTGCGTGTTAGGGACCTTAGGTTGTCAGCTCCTTGAGGGCAGGGACTGATGTGAATGTATAATGTATATGTAAAGTGCTGTGTAAATTGATGGCACTATATAAGTACCTGTAATAAATAAATAATAAACAGAGCGTGCCTCATTTCTAGGCTGAAAGAAGTCCAGTAACATCTAGTGCTTTCCTCTTCAGCCTGCTTATCCCTGGCCCACCCCTTTCATTAACTGGATTTCAATCGTGGAGGCTCAACATTACATGTGTGCCTTGCGAAGGGTGGTCTACATGCAAATTCAGCTTGCCTAGGAACTCCCACACTCCTCCAAACTAACATCCTCTCATCAAGGCATTTGATATTTGCATAATGCCTTTAAAGAGCCAACCCACTGCTTGAATGGTGCTCTTGAGGAGGGTATTGTGATGTTTTCAAGTAGGTATATACAGAACCTTTTTTTGGTCCCACCCAACGCTTGTGTAGATGCAGGAATCTGTGTTTTTTGTTTTTTTTCCATTCAGCCCACTGGTTGAATTAAAAAAAAAAACTTGGTGTTTGTGGACCCAGCTTTAGGTTTGGCATTAGGGTTCTGGTTAGGTTTTTGGGCACAAGAGCAGGATAGCATAAAGGTGTTTAACTAAACCCAGCCATATAAAATGCATTAATCCATCATACCCTTAATTTCTTCTTCCTCATTGACTTCAATACATTTCACTGAATGGCAAAAATTCACCAAAATGTCCAGATTTTTAACAAAATAATGGTGAACTGGAAACTCCCAAATGCATTCATCCCTACCCTCAAGGTGTTGCTTGCCATATTTAAAAGTTTGGCTGATGCCGCTTGCATGTAGCTAACTTTTGAACTACACACCAGGATCTAAATGTTTTTGTGACAATATACTCTAACCTGTTTTTTCTTTATGTTTTTTGTGCCTGTAATCTCCCTGAAATCTAGTGGTTTATGTGTCCAGTCTCTTTGGCACCTAGCGATTTCTGTTACATAGCTTAACAGTTGATAAGGTTGAATAAAGACACCAGTCCATCCAGTTCAATGTGTGTGTGTGTTTATGTCAATAATAAATCCCATTTCCTTGTATGTTGCAATCGTAAGATGCCCATCTAGTAGTTTTTTTTTTTAAACTATCAACACCTCCCACTGCTTGTGGAAAGGAGTTCCACATCCTCATCGCTCTGACAGTAAAGAACCCTCTACACAGTTTAAGGTTAAATGGCTTTCTTCCAGTTTCCATGAATTGCCGTGTGTCTTTTTAAACTCCCACTGAAAGGTTTTTTCCTATGCTAGAATCACTATTAACCTCCCTGGCAGTATGATTATTTCCGATTTTTGATGCTGAAAGTGGTACAATTATTTTGCATGGAAATTTGGCGTTTTATATTGTAGGCCTGTAATTCTTAGGAAAAACTCACTTAAATCTGTCCAAACAAGAGTCTAGTAGATAGCCCGGGTATTATAAAGTTTGAAACACGAAATCATAAATTATAATATAATAAATAATTATAAATAATTATACCAAATAATAATATAATAATAATAAAAATTATTCAATAATGTAATTAAATCAATAACACTGAAATTTGCTCAGTTGCAGAGTTGTCGCTGTCATTACTTTTCAGTGTTTGATGACGGATCTCCCCACAAATCACTATCGCTCAATTCTGCGAGTGATTATAATTTATTATCGCTGTTTTCTAGCTGGTCTAAACCCACTTTTGATGTAAAGGGACGGTTTTGGTTGCTATGGACAATCTCCAGTTTCCAGGCAGAAAGAACAGTTTTTATAATATAAAACTGCATGCAGGGCACTGGAGAAACCACTAGGGACAAAAGGGAAGTGAAAAAAATCATACAGTAATGTAATCTGTTAGATTACAGTGTACTGTATGTATAGTGTGTGTTTCACTTTTTGAATTTGGCGCCGTTCTCCGTCCCCGTGCGTCGCAACACTCGCAGGGAACGGAGATCGGCTCCGTGATAAATTGGGCGGAGGACGAGTCGCTCACACTGTGGGGAGACATCGCAGGATCCAGGGGACAAAGTAAGTAAGCTCTTCCTGGATCCTGCGATGCGATCCCGAGTCTGGCTCGGGGTTACCGATTTTGGTTCTGAAATTCCACCCCAAGCCAGACTCAGGAATCCTGCCAGGGAGGTTAAGGTACTTGTACAGTATATCGCTATATCTCCTCTTAAGCATCTTTTCTCCAGAGAGAATAAGTTTAATGCTTGCAGTCGTTCTTAATAACTGAGGTCCTCCAGTCCCTTTATTAGCTTTGAGCAAGAAAATCTCACCAGCACACCAAAGATCTCCAGAATGGATCCAAAACTTTAATCAGCGATCACATTGTTACAGCAGATTGCAACGTTTCGGAGCCACGCAAGACCCTTTCATCAGGCATGTGACCACTGTATTAGATTTGTCATCCTTCTCTGTAATCTCTGCAGTTCCAGCACATCCTTTCTGAGGGCTGGTGCCCAGAACTGGGCGGCATACTCAAGATGCGGCCATACCAGAGTCTTGTAGAGTGGGAAAATTATCATTTTACCTCTGGAGTATATACCCTTTTTAATGCATGCTAATATTCTGTTGGCTTTGCTTGGCATTGCATGCTATTGCTCAGCCTGTCTACTAGGATCTTTTTCCATCCTGGATTCCCCCCTAGGCCTAGCGAGTAACTTGTGTTCGTATGTTTAGCACCCAAATGCATTACTTTATATTTTTCAACATTAAACCTCATTTGCCATGTAGTTGCCCATCCCATTATTGTATTGAGATCCTCTTGTGGGGTTTCCACATCTGTGAAGTTATTGCCCTGCTTAGCTTTGTATCATCAGCAAACATTGAGATTGAGCTATTTATACCAACCTCTATATTTGTCTTCTGCGTGAAATCTAGTGGTTTTCCTTGGCATGTAAACATTTTTGTGTGTTCTTCACATCTGGTGGTTTTTGTGCCTATAGGCTGGTCTGTTTCAAAGGATTTTGTGCCAATACAGTTCCTGTTATGTGCAGTATTTGTGGCTGTATTCTCAATAGGGTCAAGTGTAATGAATCTTATTTTTTCATGGTGGTACATAGTAGCATCCTGTATTCTTTCTGACTGGTTGAACCTATCCTATGATCAGCATAAAAGGTTTTTGGTCAGAAAGATGGAGAATCAGCAAGAAATTACTGGATCAGTGTTAACTTGATCTGTGTATAGGTGAATACAATTTAATCTCTAAAGGAGTATTCACCTATACACAGCTATATCTGAGGATTCTTAGCCTCCCTGGCGGTATTCCCGAGTGTGGCTCGGGGTTAAAATTCAGTACCATTAGCGGTAACCCCGAGCCACACTCGGGATCGCATTGCAGGATCCTGGGGCGGCTTTACTTACCTTGTCCCCGGGATCCTGCGATGTCACCCGCAGTGTCCGAGGGCTCCGTCCTCCTCCGAAGCCTCTCCGTGCCAGGCTCCGTTCCCTGCGAGCGGCGCGACGCACGGGGGCGGAGCCTGGTGGCAAATTAAAAAAAAAGTAAAAATCATAATACATACAGTACTGTAATCTTACAGATTACAGTACTGTATGAAATGATTTCACATCCCTTTTGTCCCCAATGCTTTGTCCAATGCCCTGCATGCAGTTTTACATGATATACACTGTTCTTTCTGCCTGGAAACTGGAGATTGTCCATAGCAACCAAAAAGTGTCCCTTTACGTCAAAAGTGGCTTTAGACCAGCTAGAAAACAGCGATAGTAAATTAGAACACTTGCAGAATTGAGCGATAGTGAATTGTGGGGAAATTTATTTTATTACTATTTTTTTTTTTTAATTATTTATTTTTATTTATTGTATTATAATTTATGTTTTTGTGTTTCAAACTTTATCATACCCGGGATATCTACTAGACTCTGGTTTGGACAGATTTAAGTGTGTTATTGTTAAGATTTACAGACCTACAATGTAAAACGCCAAATTTCCATGCAAAATAATTGTACCGCTTTCAGCACCTAAAATCCGAAATAATCATACCGCCAGGGAGGTTAAACAAATATATTAGTTTGATATACATTTATTGATAGGGTTGCATAATATATACAAATTACACACAGTAATTACAGTATAATTACGGTGGATTACATGATATTTACAAATTACACACAAACATATTTACAATACAATGTACAATTTACCTCTCAGCTTCAGATCTGGTCACACTGACCGCTTTTGTGACCCTACACAAAGAGTGCACAGCTTGGTAACTATTCCTTTCTGTACCGTGGCTATTATAATGCTCCCTAACTGGTCATTGTACCTGTCAAATGTATATTGGGAAAAGGCTGATTGGAGGATTCATAGAGGGCTGCTGTTTACAACCCATGTGAGATGTGATAAAGGAAAGCACAAGGATCTTTGAAGTGGAGGAAAATTTCCAGTAGCATTAACAGGGAAGCTAGGAATGGTTTGATGCTGAAACAATGGAAAAACATTTCCAGTAACACCAACAGGGAAGCTAGGAATGGTCTGATGCTGAAACACACTCTATGGTCTAAATACTGTAGATTCCCACCTAGCTAAAATATACTTCTAATTACAATATTATTTACATCTGTTTAATGGAGATTTCACCTAAATTCATGATCTAACAAATGGTAGCAAGATTACATCAGTTTTTCAGAATCTTCAAATAAGCACATTTTGTACTCTAGTCACATTTCTTAGGATAATGTTTGATAATTGTACAAAAAGACCCTGTTAACCTTATAGCAGGTTAAACAGCATAGTGCTTGTGTTGTCTAATCTGTCCCTTTCTATTCTGTTAGAAACCTGGTTGATCTTGCCTGTATGTGTTCCCCTTAGTGTGCTGAAAACAATAAACATGGCTGCTGATCCATGATACTAGGGTTAGTTTACGTGCCTCCATCATCCTTCTTTTCTCCTCTCTCCTTCCCTGCCTGTCAACTCCTGTGTGTGTGTGAGCCATCTCCTCCACCCCTCCCCTCCTGCAGCTATTAGTAGCTGGCTGTAAAGTTAAAGAGAGATTACAGCCCTTCTGTTCTATCAAGTCATACTACACTGTGTACATGTTTGTATAAAATTATGCCTCTAAATACCTTTATTTCAGTTAGTTTCTGGCCGGTCATGTGACCTCCGGCCACTCTTCTTCCCCAATCTAAGGACTACAGCGGCAGGGGCTGGGTGGACAGCACAGCGATCACTTGACCTCCTCGGCTGACTATGGAGGGGGATCTCGGCCCCACCCGCTGTAGCCTTTAGACCGGGGAAGGAGAGCGGCTGGAGGTCACATGACAGAAACAAACTCAAGGTATTTAGATGCATAGTTTTATACAAACATGTACGCAGTGTAGTATGGCTTGCTAGAACAGAGGGGTTGGCAGTAATCTTTCTTTGAGTTTACAGCCACTTTAACCAAGAAACAGACAGGTTAGAGCAAGCAGCAATCAGTAACAGGGTGTATAATGTGGAGCTGATGGATGTGGGGACACACATGAAAAGAATGAATGATGCTCTCTTGTAGCAATGGTCATCTGGTGTGATAGCATGAGGAAGTTGAACTGTAGCAGAGTTGTGCAGAAGCCTACATGCTGGGTGAGTAGAGCTAGGGTACAACTAGGGTGAACACCCTGCTGTGTTCCTTGTTTTGTTCCTTGTGTCACTACTAAGGAAAGATGTAAGAGACCTAAGATGGTGTTTTTACCACCAGCAACCATCAAGTGCTCTGCTACTTTAATAAGAATTGCTTCACAATTGCTTTATTGCACTTGAGAAGGGATTACACTGTCGTAATATTATGCGGTTTGTGTAAAGCTGTATGCAGCATGATCTGAGGTTTTTTAAATGATTCTTACATAATATTGTATTTACCACCAGGGTTTAATGTGCATCTGTCACTTTTAGCTCTCTTTCAAAATATCCTGATCCCATTATACCCCTCCTTGCCACCTTAGCATGGCTTCTGTGATATGTGGAACACAAACCATAAGAAACAAAACAGGCCATGTTAGGTTACATGAACTGTGTGGCTGGCTTACACTTGATATGCTTGCATTCAAAACATGAAATTCTTCCTCAAGGGATTTTTTAAATCTGCTTTCAAAGCTGTAAAATTCTTACAGGCCTCATGGGGATACTTGCCCTTTTTTAAGATTCATAAGTCTTGCAATGGTGATTTTTGAGATTAGAACAAGCTTGGAGCTAATAAAACCATTTGATGCAAAATATAAGTGTTTGGGCTTTAGAACAGTGTACACAAAACCACAAATAATATTTTATTTAGGTTATGCAGAACCTAATAATATTAAAGATTTCAAATATTTTCCAATATGCATGCAAAATCATCTACATTTGTGTCATATATCATGCATTTGCAAGCTCAAATATACAGTCACATCTATTTTCACATACATATCAGTAACAAAAATATAGATACTGCAATCTAAAGGAATTCTAGGGCTAACATTTTTTTTTTTTTTTACAAAGTACACCTGTCCTTATCCTAAGCGTACTGAACAGGCACCATCACTGCAATGCAACAAGCTTAGCTGGACTCTCCTATAGACCTCAATGGTAAGGGGCCGTCTAATTGGTATAGAAGTCTAATTAGCCTCTAAAAATGGGCCCCATGTTATTTATGGCACTTGCAGCTTTTGCTGTCACTGTTTTTTGGGGGACAATAATGAGATTAGCCTCACTTTGAGAGACTGATTATACTGTCTTCTTGCCATTGAGGTCTGTAGGATGTTTCATTCTTGTATAAAGAAGTATCACAGGGGATGCTGTGGAATCCTCCTGGCTCTGGCTTTAGCTCATGTTTGAGGATAGGAGGGTGGGCTTTTGTTGTTGTCACATATTTACAGATTATCACAGCCGGTCCTTTTCTTAACCTAAATCTCCATACATATATTTCTGTCCCCACCTAATGGCTAGTTTTACCACTTCAATATCGGGAACTTTCACCCACCTCATGCCCAGGCCAATTTTCAGCTTTTAGCGTTATCACTTTTTAAATTAACAGTTGCATGGTCATGCAAAACTGTACCCAAATGAAATTGTTATCATTTTGTTCACACAAATAGAATTCTTTTGGTGGTATTTAACCTCCCTGGCGGTATTCTTGAGTGTGGCTCGGGGGGGAATTTTCATTACCAAAAGCGAGCCACACTCAGGATTGCATCGCAGTATCCTGGTAAAGTTAACTTGTCTTGTCCCCAGGATCCTGTGATGTCCCCCCACTGTATCCGTGGGCTGTGTCCTCCACCCTATTCATCACTGTGGCGGGCTCCGTTCCCTGCGAGCAACGCGATGTATGGGGGCGGAGCCCAGGGGCATATTCAAAAAAGTGAAAAATACAGAACACCCAGAGCAAATTTCAGTGTTTTTGATTTGATTACATTATTGAATAAAATGAATTATTATTATATTATAATTTATGATTTTGTGTTTCAAACTTTATCATACCCGGGATGTCTACTAGACTTTTGTTTGGACAGTTTTAAGTGAGTTATTCCTAAATTACAGGCCTACAATATAAACCGCAAAATATCCATGTGCAACAATGTACCACTTTGAGCTTCAAAAATCAGACATAATCATACTGCCAGGGAGGTAATCACTACTGGATTTTTAATTTTTTGTAGCTAACGTAAAAAAGCCTGAACATTTTGGGGGAAAAAAACACATTTTCTTTGTTTTTGTTATAAAATTTTGCAAATAAATAGTCTTTTGTCATAAACTTAGGCCAACATGTATTAATACTACATTTCTTTGGTAAAAATAGCCCAAATCAGTGTATATTAGTCAGTAAGAAAGTTATAGAGTCCACAAACTATAGTGCATGTATGTGTGTGTATATGTGTTTGTGTGTATGTGTGTGTGTGTATGTGTGTGTGTGTATATATGTACGTGTGTGTATATATGTATATATATATATATATGTATATGTGTGTGAAAATCAATCAATCATGATGTAATGATGGCTTATCTCATTTCTTGAGGTCCAAAAATTCCAGGACAGTACAAATATCCCCCAAATGACCTATTTTTGGAAAGTAGACAGTCCAAGGTATTAAGTAAGAGGCATGGCTTTTTTTCAGCTAGAACGTGGGGAACGCAGTGACGGCACCTCCATTACTGAATGTAGGTAATGGCAAAGGGTGATGGAGGGTCTACTGAGGCTGGCTGCTGAGGAATCTATTGTTGCTGGAGGAGATCTATTTTTGTGTGGTGGTCTATTGTTGCTGGTGGGGGATCTACTGTTGCTGGTGGAACTCAAATTGCTAGGGGGTCAACTGTTGCTGGAAGGGGTCTACTGTTGTGGGAGGAGTTTATTGATGCTGGCTTCTCAGAGATCTGTTGCTGCTGGGGGTCTATTTGTTCTTGGGGTCGTATTTTGTTATTGTTTCTGGGGGGTCTATTGTTGCTAGGGGGTCTATTTTATTGCATGTTATCATTAACAAATTCCATACAAATTACTTTGCACCACAAAATTTTACTTGACTCTATATTCTCTAAAAGGGGCGGTACTGGGAGGTGGGTAGGGGGTGGAAACAAGGGACAGTGCCCAGGGGCGTGTGGGGGCAGGGGCAAGAAAGGACTCAGAAGGGGCCCTTCCTGCACCTTTTCTCTGAAGAAAAAAAGCCCTGGTAAGAGGCATGGTGAGTTTTTTGAAGTTGTAAGTTTTTGACACATTTTTTTGGAAAATTAAGAAATAAAGAATTCTTTTTTCACAATTAGTTTTTTTTTTTTACTGTTTTCCGTGCAGTACAGTGTCATCAAATAACTTGTGTGGTGGTAATCAGAGACACTGACTGGTGACAGTTTGTAAACCCCCCCTCTCCCCCAAACTGCAATTTCTAAATCTTTTTTTCTTTTTAATACATTTTTATTTTTTTGTGCATACCATGACCAGAGAAATACAGTGTTACCATAGTAACACTGTACTACTCTGGAGAGATTTTTTTTCACACATTATGATTGCTTATAACAGTGAATATCACTGTTATAAACAACCATTTTTACTGCATGAAATCAATTCATTCAGTGTGTATTGTTGTGATTAGCTGTGATTGGCCACAGCCAATTACATGGTACAGATGGGCTGTTATTGGCCCTGTCTGTACCATGTGATCACTGTGCATGGAATGGAAGCCATCAATTGTGTACAATTGCCATGTGATCGGCTGTGATTGGTCACAGTGATCACATGGTACTAGCAGTGGCCCGGTACAGTGATCTGTCATCCGCTGTGCCGGTGGACACAGCGGGTGACAGATCAAGCCACAAGGCGCATTTTGGGGAGGACATTTTATAATGTCCACCAAGAACAGCAAATGTCCCACCCGCCCATCATTTATCTATAGGCTGGTTAAGCTATACGCCTATCTTCATCCATACTCAGCTAGCTGATCAGACTAGTTCCCCTAAGGATCCGTTGCAGTATATTCTTGCACTCCTATAGAGGGGGACCTCTGCTCCTACAAATGCATAGACCTGGCTCTGACAACACATCGTCATGCAAGCCATGAGTCCATGACTGTGTATACAGTATTTAATATAGAAACATAGAGGGAACACATGTGAATATGATCATAGTGTGTAACATTGAGGGGCTAGATAGAATATACTTACCTAGGAATAGAAAACAACACCTTATGATGTTTTTTTTATAGTTTTGGCATGGAATATAATTTTTAAAGATGTGTAAAATAAAGGTCCTGTTTAAAAAAAAAAAAATGAGTGGTGCTTCCAAAGTCCCGTATTTATGTTATGTTGTATAGTAAATTTGGGGTGTTGGAAATTTAGAAAATTCAGTATCTAACTTCAAAGTCTGATTGGCCAAACCAAGCTTTTTGCATGACTAAAGCAATCAGAGAATGGGTTTTATAATAACGCAAACCTCAGCTATTCAGTGTTTACACAAGACAGAAAGGAGCCATAAATACAAGCAGTGTATGCCAAAGTCTGACCCCGCCATATGCATATTACAGAAACATATCAAAATATATTATACCAGGAAAAGTCTTTTTAACCATGAGTTGTCCAAATGTAGTGGTCCTGTGCCCACTGTAGCCTAATTTCTTGTCCATTCTATTTTCATAATAAGAAAATTAAGCACTTTTTTGATTCTACTAAATATATGCATTAAAAAGTGCCCAGCTTTCAGACAGTCATGCAATTTATTAATTATAATTGCCTGAATTGTTCAATGGCAAGATTTAAGAAATCAATCCCACAGTTTCTGAGAACCTGAAAGCACCTTTGTCTGCTGCTACCATTAATGCCTGTAGGCATTGTGATGGCCTTGAGAAAGCATATAAATTCACTTTAAATGGCCAAGGACTGGTTTATAATCTATAGCCTTGTTGTAGTTTTAATCTTTTTACAATAAATGTAAGTATAGGAAAATACGATACTTTTCACGATCTTCTAAATGGGATATTTGTGAACTTGTGTGGTGGTATACACTGGTATTTGGCAACTATGTAAACTAAAAGACTTTCAGAAATTACTATCTGTCAGAACTCGATGGAGGTAAAAAAAGTTTCTGCCACTCCTGTTTTATTAAATAACTGAGCATCTAAAATTAAACAATGATCAGCCAAACCTTTTCACAGCATCCTAGTACTGAGTTACAATCCCATGACTTTCTGTTTGAGGCTTTAAAAGAGGGGTGGGTTTCTAAAAAACAAAACAAAAAACAAAAAACAAAAAAAAACACATTTTCACCTAGAAGGATGCAGCATTGGTCTGATGCTGCATCTATCCCCTCCACCTCTAAGACTGAGAGCTGAGCAATAAGCGACCACTGATCATTGAGTTCTTGGACTTGTAAGTGCTCGCTGGAGAACAGGGCTGTGGAGGGGGCAGGAACGGCTGGCTCAGCCTCTCAGGGCCTCACTGAGGGGCTGAGCCAGCTGCCAGTCCAGGCACCTGTTTGAATTCCGACATTAAGTTGGGATCTCTTCAGAGCCTGGACCAGCTGAGTGACGTTAGCTAACAGCGGATTTTAGCCTGCTGTCGGCTGAATAGAAATCTCCACAGTGCACTTCCTTCTGCCCTACATCTCCTTTAATTTAACTAATATAACCTATAAATCAGCTACTGAGTGTGCATGTTTGTGTCTGTATAGTTTTAATAAATATATATAAATATATATATATATATATATATATATATATATATATATATATATATATATATATATATATATATACGGTATATATATATGTATATATATATATATATATATATATATATTACTAAATTGACAGTTGGTGGCTATTAGGTGGGTTTATTATAAGGAGATCTCAGTTGTTTTGAAGCATAACACAGGATAACACAAGGATAACACAGACAAGGCTTCTGTTGAAACTATTAGCAATATGTTCATTGATTGTTTTTATTTCTGCCTGAAAATCTATTTTAAATATGTGCGTTTTGATTTGTAAATGTGCACCCATACTCACAAACTCTATCTTCACTGTAAGTACTTTAATCATTATAGTCAAACAAATCTGAAGTGGGTAATGACGTTTAATAACTAGATAAATTGCAAATCCTGCATCATAATCCTTAATCAAATAGCTCAGGCTCAGTTACAAGTTGTCATTTTACACCTGGCTAAAAAAAGATAGGAACATTTGAGTATATATAGCTCCCTAAGCCCATATCCTGAATAAAATAAATATCTAACTCTATTTGATTGTAGTATTAAAAAAACCCTGTGAAAATGTCCTTTTTACTTATCTAAAACTGTGTTCATGTAATGCTACAGTCCAGTTTCTTCTCCTCTTCTGTGTGCTTCCAGTGGAGTTCTTTTTTGGATGTCCACATCATAGCTTGTGGACACTTCCTATTGACTGTCAAGTACTGGAGTTATCTCAGAAACGAAGGACTGTACAGGGGACTTAAGCAAGTATACACTACTTCTTCAGGTAAAAAAAAAAAAGAAATGCTGAATGGGTTAGGAAGAGGTGGGAGGATCATATTTTGTCCAGAGTGGGGCTTTAAGAACACTCAAGCCAATTTGGTTTGGGGAAATTTAAAGGATAAAAAATTAGCAACATCAGGAGCAGGGCAGTAAGGGAGAATGTAGTGGCCCAAAAGATGTGGAGGGTGGAGGGGGTGGAGAAATGTCTTATAGCAAAGGTTACAGAGGGCTAATAATGCCAAGAGGGAGTAGGGATGGGGGTGTAGAGGGAAAAGGACAGAGGTGAGAATAGTGGAAGGGGAAAGGAAAGAGGGTGGGAAAAGAAAAGGAAAAAGTGTATCCAGAAAAAAGGATAGGCGCTGGAGAAAGAATGGGGTTGGAGAAGGAAATAAATGGGGGGGGGGGGGGGGGGGGGGAATCACTGGGTGGGCTCCGTGGTGAACTTCAAGAGGATCTTCAGGTGTTTATAAATCACTGTGCAGGAGGGTTTTGCCTCATGCAGGTTTCCTCCTAAAAACTTAAATTCTTTCCAATAATCCATTTTTCATCAATGTCCTGTTTATTTTAAGAGAAGATTTTCCATCAACCTTATCTCTACTTTACAAATTCACATGGTTTCCATGGGAAGTATGGGTCCATTTCAAAAGGAAAAAGGACAGCATTTAGGAATGGCAAAGTATGTTTGGTAGGACTTTACTGGAAAAAAAGGTGTAACAGAAACAATGCAGGCTCATCTGGGACAGTGTACAGGCATACCCCACTTTAAGTACACTCACTTTATATACACTTGCGAGTATGGAAATACCCGCTAGTGTACGTAAAGTGCCTCACAAATATGGTACAGACATTTTGCAGTCGCAGTAGAAGGAGCTGAAGCTCCAAGCGTGTAGCCTGCCCTGTTCCAGTGTGCTCTTCCTGTGTGTATCCTGGCCGCCTCCCCACCTCCGGTTTATCACATCTGCCCTACAGTCCACAGTGGTTCTTCTGGCTTCCCTGTCAGCCATAGAATGCCATCCAGCCTCTCCACAGCACCAGTGTCCTGTGTGCGCAGCACGATGTCCGGGGGATGGATTGGAGCACCCCCTTCTTGCATCAGATGAGCTTATTTTTAATTTTCTTCCTGTGAGTGTTTTTACTCTTGTGATTAAACTGCTTGATTTTAATACTACACTCAGGTGGCGCTTCCTGCTTTCTCTTTCCTGCCTGACCCCCTACTACAGACCCTGACCCCTCACTACAGCCCCTGACCCCCCAATACAGATCCTGACCCCCCACTACAGCCCTTGACCCCCCACTACACCCTATAAGTGAAAAAAGGTATTGCTTCACTTTAAGTACATTTTTGTTTTACATGCATGCTCTGGTCCCATTGTGTACTTAAAATTGGGGTATGCCTGTAGTCTGTAACTATTTGGGAAATGTCTTTAATATTGAAACAGAATGGTTGCAACCTGGAGTAAGACTAGAAGGCTTGGAGAATAGTACCAACCTTGATGTTACAACAGTGGCTTAGCAATTATGGCTACTTGATATGTGAGGAGGGAGTAGAAAATTAACTGCAACCATCAATTATTCATAGGAGAGACACATATAATGAAGTATAAGTAAATAGCATGGTGTATTTTTATGGCAGTCCAGAAGTAGCATAATTCCAAGACTGTTTTATCTATATCATGACTATATACCAGCTTTATATTTTAGATTTTAAACCTTTTTATCAAATGTATTCTTTGACCATCAAAGAGAAGAAAATGTAATACTGTCCAACCCACATGGGAGTTATCAAAACATAAAACTTAATCTGTTCAACTTCACTTTATGGTAATTTCAATAGAAATTAGTAGGTAGTCTGGGATAATAGAGTAAAGGTGAAGATTATGAGGAAGATTGAGGCTGTGTGATAAGGTAACCTACAAACAACAACACAGTAAGCAAAAGATGACTTGTAAGGTAACAGATCATAACAAAAAGATTTAAAAAACAATTACATTTTTTATTAGTAGCATATAATATATATTTAAAATACGTTTAAAAACAAATAACTTGTATCATGATTTTCTAATACAGGGGTGATTTACCAAAACTGGTACATACAGAATTTGTTACATAGTAACCAATTAGCTTCTAAATTTTATTTTCAAAGCTTAATTGAACAAGCACAAGTTAGAAGCTGATTGGATACTGTGCACAGCTGTGTGCAGCAGTTTTAGTAAGGCCCCTTTCACACTGGTCGACCTGATCCCTACTGAGCAAGCAGATGACAGATCCATGTCCGCTCCGCTGATGCAGAGCAGACACAGATACAGCCCACTTTCCTACACAGGCTGTCAGATGGAAACTGACTGTCATCCGCCGATCCCCATCTGTTTGTTTTTAGTGGACAGGATCGGATTGGATGTTGGCGGGTGTCATAGAGAGCAATGGATGATCCCATTGGGTCCACCTGAAAAACTGACAGGTGGACCGATAGGTCTGTTAGTGTAAAAGGGGCCAATAATCTCCCCCACAGTGTCTTAATATAACACGTTATTATCCCTTACCCCCACCTATCTGCATAATCTATCTGTTTCAATTGTCATATAAATGACTCAAAAATATTGTATATTACTATTCAGCTGGATAGGTGATTGGTTGGAGTTTCTTCTGGATGCATTTCTCAAAATAAGATTCCACTTCTGTAGGAGAAGTATTGAGATTGATTTACTGTGTGCTGTTGCTACTAGAGCATTTCCACGAAAAAAGGAGGTTATCTCTGGGACAAGTGTAGAGGTGGTCGTGACATGTAATGTTGCATGCAAAATTCACAGATTTTGGGGGACTATATACATTTTTTTCATTCTCGCTGTAGGATGTGCTTTAGCAAAAGTGACATTTAAAAAAAAAAGTGATACAGTTTAAACTGTCTGCAAAAAAACTAAAAATGCACACATACCCCTTCAAAGGTTCTCCAAAGGTCTGTGTGCATTTCTTTTTATAAAAGCCAGAGGGGAAAATGTCATATGTGCAGTCAATTAAGAACCATTAATATGTTTCACATACTGTATATGCCACAGTATGCCATTAATGTGCTTCACATACTTGTCCTCCAGCCACTCAGCCACAGTTGTTGGCTCTCATCTCATCCCAGCCACAGACAACTAATGGCAAAAAAGGAAGCCAAACTCTTAATCAATGACAGCATGTCTGTATTTAACAAAGCCCTGGTACATGGACAATTCACCTGAGCTCCTTCTCTGACACATTTTGTGCTTAATAGAAGTAGCTCTGGTGGTCTGCCTGTGTATCAGGGTTCTGTTTGATAAAGAAAAATTTATTTAACACAGGTAATTGATCTGGAGTGTAGCTTCCTATTTTTATTTTCCATTACCTTAATCTGAATTTTCTGTAATCTACTTAAGGTCAATGATTAGATACTCATTACCAGTGTACTTCCTGACTTCTGTACTGTGTGTATTTTCTTCTCTATGCTTTCTGCATCAACAATCACATTCAGGCTTCCAATGGTGCTTTGATCTGGTTGGAGACAGAAGAGAGAACATTTACAGTGTTGATGGGGACAAGGGCCTCATCCTCACAACCCTTGCCCGGTGGTTGTGGGGGTCTGCGGGCAGGGGGCTTATCAGAATCTGGAAGTCCCCTTTAACAAGGCGGTCCCCAGATCCCGCCCCCGATGCAAATGGGTATGGGGTACATTATACCCCTACCCATTCACCAAAAAAGTGTAAAAAAGTAAAAACCACAATACACAATTTTTGACAAGTCCCGCGATGTCCACCCATCTTCAATCACGATGCTGACGGACCTGAAAAATAAAAAAAAAAGCTCTGCCTCGGTGAGAGGCATCCCACCAACTGCTGTCTCTTGGCTGTGACAGCTGTTATATATAGGCAAGGACGGGGCAACCCAGTGACATAACCGAGTGACCCCGCCCCTCCCAGAGGGGAGGAGCAGGGTCACCTGGTTATGTCAGCGGGTGGCCCCCGCTCTTGCTTATATAACAGCTGTCACAGCAAAAAGACAGCATTTACCGGGAGGCCTCCCATGGAGGTGGAGTATTTTCATTTTTTTTTCTATTTTTCGGGTCCATCTGTGCCGTGATTGGATGGATGGACATCGCGGGACACTTTTTTTTCTTTTTTAATAAGGGAATTTTTAAACTGTGTATTGTGGTTTTACTTTTTTACCTTGTTTGGTGAATGGGTAGGGGTACAATGTACCCCATACCCCTTCACATGGGGGGCTGGGATATGGGGGCCCCCTTGTTAAAGGGGGCTTCCAGACTCCGATAAGCCCCCCACCCGCAGACCTACACAACCACCGGGCAAGGGTGTGGGGATAAGACCCTTGTCCCCATCAACATGGGGAAAAGGTGCTCTGGGGGGACCCCAAAGCACTCTCCTCATGTTGAGGGCAAGCGGCCTTGTATGGTTTAAGAGGGGGGGCTTGCTCACCCCTCCATTTCCTGGCCTGCCAGGCTGCTTGCTTTGGATAAGCGTCTTGGTTTTTGGGGGGGACCCCACGCCATTTTTTTAAAAATTGTTGGCGTTGAGTTCCCCTTAAAATCCATACCAGACCCAAAGGGCCAAAGGGGTAGAATTTTATGTGTATAAAAATGAAATTAAATGAGGAATAAAAATGACGGTTGGTTTTAATAAAAGGAACATTTGGTGAAATAGGTTTTATATACCTATGTGTGTACCTTGTTATATAAAAGGTATATTTACATTTTTATACACATACAGTTCTCCCCTTTTTTCATATATATGTGTGTATTTGTGTGTGTGTGTGTATATATATATATATATATATATATATATATATATATATATATATGTGTGTGTGTATTTTACACAGTTTAAATTATGTCTCTAAGTTGTACACTTGTTTTTTTTATGAATCACAGCATACAGCTCTTTAGTCATTATCTTCCCAGCTGACACCGCTATTTGCGGCCCAGAGTGGGTTAATTGTATCCTCTATATAAATGTGATGTGAATGTCAGAGGATCAACTGATGAAAAAGGCGTGGCCGTGCCTTCAAATGCGTTCTGATTGGCCAGACACTGGTGGGCGGCTCCCCAGTTTGACAGCTCTGTTTCACTCCCACACAGAGACACACAGCCGATGTCTCCCTGAGGCTTTTCGAAGCTTCAGCTGCGTCCGGCATACGGAGATCGTGGATCCCTCCATAGAGACCTCCACGCGGTCCTCCTGTGACACTGCATGTGGAAGCTTCCCCTCACTTTAGCACTCTGTACATGCATCCACATTGTTCATGTAAGATTCTAGTGTTTTACCTTACATACTGAATACATTTTTATGCTGCTTAAGGATTGGCTTGGCGCTTCTCTCTCCTCTCTTTGCCTTTCTTTTTTTTCACAATAACAAATCTGACAAAGTTTACTGTGAAGAAAATGATCTATATTATTTATTTTATTTCTAAAGAGACAATACATAATAAGACCCCCTAACAAATACATGCAACATTAGTCTAACAAGGATCCAATCCCAAGGTAAGGCATGAAAATACATCTAGAAAACATTTACTGCACAATGCATAACATCAGAGAAGTGATGTATACAGTCAATACAACCACCCACTTGCAATACTAGATGCAAGGTCAATGAATCTGGAGGTCTCTACCACAGTAGAGTAATGCTGCGTACACACAAGCGGACTTTTCAACCGGACTGGTCCAACGGACCGAGTCCGGAGGACAATCCAATCATGTGTGGGCTTCATCAGACCTTCAGTGGACTTTTCCAGTTGAAAATCTGACTGACTTTAGATTTGAAATATGCTGCAAATGTTTACGTCGTAACTCCGCCGGACCCAGTTCCTATTGAGAAATCCGCTCGTCTGTATGCTAGTCCGACAGAAGAAAACACACGCTAGGGCAGCTATTGGCTACCAGCTATCAACTTCCTTATTTTAGTCCGGTCGTACGTCATCAAGTACGAATCCATCTGACTTTGGTGTGATCCTGTGTAGCAAGTCCGTTCATTCAAAAGTCCATCGGAAGTCCGTCAAAAGTCCGTCGAAAGTCCGTCGGAAAATCCGTCGGACCAGTCCGGTCGAAAAGTACGCCCGTGTGTATGCAGCATTAGCCAACTTGGAGGCAATGAAAAGCAATGCTTAATAAACTTGGACCTAAACAACCTAAAGTCCTGCCAATAGTTTAAGCATATGAAGCATATGAATCCCATGCAGTAGCACAACATGGTTACTCCACTTCAGGCCCTAGATGTGAAGTTTTACATAATACCTGAGGCTGAAAAAAAACAGACTTGTGGTAAGGCTGTAGACCTACCCCAAGTGACAGATCTCTTTTATAAAGGAAGTGTATAGCAAGGATCTGAATGTAGCTCCACAAAGCAACTGGAACATTTACAGTATATGAGATCTACACAGTCCAATCCCAAGTGAATGAAGATCATAATATATCAGGTACCAAGGCAGTCATCAAGAGCTGAGAAGTTTTATAATTCAACCTCCAAGCCCTGCTCTAGTGGGAATAGAAGGTTATGTGAGATAAGTGGAGGGGAAATTTTTGACAGCTCCGGGTGTGTTAACAGTCTGGAGATTTGAACTGTGTGCGGGAAGGCATATTGAACACCTATGAGGCAGTCACACCCAGGTAACAGTTATTAGAAACAATTAATATTAGTTAATGGGTTATGTGAGCCTACAGTGGACTGAAAAAAAATCTACCATGTTCCCCTTTTGCTAGAGAATTTGCATTATTGAGCTCACAGAAATAATCACCATCCTCTCCCTTTAAAGTAGAGAATGTTTACTTCCACTTGACTTACTCGCTAGATTAATCCAGATGGGAAGGAGTAATGGGGTCAGTAAATGCCCAAAAAGATCCACCTTCTGAGGAAACCCTACAGTTGAGAGAACAAGAGTCTGGGAGCATCTGGGAACATATCAGGATGGGCAGTGGTCTCATATCTATTAAACATTGGAAGGTGGAGGCCAACCCCCACTGCTAAAGGCAGTGGATGGCTGCTACAGGTACTGGCAGATTCCTAGTCCTCTTTCAGGATCTGTCTTACCAGTCAAACAATAGAATCAGTTAGGAACCCTAAACTCCTTCTAAGAAGCCCTAGATAGGGAAAGTTCAACATTGCCCTGCCACAGTAAATCCAACACCAAGGGGCCCCCAGGTGATAGATTACAGGCTGGATGAAAATCTAGAAACAAACACAGGTGGAAACAATTAGCCGCAGCAACCTCCAGCTTACCTGTGTCCCTCTGGTGCTAAAGGTGCCTAAATCCACGTGAGCTGCAGCTTGCATTGAAGGTCCTGATAGCCATTGCTGGAAAGAACCCCCATTAAAGCACCAGTTGGTCCTTCCTCTGTGTTGAGAGAGGCTTGGAACCAGAACCTCTAGCTCCTGGAATTGCTTCGCTCTGCCAAGGATTAGCACCCGGATTCATCTGGTCAAACAGGAACACATTCATGCCACACACCCAATGCAACTACTACATGAGCCCCCACCGTGCCCTACAGCGCAAACACCCAGATAGATAACTTCCACTGCCCTTGCTGGTCCCTGTCAAGGGAGTGTGACACAGTCTTCACCAGGCACATAAGGAGAAGGGGAACCAAGCCACCTCCTTCCAATACTGAAGAGGGGTCTGGCAGAGAACCCTACCAGGTAGGGGAGCTAGGTAGGTAAAGGAGGGGGGTGAACAAAAGCATAGCCAAAATAGCAGAGATCTCCCTCACCCAGGTTCCAGGTGATGCATCACCTCAACAAAAACTGAGCAGTTTGGCAAAAGTACATCCTTTGAAAGTGTCTTTGGTGATGCCTTTCTGGTTCCTGTTGGAGGAGGTGCCCATATCTCATGTGCTCTCCTGGAAGATAATTTGGGAAACACTGTTGAGAAGTTCTGCTTGAGCCAGCAATTAATGCAGCCACTGTTGTGTTACTCAGCAAGTCCAAGGTGTCATTTTTGACAGTGGGGAATTGCTGGTAAGAGTGCCAAAGTGATCAGCAGCAATGGAAGGAGGGGGCAGGGCATGTCAACTATGCCATTTGTACCTCTTGTGAAGTTTTTTGGGGAATATGTAGCATGCCGTAGGTCAGCAACTGCTAAAAAGGAACAGCAAGCATTCATAGAAGTGAAAGGTTAGTAAAAGCAGAGAACCCATTTGAATTGTAAATAATTTGAAATAAACTAGATCAGATATTTTTAATTTTTCTGAACAAAAATTAAAAAGAGTGTTTCTTGCAAAACATTATTTGATGATTGGATTTTTGGGATGCTGGTTTGGTCTAAGACAACTTTATGAATATTTCAGTAACAGAGAGTTTTTAGTAATTGTAGTACTCTAGTTGTTCTAGTGTAACGTATAATAAATCCAAGGTTTATTTCTGTCTGAAATTCACATAGGCTTTCCAAGAAGGAGTTAAAATGTTTTTACTTACTCAGAGAGAGAGACTGATCAATTATTTATAACCCTCAGCTCATTAACTTCAACAGAAAGATTTAATTGTAGTTTGAAATCTTAGTTTTTACTGTGCTGTGATAGACTGGCTGTTGGGAGGGGAGGGGGGGTAACAGAATAAATTTACATAAAACTAATAGGTATCAAGAGCAGTATGAATTTCTTTCCTGCAACCACTGGTTGTAGGAAAGACATTTGCATGATTCCCCCATCGACACAGACAGTGCTGACAGGGGAATCCCTCCTGCCTAGGGATGAGCTTCGAGTTCGAGTCGAACTCATGTTCGACTCGAACATTGGCTGTTCGCAAGTTCGCCGAACAGCGAACAATTTGGGGTGTTCGCGGCAAATTCGAATGCCGCAGAACACCCTTTAAAAGTCTATGGGAGAAATCAAAAGTGCTAATTTTAAAGGCTTATATGCAAGTTATTGTCATAAAAAGTGTTTGGGGACCTGGGTCCTGCCCCAGGGGACATGGATCAATGCAAAAAAAAGTTTTAAAAACGGCCGTTTTTTCAGGAGCAGTGATTTTAATAATGCTTAAAGTCGAACAATAAAAGTGTAATATCCCTTTAAATTTCGTACCTGGGGGTGTCTATAGTATGCCTGTAAAGGGGCGCATGTTTCCCGTGTTTAGAACAGTCTGACAGCAAAATGACATTTCGAAGGCAAAATTCCATTCAAAACTACCCGCGGCTATTGCATTGCCGACAATACACATAGAAGTTCATTGATAAAAACGGCATGGAAATTCCCCACAGGGAAACCCCGAACCAAAATTTTTAAAAAAAATGACGTGGGATTCCCCCTAAATTCCATACCAGACCCTTCAGGTCTGGTATTATTATTATTATTATTATTATACAGTATTTATATAGCGCAAACAGTTTACGTAGCGCTTTACAACTTGAGGGTAGACAGTACAAATACAATACAATTTGATACAGTAGGAATCAGAGGGCCCTGCTCCTTAGAGCTTACAATCTAAGAGGGAAGGTCAAGAGATACAAGAGGTAATAACTGTGGGTGATGTGCTGATTGAGAAGATAAATGTACAGTTGTTAGGTGGGGACCAGATAGGCTTCTCTGAAGAGATGAGTTTTCAGGGATGGAATGAAAGTGGATAAAGTAGTAGAAAATCGGACGGATTGGAGTAGAGCATTCCAGAGGATGGGGGAGGCTCTGGAGAAGTCCTGAAGGCGAGCATGGGATGAGGTGACAAGGGAGTTTGAGAGCAGGAGGTCTTGGGAGGAGCGAAGAGAACGATTAGGTTGGTATTTTGTGACTAGGTTAGAGATGTAGCTAGGGGCCAGGTTGTGGATGGCTTTGTAAGTTATAGTTAGTATCTTGAATTTAATTCGGTGACTGAGTGGCAGCCAATGGAGGGATTGGCAGAGGGGTGTAGCAGACGCTGAGCGGTTTGTGTGGTGGATGAGCCTGGCCGCAGCGTTCATGATGGACTGAAGTGGGGATAGCCTATTTAGAGGTAAACCAATGAGGAGGGAGTTGCAGTAGTCAAGGCGGGAGATGACCAGGGAGTGGATTAGAAGCTTTGTGGTGTCATTGGTTAGGAAGGGGCGTATCTTGGAGATGTTGCGAAGACAGAGGCGGCAAGCTTTGGATAGTGATAGAATGTGGGGTCGAAAGGTTAGTTCAGAGTCCAGGATTACACCTAGGACCTTGGCGTGGGGAGATGGGTTGATAGTTGAGCCGTTGATCTTGACAGGGAGATCAGGGGAAGTGGCACCTGAGGGAGGAAATATCATGAGCTCGGTTTTGGATAGGTTGAGTTTGAGAAAGTGATGTGACATCCAGGCTGATATGTCTGCTAATAAGTTGGTAATGCGTGAGGAGACAGATGGAGAGAGCTGGGGGGTGGAGAGATAGATTTGGGTGTCATCAGCGTAGAGATGATATTTAAAGCCGTGGGAGGCAATCAACTGACCCAAGGAGGTGGTGTAGATTGAGAAAAGGAGAGGTCCGAGAACAGAACCTTGGGGGACCCCAACGGAAAAAGGAAGAGGAGAGGAGGAAGTAGAGTTGTAAGTGACAATGGTATGGATTTTAAGGGGAACCCCGTGCCAAAAAAAAAAAAAAACGGCGTGGGGTCCCCCCAAAAATCCATACTAGACCCTTATCCGAGCACGCAACCTGGCAGGCTGCAGGAAAAGAGGGGGGGACGAGAGTGCGGCCCCCCCTCCTGAACCGTACCAGACCACATGCCCTCAACATTGGGAGGGTGCTTTGGGGTGGCCCCCCAAAACACCTTGTCCCCATGTTGATGAGGACAAGGGCCTCATCCCCACAACCCTGGCCGGTGGTTGTGGGGGTCTGCTGGCGGGGGGCTTATCGGAATCTGAAAGCCCCCTTTAACAAGGGAACCCCCAGATCCCGGCCCCCCCCTGTGTGAAATGGTAAGGGGGTACTTACCCCTACCATTTCACTAAAAAACTGTCAAAAATGTTAAAAATGACAAGAGACAGTTTTTGACAATTCCTTTATTTAAATGCTTCCTCTTTCTTCTATCTTCCTTCATCTTCTTCTGGTTCTTCTGGCTCTTCTGGTTCTTCCTCCGGCGTTCTCGTCCAGCATCTCCTCAGCGGCGCCTTCTATCTTCTTCTCCTCGGGCCCCTCCACTCCCATGGCATGGGGGGAGGCTCCCGCTCTTCTCTTCACCTTCTTCTTCATCCTCTTCTCTTCTTCCTTCTTCTCTTCTTCTCTTCTTCATTTTCTTCTCTGGGCCGCTCCGCACCCATGCTGGCATGGAGGGAGGCTCCCGCTGTGTGACGCAGTCTCCTCGTCTGACGGTTCTTAAATAAAGGGGGGTGGGGCCACCCGGTGACCCCGCCCCCTCTGACGCATGGGACATGACGGGACTTCCCTGTGGCATTCCCTGTGACGTCACAGGGAAGTCCCGTCAAGTCACCGTGCGTCAGAGGGGGGCGAGGTCACCGGGTGGCCCCGCCCCCCGTTATTTAAGAACCGTCAGACGAGGAGATTCCGTCACACAGCGGGAGCCTCCCTCCATGCCAGCATGGGTGCGGAGCGGCCCGGAGAAGAAAATGAAGAAGAGAAGAAGAGAAGAAGGAAGAAGAGAAGAGGATGAAGAAGAAGATGAAGAGAAGAGCAGGAGCCTCCCCCATGCCATGGGTGCGGAGCGGCCCGAGGAGAAGAAGATAGAAGACGCCACGGAGGAGGTGCTGGACGAGAACACTGGAGGAAGAACCAGAAGAGCCAGAAGAACCAGAAGAAGATGAAGGAAGATAGAAGAAAGAAGAAGCATTTAAATAAAGGAATTGTCAAATACTGTCTCTTGTCATTTTTAACATTTTTGACAGTTTTTTTGTGAAATGGTAGGGGTAAGTACCCCCTTACCATTTCACACAGGGGGGGCCGGGATCTGGGGGTCCCCTTGTTAAAGGGGGCTTCCAGATTCCGATAAGCCCCCTGCCCACAGACCCCCACAACCACCGGCCAGGGTTGTGGGGATGAGGCCCTTGTCCTCATCAACATGGGGACAAGGTGTTTTGGGGGGCTACCCCAAAGCACCCTCCCAATGTTGAGGGTCTGGTATGGAATTTAGGGGGAACCCCACGTCATTTTTTTTTATTTTAGCCGGGGTTCCCCTTAATATCCATACCAGACCTGAAGGGCCTGGTATGGAATTTAGGGGGACTCCCACGTCATTTTTTTTTTAAATTTTGGTTCGGGGTTTCCCTGTGTTGAATTCCCATGCCGTTTTTATCAATGAACTTCTATGTGTATTGTCGGCAATGCAATAGCCGCGGGTAGTTTTGAATGGAATTTTTCCTTCGAAATATCATTTTGCTGTCAGACTGTTCTAAACACGGGAAACATGCGCCCCTTTACAGGCATACTATAGACACCCCCCAGGTACGAAATTTAAAGGGATATTACACTTTTATTGTTCGACTTTAAGCATTATTAAAATCACTGCTCCTGAAAAAACGTCCGTTTTTAAAACTTTTTTTTGCATTGATCCATGTCCCCTGGGGCAGGACCCGGGTCCCCAAACACTTTTTATGACAATAACTTGCATATAAGCCTTTAAAATTAGCACTTTTGATTATTCATGTTCGTGTCCCATAGACTTTAACAGTGTTCGCGTGTTCGAGCAAACTTTTTTCCTGTTCGCATGTTCTGGTGCGAACCGAACAGGGGGGTGTTCGGCTCATCCCTACTCCTGCCAAGCAATTGTCTGGGGGGGTGGGGGAAGCCGCCCCCGCCAGAAGATATTGATTATTGCTAGCAGCTATAGCAGCTGCTGGCGATAATCACAAGAGAATCCGGCAGACTGGTTGTACCTAAGTTGGTCGATCGATCAACTTGGTACATTTCGCCTGCCCATTAACAGTTAGACTCTTGGCCAGTTCCTGCTGAACCAGCCGAGATTCAAACCGTGTATGGCCGGCCTAAGGCAGACATTCTCCTAATAGCCAATCTGTCTCAGATTGACTGATTGAGAGGTCTCAGAAAGTTAATGAACTGATGACTACAGCTCACTGAACAGATTCTGTTTGTGAGTAAGTAAACAAGTTGAAAGCTTTTTTTGAGGGCCCTTAGTTAAGACGGCCATAGATGGTTCGAGTCTCGGCTGGTTCAGCAGTAACCAGCCAAGATTCGAACCATGTATGAGCAGGCAGAATGTACCCAAGTTGATCGATCGATTTGGGTACAGCCAGCCTGACGGATTTTACATGTGATTATTGCAAGAGGCTGTTATAGCAGCAGTGATGGCTCCCCCCCCCCCCGCCAAGAGAACACAATGGCTCAGCAGGAGGGATTCCCCTGTCAACACTGTGTTGATGGGGGAGAATCGATTGAATTTCTTTCCTGAAACCACGTCTATGGCCAGCCTTAGTAAAAGCTTAAAGGCTAAGTTCACCTTTTGTACAGCTTTTTTTTTTTTTCTAAATTCCAACTCCCCTATTACCAATATAGCATTAATGTACTTATTTTGCAAAAATAAAACAGTTTTTCATTTATTCTACACACGCTTACCTCACTGTCCTCATGGCTGTTTGAAAACACTACTCCATTACTTCTGCCTTACTTCCCGGACAGACTTTAGGTCATGGCACAGGAAGAAGTGGACCAGCTGAGGGTAGATGATGCAGGGTGTGTGCTAATGAGGTAAGCTGGTCAACTCCTTCCTGTGTCATAACCTAAAGTCTGTCCAAGAAGTAAGGCAGAAGTAATGGAGCAGTGTTTTCAAATAGCTATGAGGACAGTGAGGTAATTGTGTAGAATAAACGGAAAGCTTTTTTATTTTTGCAAAAGAAGTACATTAATCATATATTGGTACATAGGGGAGCTGGAAGAAAAAAAAAAGGTAAACAAAGGTGAACTTAGCCTTTAATTTTAACGAAACAAGCTATACTCATTGATGTATATTAGCTTTGGATGGGTACCAGCGTGTTGAATATATCTTCTCACATTTCTTGAATGACACAGTTTTCTTTCTTTAGTTTTTAATATTAATGTCCCTCCTGTAGAGGCTCCCCAAATACTAGTGAATGCTACAGTTTCAATAATCCTTCAGAGAAGCCTTACATCTTTGTTTAGCTTATCAGTAGCTACAGGAGCTAGGCAGAACTGTGAATTCTGGTGATGATGATGATATCTCATATCTGATGATTGTAAGATGCATTTCAGCAAGATATTTATATAAACATATGTATGTTAGACATACAGTCTGAAGCATTGTTGTATTTTTGGAAATGAAAACCCTCAGTTGCAAAAAACTAGCTGAGTGTAAACATAATTACAACATAAAAAATATTTTTTTTTAATATGCCAAGAGTATTTGAACTTACTTTTGTCTATTGTTTTCACATTTGATACATAGCAGTTTCATATTGCTTGATGTTTTTGACTGTTAGATCATCAAAATATTTTAGTTTATTACTGTTTTAATCAATTGTGTAGATAAACAAACAGCCTTTTATTTGAAGTACATAATTCATCTTGATTGGACATATAACACATTTCATTTTGCCTGTTTACCATTTCTATGTTGTTTACTCTGCTACAGGTTTGAAGCCAACAGTCTGTATTTTCCACTGGGAATATATTTAACAGAAACTTGGGGTGATGAAGTCTGTCCTGGATGGCCTGGCAGACACAACATTCAGAACAATTACTACTGACCTTCTCTATATGGGACCAAACGAAGTCCAGTATGAAGACACAAAGAGTGATCTTTCTAAACTGGGCTATTACCCACAGAAACTACCTTTATCCTCCTATCAAGAAAAAATAATAGACGGTCAAAGTACTCTACATCTGGATTCATTTAATGCAACTGAATTTTACAACAAGTCATTCACTACCTTTAAAGATGGTGATGGCAAAATACAATGTGGAAACAACTTCATGGACATGGAATGCTTTATGATTCTTACCCCAAGCCAACAGCTAGTTGTTGCTGCTCTTTCCATAACCCTGGGTACTTTTACTGTGTTAGAGAACATGCTTGTGCTCTGTGTCATCTTGCAGTCTCGTACTTTGAGATGCAGACCCTCCTACCATTTTATTGGCAGCTTGGCAGTTGCTGATTTTCTAGGCAGTGTGATTTTTGTCTACAGTTTTGTTGATTTCCATGTTTTTCATCGGATAGACACTCCAAATGTTTTTCTGTTCAAACTAGGGGGTGTCACAGCTTCATTCACAGCCTCAGTTGGCAGTCTGTTCTTAACTGCAATAGACAGGTACATCTCCATACACAGGCCATTGTCATATAAAAGAATAGTCACAAGGACAAAAGCTGTCATTGCATTCTGTATGATGTGGACGATAGCTATTGTCATTGCAGTGCTTCCTCTGCTAGGATGGAATTGCAAGAAGCTAAAATCCGTATGCTCAGATATTTTCCCTCTTATTGATGAGACCTATCTGATGTTTTGGATTGGGGTAACCAGTGTTCTTTTGTTATTTATAGTGTATGCATATATGTATATATTGTGGAAAGCTCACACCCACGCTGTGAGAATGTTGCAACGGGGCACTCAAAAGAGCATCATAGTTCACACATCAGAAGATGGCAAAGTGCACATCACTAGACCGGACCAGACTCGTATGGATATCAGGTTAGCAAAAACCCTGGTCCTCATTTTAGTGGTGTTAATCATTTGTTGGGGTCCACTCCTCGCAATTATGGTTTATGATGTCTTTGGAAAGATGAACAAGACCGTAAAGACAGTGTTTGCCTTCTGCAGCATGCTTTGTTTGCTAAATTCAACTGTGAATCCCATCATCTACGCTCTTCGAAGCAAAGACTTAAGAAGTGCATTTTGTAGCATGTTCCCTAGTTGTGAAGGGACTACGCAGCCTCTTGATAACAGCATGGAGTCTGACTGTCAGAACAGACATGCACATAATAGTAACGTCCACAGAGCAGCTGAAAGCTGCATTAAAAGCACGGTAAAGATCGCCAAAGTGACCATGTCAGTATCTACAGATACATCTGCTGAAGCAGTGTAAGTCCGTCTTGCTGATAGAAAAGAAAGCGGAATGTGCCCCTCTTAATCTCAGTTAAGTATATTGAGAGAAAAACTGCAACTAGTATCCCTACTATTCATACAAAATTAAGGCAGTAAGAAAAATGGAGATTTCACACAAAAAGTTTACTCTGTTAAAATCCTTAGTTTAGAATACAAAAAAGAGTACTAATTTTATTATACAAGAATATTTTTTAATTATATAGTTTCATTTATTTTGAAAAAAAATTGAACAAATCTGATATAGATTTAAATTTTTTAAAGTATTGTTTGTAGTCTTTGAAGTATTCTGTGTTGTCCATTCGGACCTTTATCTTATGTATTGTGTTTGTCAAGACATGCAAACAAAGAAAAACTGGAAGACTTTTTAATACCTCACATCACTATGATGAAAGTTTTGCCTAATATAGTTCTAGAAATTAGAGGTAATCTTCTGGTTTGCAAATTGCAGATACATTTAATCTACAAGTTTGACACTGAAAGATTGAATATGGTTTGCTTTACTTGCACAGAAATTGAGATCTTAACATGTGCTTGAATTGATTGTGGTAAAATGGAATTGTATATGACATTCAGTAAAGAACAGTAGACATTACATTTATGCAAGGTCCTACTGTTGAATAATAACATTTATTTAACATAATGTAGGACTGACATCTCTTTAAAACCTTAAAGACCAGGGATGTCTTGTGACAAAAATGGAATGGAAACAATGGCTTTTGCAAACAAGGGCATTGGTGTGCTATCAGCTGTTTGTTCAAAGATTGACAGTGTATAACAATACTGTTGTGAATTTAATGTACTTAACCATACATAGAAGTAGGTTGAAGTCAGTGATCTAAACTACTGATATCCTATATGTTTTAAATGTACAGGATCATACATATATCAAGTTAAAAAAAGTTATATAAAAACTTTTAATAAGTTTTAATGTAATGTTACAATTTAATGTATTTACTTTGTGTTAGTCAATGTAATGTGCATGTCTGTTTGTAAATAACGAAATAGGTCATCTTATTAAAAAATGACCGACAACTATAATTAAGTATAATATAGCTCTTGTTGCACTATTTGCACATGAATTCAGTTTCTAAAGTTGAGTTCTACCATAGTATTATTGAATTAGTTGAGAACTAAAATATACTTTTTGTCTATAAAGTATTAACAGATATGTGATGAGACTACAGCTATTTACTAAGATGAAATACTAAATCATGAATTAGTTTTAAAAAATTGCCTCTTCTAGAAAAGCACAAAATGATCAAATTCTTCCCATGAAATGGCATGCCAATATCACAAACAAGTACTGCATGTAAAAATTACATTGGAAGCCAGGACATATACACCACACCGAATATTGACAGCTCACTCTTTATAAGTAAAGAAGTCATGGTAATGACTTTGTTAAAGTAATACTTTAAAAGGATATTATATCCCATATGACTAATGTAATGTTTATTGATGTGCAACTTTTTATTTTTGTGAAGTACAAAACATTTTTACTACTACAACAAAATATGTCATAACTTTAATATGGAAATCAGCTATTATGGTAAAAAAAGAGGACCAATGTTCCCTTTATGTAGGCACTTTTATTTTGGTTGTAATAAAATGTAGTCTACTTATTATTATTATTTAGGGCATATTTATTAAGGGAAAATGATCTAATGATTTGTCTCTATCAGGATATCAGTTGGTCATTTAGCCACTGGGTCATGTCTGAGCCATTCATAAACTGCTGCCACTGCTTAATTTTGATAAAATTTGTTGATTAGAAATGAACTAATTTGACATGGCACACTTTATAAATTCTAATAGACACATTGCTGAATACTGTATGTTGCGTCTTAATGTGTAATGAATCAGGACAAATCAAGGAAGGCAAATGTTCCTGAATTTACCAACAAGTTAATAAACTAACTCCACTGGCATGCATTTCATTAACATAGAGCATAGAGTTTGTATACAAAAATAATATTATTATACAGGATTTATATAGCACCAACAGTTTACGCAGCGCTTTACAACATGTGGGAAGACAGTACACTTACAATACAAATCAATACAGGAGGGATCAGAGGGAATAATAATTTCTGGGAACTATTTAGTGTAGCTTAATAGAGGAAACAACTATTTTGAAAAGAGGAAGCACTGCAAATATGAAGGATATGTGTTATAAACTGAGAGCCTCATGTTTAGACTCCATAGCCTATTGTTCCACTGGTGATGCCATTGGTTTTGGGGCATATTATCATTTAATCATTCATTGAATTGATATTTGATTCATGAAAGATATTAAAAATAAAATAAATGTAACAGTTGATTTTTGCAATCTACTGCTATAAAATAATTATTCATGTTATGAACTCCGCATTTATACAAATTTTAAAAAGATAACAGGGTCATAAACTACTTTACATGTGAAATTACGCTATACATTTTTGGAGAAGTTAACTTTATAATAAAGTTTATTATTGTACGCTTATATATATCAAGGGGTAAGGAAGGTTAGGTTAAAAAATGTCATATTATAAATATGATATATTCTTTATTTTCATAGAAGATAAAAAGTGCCAAAACAAAATGAATTTTTGCATGCTACTGATAGTTCTAAGGACAATTTTGAAGGTATTTTTCTTACACAGTTTTATATGAACCAAGTCAGTTAAATTCACAATTCACTCTCTAAATCAAGTGTTCTTCCTAAACAGCTTAAAACCCCTATGTCATCATATGCCATCATTTTTAGGGGAAAAAAAATGAAAAAAGCAAGCAGTTTTGACCAACTTACTGCCACCAAATAGGACACAGTTTTAGGATCAACAAAAAAACAGCCAGACATTTTTGAGCATCATGTTTTGCAGGTATTCATTAAATAACAGATAAACTAATACAAGTTTTAAGCAGATCAGGTATTCTCTACTAGTATAAGAGGAAAGTTGTTGTTAGTACAATTGCTTATTGGAGCTTCACACTGGTGCATGATCCTTTACATTGTCTTATGAGAAAACAGTTATCTGAATTGTCCTGCTGAAGCTCATTGTTAGTGAAGCATTGCTTCATTTAAGCAGGATATTCTTGTACAAAAATGTGACCTGTTCAGCAGAAACTGTGTGTACTGCTGTCTTTTCAACAGAAGCTAATCTGAATATGAGCTTCTGTCAAATGGTCATGCTGGAAAACCAGCATTCAATCAGCTCTTACAGTCAATGTATGCAGTGTTGATTAGTGTATTCTGATGGGAGGTGGAGTATCCACTGTCAGAATACAAAGACACAGCGGGATTGATCCTTTCATCAGTATGGCTTGTGTTGGTGTGGAGGTTTTTTTTTTCGTTCAACCTACTAGTTGAATGAAAAAAAAAAAAAACTCAACGTGTATACCCAGCTTTTCATACACCTGCTAATTGGGCAGGAAGTACTGCTGTACCTTTGTAACATAAGGGTCATGAATATAGTTTTAGGCATGCATACATTCAATTTGAGTTCTATTAGCCTACTATTGCACAATTAATGCAGTAGGAATCATTGAACCCCATGGGCAACTGTGGACAGTATACAAAAGTATTTAAAGTGCTGGTCAGAAGTCAATAAGATGCATCTTTTCTTTATTAATAGCAAAATAAAGTTTAGTGTTTTTTTATGTTTTTTTAATGCTGACAAAATGAGAGAAACCACAAACCTAATCTAAATTCAAATAACCAACCAGTTCTTTATTAGTATACCAAAAATGTTTCCACAGTAGACATTGGAGTTGATTTTCCTAAAGTATTAGAAGGGTCACTTAGCCCCAGTAAACCAGTGTTCATTTTAAATACCCAGAGGTTGTTCACCTAACAAAGTGAATTTTACTTTGAGCTAATAGTTCTAGAGTTAGGTGAAGCACTGTTTCTTTAATACATAATAATGTGTTAGCGAAAATCCTGGTTTTTATCTCCTTTGCACATGGATGAGTACAGCTTCACCGTATTTACTAACATTCACTTTGCAAAGTCAACAAACACATTCACTATGTTAGTTGAACAGCATCTTCTTTAATAAATTATTCTTCTTAAGTCTTTATAAGAAACATTTACACCTGAAAACACATTTTCCATTCCATTGCTAGTCTTTTAGCATGACGGCTTAGAGAATAGTTTAAAAAAAGTAGCACATTAATATTTTATGCCAGTAAATTAAGTAGAACAGCTTGTCTTGGTGTCTTCTAGGTATTAAGGATGCATTACGTTTCATTAGAAATAAGGTTATTAAATATGTTTAAGACTAGTTAAAACAATATACAAGATCCCTTAGGCCATTTCCAATGTACTCAGTGCAGGAAGATACACATTTGTTATATTCTTACACAGAATTCAAAAGCACAATACACCAGAATAAAGGCCAGTTAAATAACTAATAAATCATTTTGCACTTGAGAGATTCTTAGTCATTTAGCGCTGGCATTTGCCAATAGTATGCTGAAATGTAATAATAAATATTCAAATGAAAAATGAGCTGAAGTGAAAATAAACAGATGCAAACAAGAGCCATTTTTGAAACTGTATTCTTGTACATGCAACAAAAACTTTTACAGGTTGTTTTATACTATCAAGACTTAAATAAATCGCGGGACAATGGGGCTGTCTGGCACTGAAACTAGTGCTTGTTCATATGACAAATCATATCGTGTACAAGTTTGTGACATTCATTCATTATTCATTTCCATGCCAAGCCTACTGGGGCTAAGTTAGTTTAAAGAAATAAGCTACCTGAATTACAGTTCCAATGTTATGTATTTACTGTGTAGTGTGCTAAAAAGCAAATCTGCAGTGTCATTTTATTTTTATAACAGGGCCTTATGAAACCTCTTGTATATACATTTTAGGCTTTTACTTTTTTTCTCTTACTTTTAAATAGTATTTATATGTCAGCTTAAAAGCACTTGGAACATGTGACATAGCATTTGACAAAGGTGTGCTCATTTTTACTTTTAGTTAACAACCCAAGTTACCTTGCATAAATGAGCAGTTATTTTTAGAGCATGCATTCAACCCTAAAAATGTTTTAAAGAGAACCAAGTGGTCTATACTAATACAATAATATAAAATGATGTATGAATGTCACAGCATTTGCACAGCCTTCGTGATTAATCCCAATTATGTGTTTAATATGTTTCCTATATTTGTCAGCTCCATCTAGTGTCCATAATGCAGTATTTTCTTGAAATATTGCAGTCATGACCCCTAGATGGTGCTGACAATCATAGGAAATTAACATATTAGGCACATTACAGTGAATACTCGTTATGGCTGTGTGAATGCTGTGACATTGGCTTAGCATTTTGTTATACATAGACTGCGAAGTGTTGCCTTGGCTTTCATCACACATATAACATGGTAGATTTCTGTGTTAGAAAGATTACTCCTAAGTCTCACAGGCAAGCAAATGGATCGCTCATAAATTTTTAAAGAAAAACTTAATGATGCCGTCCATTGAACTGATGTGCTAAAAGACAATGACATCTTTTTAGGTTAGCTGATTATGTATATTATAATGAAAGTAGCAATGCCTGCTTCTGGCACAAGAAATGTATGAATGTGATGGACATGTATAACTGGATATGTAAAGCTAGTTCTGAGGACCGACCATCTCAATGTTTTTGCTAATGAAACAAATACATATAACTATTATTAGTTTCATTCACTAGCTGAAGCAAAGAATAGTTTCCATATACACATGCTTTACTCAGCACTTTTTTTTTATAAATAGAATATAGTGATACATTTTAATGAGACAATATTACATTTATATCAATAAAGGCCAGACAACATTGTGACAACAAATAGTCAAGATGTTAAACTGCACTTTCAATATAATCAAAGGTGAATATGGCACACTCTCCATAATCCAGCATCGCAAGCAAACTTTATTGATCCTGAAGGACTATAAAAACCCTGCCTTAATGGTCTTAATCTATTATCTAAAAAAAGTGAGATCTGGGTCCCTATAGGTGCTAATTGTGTGGTTTAGACTCTGACATTAGAGCTTTTTAAATAACATATTTAGCCTATATACTTATGGCTAAATCTTAAAACAGACAGTATACAGTCACTGAATGACATCTTTAAACTTATAACATTGGACTTTACATTTACCAGGCACTGTGATTGTTTAGCACATATATACCAGAATGTAAGCAACACAAGCAAAAATATATTGGAAATTGTGCTAACAATAAAAAAATGTTGCCACCAATGCTCCGAATCCTTGTTTCAATTTTGGTCCTCCTTTGCAGAAATGACAGCCGGAAGCAACAAGTACAATGAGCAACAAGTACTTTTCTTGTTAACAGTTTATATCTTGTTTATAGTCCATCCACTCATCTGTGAAGGTTCTAAGTTATGCAGGTGATTGGTCCAGTTGAATGTGGCTAACCATTACAATCTTTTCTAGGCAATTATTAACTTTACAATCAAAATTCCTAAAATTCATTGTAGTAAAAACATACCTTATGTAAAATAAAACTAAGGCAAGCTCAGTCATCTTTTCAAACCAATCAAAAACATGCCTTGTCTTCACAACCCAGTTGAAAACTGCTCATGGTAACTGCACGTTTGCTATTAATATATATCCCACAGAGTTTGGTATTCTCAAAAATGATTACATTGCTTTTATTAACTTATTTTTTTGAATAAGCTGAATGGTGCCTTACAAGATAGAAAGTTACTATATTATTGTTATTAAACAGTAAGACTGAGTGCACCTTTCTAATAGGTCTCAATGGGGGGGGATTTACTAAAACTGGAGCACACAGACTGTAGTGCACCTGTGCATAGTAACCGATCAGCTAGGTTATATTGTCTAAGCTTAATTGAACAAGCCAAAGTAAGAAGCTGATTGGTTACTATGCACAGCTGCACCAGATTCTGTATGTTCCACTTTTAGTAAATCTTCCCCAATGTGTTCATATATTTCCATCTCTTATCTTGACTTGTATGAACTGTAATAGTAACTGTTCAGTCTAATCTTGTGTTGATTGTCTATTAAAAAAATGTTCATACACTGTATAAATATGTATTTGAAGAAAAACAAAAACTTGTAAATTTGTATCATACAGAAATGATCTTGTTGTTGCAATTGCTGTACATGCTTTCTTACACTGGCCTTTTAATAAAACTGTTGGAATGGTTGAAGATGAACGGAAAATATATCTGCTCTAACAGGGCTGAATGTATGTAAATATGATAAATACGTTTTGTTGGAAACTCTTGAGAAGCTGAGTAAAAATTATCTCCAGTTTTATGGTGGAATAGATAAGCATTGATGCTATCTGCTGACTAGTGGAGTCCTATAGGCCTGCTAAAACATACTTAAAAAAGCCTGTTCTTTCAACCAATAGAAGTAGAAAATCAAAATAGCCCAAGTTTATTTCCATTTTCACAGCTAGGTACATTGAGTGAGGTTCATTAAGAGTCAAAGCCCAGTATCAGATCTCAGTCATGCTCTGTACATCAGCTAGTGCACAGCTGGTTTGTGATACCTTGCTTTGCTCTCAGTAATTAATGGAGATTATTCAATATTGTCTGTGATTCAAACATTGAACTTCCTAAGAGAAGAATATTGTGTATTTTGATGTTTGTTCAGCTGGTAGCTCCCCGTGTTTCTGCTACAATATCTTTTGTTCAGTAATCTGTTTCAAAAATGTACACAAAAGTACTAGTATAATTGTCTTTTAAAGTATTTTCACTCTCTGTAGGAAAGTGTATTTCTGTAATGTTTCCAATATAAGACTACCATACCATATTTTATTTATACTCTGTAATTAAACTGTTCTTTGAAACATATGATCACTGTGTTGTTCTCGTGTAATTATGATTGTCTGTGGGTTATTAGTATTTTGATTTAAAGCAGCAGTGGTACTTCAGAATGCACAATAAATAATCAGAACAGCTGAATTTCAGAAAGGTTTATTAAGAAAATATGAAGACCCCTATTTGTTTGAGCACCACATTCCCATCAAATTGCTGTTTAGTGTCAGACTGATGTTCAAACAGTTAGATACCATGGCTCCGTCAGAAAGTAATTGTATTTTGTGGTCACACCTGAATATACAAGATTGCACCAGCCAAAATCAAGAAACTATTGCTCTCAGAACAGGCTACAAGCAAAAGTTGTGGAAGGACAGACATGTTGATTACACCAGTGGTTCTCAACCCTGTCCTCAAGTACCCCCAACAGGCCATCTTTTGGGAATTTCTCTTAGATAAAAAAGCTGTCCAAAATACCAAGTCATTGACTGTGATTTAAAGCACCTGTGCAAGATAAAGGAGAACCTGCAAACATGGCCTGTTGGGGGTACTTGAGGAAAGGGTTGAGAACCACTGGATTACACTACAACCCCTGGCAAAAATTATGGAATCACCAGTCCCTGAGGATGTTCCTTCAGTTGTTTATTGTTGTAGAAAAAAAGCAGATCACAGACATGGCCAAAAACTAAAGGCATTCCAAATGGCAACTTTCTGGCTTTAAGAAACACTAAAAGAAATCAAGAAAAATAATTGTGGTGGCCAGTAACAGTTAGATTTATAGAACAAGCACAGGGAATAAATTATGGAATCACTCAACTCTGAGGAAAAAATTATGGAATCATGAAAAACAAACAAACAAAATAACACTCCAACACATCGCTAGTACTTTGTTGCACCACCTCTGGCTTTTAGAACTGCTTGCAGTCTCTGAGGCATTGACTTAATGAGTGATAAACAGTACTCTTCATCAATCTGGCTCCAGCCTTCTCTGATTGCCGTTGCCAAATCATCTTTGCAGGTTGGAGCCTTGTCATGGACCATTTTCTTTAACTTCCACCACAGATTTTCAATTGGATTGAGATCCGGACTGTTTGCAGGCCATGACATTGACCTTATGTGTCTTTCTTCAAGGAATTTTTTCACAGTTTTTGCTCTATGGCAAGATGCATTATCATCTTGATAAATGATTTCATCATCCCCAAACATCCTTTCAATAGATGGGATAAGAAAAGTGTCCAAAATTTCAATGTAAACCTGTGCATTTATTGAAGATTTAATGACAGCCATCTCCCCAGTGCCTTTACCTGACATGCAGCCCCATATCCTAATTGACTGTGGAAATTTGCATGTTTTCTTCAGACAGTCGTCTGCATAAATCTCATTGGAACGGCACCAAACAAAAGTTCCAGCATCATCACCTTGCCCAATGCAGATTCGAGATTCATCACTGAATATGACTTTCATCCAGTCATCTACAGTCCATGATTGCCTTTCCTTAGCCCATTGTAACCTTGTTTTTTTGTGTTTAGGTGTTAGAGATGGCTTTCTTTTAGCTTTTCTGTATGTAAATCCCATTTCCTTTAGGCGGTTTCTTACAGTTTGGTCACAGATGTTGACTCCAGTTTCCTCCCATTTGTTCCTCATTTGTTTTGTTGTACATTTTCTGTTTTCAAGACATATTGCTTTAAGTTTTCTGTCTTGACGCTTTGATGTCTTCCTTGGTCTACCAGTATGCTTGCCTTTAACCACCTTCCCATGTTGTTTTATATTTGGTCCATGTTTTAGACACAGCCGACTGTGAATAACCAACATCTTGTGCAACACTGCGTGATGATTTACCCTCTTTAAAGGAGTTTGATAATCCTCTCCTTTTTTTCAATTGACATCTCTGGTGTTGGAGCCATGCTTCATGTCAGTCCACTTGTTGCAACAGCTCTCCAAGGTGTGATCACTCCTTCTTACCTACATACTAACAAGCAGATTTAATCTGATGCAGGTGTTAGTGTTTGTAATGAAAATTTACAGGGTGATTCCATAATTTTTTCCTCAGAATTGAGTAATTTATTACCTGTGCTTGTTCTATAAATCTAACTGTTACTGGCCACCACAATTATTTTTTTGATTTCTTTTAGTGTTTCTTAAAGCCAGAAAGTTGCCATTTGAAATGCCTTTAGTTTTTGGCCATGTCTGTGATCTGCTTTTTTTCTACAACAATAAACAACTGAAGGAACATCCTCAGGGACTGGTGATTCCATAATTTTTGCCAGGGGTTGTACACTACAAGTGCCCAAAAGCATACACAGTGTACAATTTACATGACAATCTCATTTAAGCAGGAAAGAAGGTATATAGCATTTTTAACAACTTGACCTCTGGAAGATTTACCCTCCTTCATGACCAGGCATGCTTTGCGATACTGCATTGCGTTACTTTAACTGACAATTGCGCGGCCATGAAATACTGTATCCAAAAAAATGTATGTCCTTTTTTGCCATAAATAGAGCTTTCTTTTAGTGGTATTTGATCACCTGTGTTTTTTTTTTTTTTTTTTGCACTATAAAAAAAAACTGACAAGTTTGAAAAAGAAACAATATTTTTTACTTTCTGCTATAAAACCTAAAAATCAAATTTCTTCAAGAGGCTAATATGTATTCTGCTACATAATGTTAGTAAAAAAAAAACAATAAGCGTATATTGATTGGTTTGTGCAAATGTTAAAGCATCTACAAACAATGGGATAGTTTTATTTATTTTTTACTAGTAATGGCAGTGTTCAGTGACTTATAGTGGGACTGTGATATTGTGGACCTTCTGACACTTTTGACACTTTTTGGGGACCATTGACACTAATACATTTATCAGTGCTAAAAAATATGCACTGTCACTGTACTAATGGCACTGACTAGGAAAGGAATAAACATCAGGGGTGATCAAAGGGTTAACTGTGTGCCAAATAGTGTTTTACTATACCATGTGAGGTGCTTTTACTAGAGGAAGAGATGGAATTTATTCCCTCCTGTCAGAATGGCGATCTGCCTTGTTTAAATAGGCAGATCGCCATTCTGTTTCTCTGCCTAATGATTGGTGAGTGCTTGAGGACATCAGGTACCAATGCACCCTGCGATCAGCTTCCACTGTGTGTAATCACAGCGGAAGCAAGCCGCCGGCGGGACACATGTGCGCCCTCTACCCAGAAGTGTCAGATCATGTATATATACGTGATCTGGTGCACAGGTGCTGCCCTGTAGCAGTAAAACTGCTATAGGGTGGACCTGAAGCAGTTAAGGAAAAGGAAAATCTAAAACTTCAATTAAAACTTTTCCTGATTTGAGTTATTGCTTAGAGCAGTGGTCCCTAAACTGTGACCTGCAGGCTGGACTCATTATTTATCCCATTGATACCAATGATAAGATATTTCCACTGACAAAAATAAGGGAGCGTAATTTCTTTCTACACCAACAATGGGGCATTATTCCTGCCAACGACACAATGGGGCATTATTCCTGCCAATGACACCAACAATAGGGCACTCTTCCTTAGACTGATCCCAAAGATAGGGCATTATTCCTGCTCACTGACCAAAAGCACTAGGTAATTTTTTTACTCCCACTGACCGCTAAGCCTGAATAATTATTTACTCCCACTAGCCATTGATGCCAAAGCATTTTTTACTCTCACTGGCCACAATCTGGTCCCTTAAAATCTAAAGGACAGTAAACTGTCCATTTGGTTGGAAATTAGTTTAGGAACCCTAGGCTTAATGTAACACAGACAATTAGATTTTCCGCAATTAAAAAAAAAAGAACAGCCACAATGAGTGATATATCACAATTTACTACTAGGGCATTTTGAAAAGTATACTGCTTAAGTAAATAATCGGTCTTATTTTATTAGGTAATGTGCAAAATTAAGTTTTCCAAAGCAACATATCAGCATTGTTCTTTGAGTATAATAGTAAATATAATTTTTGCTATGTTTTACTGCATTTGCACTCCAGCACTGTGATTTGTAATCAATAAGTCTAAATGAGTAACAATCTGTAGCAATCAGTCATCATTCTCATGTAATTACTTATTACAATAAAAACTGAAATGATGGATTATTCTCAGTTTCTATGTATAACTTAACTTATCTTTTGTACAGTGTAAATACAATGTTTAGGTCTTTCATGTGTATCATAGTACACTGTCATAATCAAAAGTCCACCTACAATTAGTTTGCAATGAACAGCCCAAAACTTTGTGTTAAATACAGTGCACAGTAGTTTCTCAATTTGACAGATATGTGTTATAGCATAAAAATAGAACACCCTTACACAAAAGCCTTTGTCCGCAAAATGTGACACTGCAGCTATTCAGGGAAATAAAGTAAGAGATAAAGTAAATTTGTGACAGGCCTGAACAATTACAACTCTGCATATGATAAAAAAAATAAGCATTGATCACCTTCAGTGAAATAATGGTCTCTTTCTCTCATATTGGTCAATAAGGATGTAAATCACATTAAAGAATCAGTAGAAAATGGGAAGAAAGAGGAAGGGACTTAGGTGTCCGTTTATGAAGCAGTGAACAGCGATGATCCCAAGGATCGCCGCTGATCACAGTCCATAGACAGTTTATGGAACAGAGATAATCATGGGAGAAGTGTTTGAACACGTTCTCCCACCGATGATCTCTGCACACTGAGAATCCTCATTGACTGACACAGAAACGGACAGCTTATGAAGAGCTCAGAGACAAAATTGTAGCAAGGCACAGATCTGGCCAAGGTTACAAAAAAATTTCTGCTGCACTTAAGGTTCCTAAGAGCACAGTGGCCTCCATAATCCTTAAATCAAAGATGTTTGGGATGAACAGAACCCTTCCTAGAGCTGGCCGTCCGGCCAAACTGAGCTATCAAGGGAGAAGAGCCTTGGTGAGAGAGGTAAATAAGAACCCAAAGATCACTGTGGCTGAGGTTCAGAGATGCAGTCGGGAGATGGGAGAAAGTTGTAAAAAGTCAACCATCACTGCAGCCCTCCACCAGTCGGGGCTTTATGGCAGAGTGGCCCAATGGAAGCCTCTCCTCAGTGCATGACACATGAAATCCCGCATGGAGTTTGCTAAAAAAAAACCTGAAGGACACCAAGATGGTGAGAAATAAGATTCTCTGGTCTCATGAGACCAAGATAGAACTTTTTGGCCTTAATTCTAAGTGGTATGTGTGGAGAAAACCAGGCACTGCTCATCACCTGTCCAATTCAGTCCCAACAGTGAAGCATGGTGGTGGCAGCATCATGCCGTGGGGGTGTTTTTCAGCTGCAGGGACAGGATGACTGGTTGCAATTGAGGGAAAGATGAATGCGGCCAAGTACAGGGATACCTTCTCCAGGGTGCTCAGGACCTCAGACTGGGCTGAAGGTTTACCTTCCAACAAGACAATGACCCTAAGAACACAGCTAAAATAACAAAGGAGTGGCTTCACAACAACTCTGTGACTGTTCTTGAATGGCCCAGTCAGAGCCCTGACTTAAACCCAATTGAGCATCTCTGGAGAGACCTAAAAATGGCTGTCCACCAACGTTTACCATCCAACCTGACAGAACTGGAGAGGATCTGCAAGGAGGAATGGCAGAGGATCCCCGAATCCAGGTGTGAAAAACTTGTTGCATCTTTCCCAAAAAGACTCATGGCTGTATTAGAGCAAAAGGGTGCTTCTACTAAATACTGAGCAAAGGGTCTGAATACTTAGGACCATGTGATATTTCAGTCTTTCTTTTATAATAAATCTGCACAAATGTCAACAATTCTGAATTTTTCTGTCAATATGGGGTGCTGTGTGTACATTAATGAGGAAAAAAAATGAACTTAAATGATTTTGGCAAAAGGCTGCAATATAACAAAGAGTGAAAAATTTAAGCTGCTTAATAAACTGACATCTCAGTGTATTGGTGAATTTCTGGTGCTGTAATCTCCTAAAGTCTCACAAGATTCCAGTATCAGGGGCCGTTCTCCACTGTTGGAAGCGTTTGTAGATCGCTTCACTCCTTCAAAGGTGAAGCGATCTACAAAGCTTCATAAACAGGCACACAGAGGAGAAAGATCGCCTCTGTGAATGCCGGAGAATGAAGCAGTGAACAGATTTCACTGCTTCATAAACGGACACCATAATCTTTATGTGCGCAAGAAAATATGAGATTTGAAAGTATCTTAAGCAGTTTATAGCTCCACATGGGCTGTTTTTGAAGCTAATCTGTCACTGAAGATATTCTGAGGTAGATTTACTAAAGACAAATGGGCTGTGCACTTTGCAAGGGAATTTACACATTGCAATGACATTTTCCCTTAGCTTAGTGAATCTGGTAAAATTTCTGCTGACTTCTATCATTCAATAATGTGTTAGAAAAAATATTTTTTTTTACCTTTCACATAGTTAGATAGTTGGTAGGGTTGAATAAAGACCCCAGTTCATCCAGTTCAACCTGAGTGTGTGTGTGTTTGTATGTCGCTCCCACTTTCAATATCCCTGTACATTGTGTTCGCTAAGAATCTAAATCTAAAGTAGATCTAAACGTTTTGTGAATTTATCTATACACCCCCCAACACCACAAGCTGTGAAAGGGAGTTCCACATCCTTACAACTCTAACAGTAAATGGCCGCATGTCTTCTTTAGTGACATAGAATTAAGTAGTTTCCTCCCAATGTTGGAGTCACCGTTCAAAGGTTTTATATTGTGATGATATCTCTTTTTAAGCGTCTCTTCTCCATTGAGAATACGTTTAATATTTGTAGTTGCTCTGCATAACTGAGGTCCTTCAGCCACCTTATGAGCTTTGTTGCCATTCTTCTTCCTCTCTGGACTCTCTACAGTTCAAGAACATTCTTCCTGAGGATTGGTGACCAGAATTGGACCATATTCTCAAGGTGTGGCCTAACCAGAGTTTTGTAAAGTGGAAGAAGTATAGTTATATTTCTTCATTAGATACCTTTTTTGATGTATGCTAATAATTTGCCAGCCTTACTTGCCAAGTGCATTACTTGCACTAAATGCATTGCTACATTTTTCAAAATTAAACGTTATCTGTCATTTAGCACCCCTCTATTTTATCTGCTATACATGATCTGAAATTCTTTTTCAAATTACATTTTTATCACATTCACTAAGCTAAGGGAAAACTCCTTAGCAAAGTGTGCATTCTATTGCAAAATGATCAACCTAATTACCATTCTTTTAATTGCCAAGTTTTGTGGCCAGTTTCTACTTTTAAACTTAAAGTAATCCTGTGCTTTGTCTACTTTGAGCAACAGGTTTACTTAAAGCCCAGTTCCTTACAACAGTGAGAAGGTGAGTATTTCAGAGAAAGCTGCATTTTAGGCTGTAACTGAAAATGGGCTTCAAATGCCCACCCATCTCCCTTGCATATACTCACCTTTCCTTTGCTCCTCTGCCTCTCCATTTGGCCACTTTACGTAAAGAAATACCTGGTATTTATTGGTAAGGGAAGAATGTGACACATGACCATCTTCCTTCTCCAAGATGAAGCCTTGGGTGCCAGAATGGCCAAATTCCAGGCACCAAAGGTGCTACATTCCAGTAGGAAGGAATGACAGTCTTTAACTCTATGGTTCTGACCAGAGTGCCTAAACCATACACAGGGTTTGTTCTCCTTGCCACTGAGAGCAAATGGAGCATTTACTTTAATGTTTTAGTGTTAGGTAACATATTATAAGTTAAACTCCCCTAATTACTACTATCTGTACAATTGGTAAACATACTGTCATATTTCTGCTATTTGGAAACACTTTTAAACTTGGAGGAGATCCAATACAAGCAAGACCACAGCTCAAAATGGAAATGTTCTCAGATAGTAGTGTCCAAATCCTAAAGCAGGTATCCTTTGAAAAGCTATCCTTTTCAAAACAAACTTATCATTTAGCCACTCCCACCCACCTCATTCGAAGTCCCGAAAATCCCCCCTCTTTGCTATGTCTCTGTTAAGTTGTATGAAAAGCTTTAAAGTTTTTCTCAAGCAGCTGATCCACAACTCTGATGCCACCCCTAGGTTATTAGCCAGCATTCATTATGTAACACATGAAGGTATCCTCCTACAGTTTACAATGTCAATCTTTGGTCAAACACCAACATTTTCAGTAAATTCCCACAAACAAGTATTCCCTTATACTTCTTGCTTAAAGGCTGGTATTAAACCCTACTGCCATTGCCAGCAGGCAGCATGCACACTGTAATGTTGTGGAACCCTAATAGGAAAAAAAACTACCTGTATAAGTTAAAGGAGTACTTAAAAGAGAAATATGGCAAAAACATTTTTGGCTATACTTCTCCTATGGATCACAGGAGTGCAGTTCGTTCTCCACTCCTGTGACCTATTTTCAGTTTACAGTGGGCTAAATTCAACTGGTTCAAGCAGGGGAAAGATCTTGACTTTACAGTCGGGATCCACCCAGACGCATGGACCAGCAGCTGACTCAGCCTTTCAGCTGTACTGCTGGGACACTGAGTCAGCTGCTCCCACCCCTCCCCAGCCCAGTGCTCCAGTGAATGCTGGAGGAGCAGAGTAGAGAGCCAGTGAATGACAGTCACCACGCTTTGCTCAGAGCAGAGGGGACAACTGAGAGATCAGAGGTCTTTGATCGCTATTTCTTGATGCAGAGGCTGGCGGGGAACAGATGCTGTATCCACCTAGGTGAGTATAAGGTTTTCTTGTCTTTGTAAACCCCATACTTCTCTTTTAAAGCACTGATGGAGTTTGTTGACTGTCATTTCCTACATATCACAACCAGCTCTGCACAAACTGAACTAGCAACTACTTATAAAAAAAAGCCAAACGTTACTATTATAAATACATTTATACTTGTCTTACTTTATATAACACTAACTCACAAAGTCTTGCGTGTGATAGGTTTCTGGATAACAAAGCTTTATTACCCTTGTCAAAGCAAAAACATAATTACATCTTTTTTGGAATCCAAAAAAAGGAGTAAGCATTTGGACACAATTTGTCTACCAAAACAACATTAAAAAAGCTGTGTTTGTTAAATATAAACACAGAGAAGAAAACAGACAACTGTGCAGAAGAAGGAAATTACAGCTCTGTATCCAGTCCATTGAAGAACAGCAGAGCAAGGACACATCTCCCTTAATAACTGTTCCTCTGTTATAGGCAATCACAAAGCCTGTGACAATGGGAGTCTGAAGTTCCCAGAAGACATTTGCAAAACACAGCATAGAAAATCACGTGAATGTATTAGACTCAAAAAATAACATTATTCTTTTTGACAAATTATTTTTTGACAAACTTATTTCAAACAAGGGTATTACCACATTTGGATTTTGTGAAGTTGAGATTTTGGGAAATTATGAAACATTTAAAAGAATTGGTAATAAATGGAGACATAGCATATTATTTTATTTTTTGGGGGGAATTTTCAGCATCTCAGGCTGGTGGAGATACTAGTCCTGCTATAGTTGAGTTACAGTAGATGTGATCCTGCTTCTCATTCCCATTTCTCTCTAATGACTGACATTTTCATATACACGTTCCCTTTAATAAATATGCAGAGGTATGTGGACATCATGAAGAATTGAAAGCTTTGGTGTCTTATCTTTGTACACTCAGCTATCATTGGAACCAGGGATGAGGGTGATCAAATGTATTTATTTAACCTACAGCACTAAAGGGTTATAGTTCCTTCAAGCTGTCTAACTAGATGAACTGTATGGTGTTACAACTTTAGTATAGACTGTAACTCTAAATTTGATCAATCAGGGTAAAGAGAAAAGCTAAAGAAAGATGTATAGGGGTTGATTTACTAAAACTGGAGAGTGTAAAATCTGGTGTAGCTGTGCATGGTAGCCAATCAGTTTCTAACTTCAGTTTATTCAATTAAGCTTTGACAGAAAAAAAAACCTGGAAGCTGCTTGGTTTGCACCAGATTTTGCTCTCTCCAGTTTTAATAAATCAACCTATAATGCATTGAGTCAGTGTAAACACATATTGGCTTTATTCCTTCTAACTCCTTTCTTTATTTTTCATGGGTATAGGTATAATTTTTACAGCATTCAATTGACCTAACCTTCTTACTGCTCCTACTAAACATTTAACATAATGCTAAACAATAGGTCTGGCATTTTAGGAAAGCCCATTGGGCCCTGAAACTTCCCTTTTTGTACTTCATTGTATTGTGCACATATTGCTTAGACTGTTATGTGGAGCTATCCAGTGAAACAGCATTCAGACACCACTCTGAAATACATAGGAAACAAGGTAAATGACTGTATTGGTGACAAATGAAGCAATAAGAAACAGCATGTAGAAAATATTCTCTTTGCGTAATACACAGCTTTTAAGTGGTATTATACCCAAAAACAAAATGTATTATAATGCAGCTTACCAATTCTTAGATGTGGTGGCTGCATTTGTTTTCTTTTTGTTAGGATTTTTCCTTTCCTTTCATATCTTAATCCTGATAGTAAGTCTGTTATTTTTAAACAGAAGAAACTGTCCAGCAAAACTTGCAGGGTTGAGACAAACCATTTAGCACTGACAGTGGTGCTTGCAATGGCCAGCTTTTATTTGCTTATGTAAAATTTTTATCCCAAAAGAAGAAAAAAAAGTACTTAAAAAGTGTTAGTTGGGGTTCGGATTTAATTGGTTAGTCAAGTCAATTCAAATTGCTAGTCTAACACTACACTCTTTGAAAACTGACAATGCTGCTGTTCAAAGGTGACTCCCTTGCTGCTCCATCCAGAGTGAAGACACTCTAAGGGCAATTGTGATGCCTTCTCAAGGAGCAATTTGCGGTTAATCATTCTTCAGAGGGTCTTTGTGGTGTGGCTCCATTCAGGTGAATGGGTCATGTTAGGCAGGCTGTACTGCCCCCAGAGCATGGCAGGAGGCATAATTGCAGCTTAAGGGGGAACAGTTAAGGGGACATAAATACACGGTTCATCCATATGTTTTTACTTCCTCCTCAAAACCCCAAGAGTAAATGAGGCCTAATACAGGACTGGCCAAATCACCAGGTGAAAATAAAGGGAAAAAAACCTAAAGAGGAAAACTAAAGCAACTGCAACATTTAGGGATTGGCAAGATGCTGCACATTGCTGCGTTAAGGTAAACCAATCACAAACATAGGTAAGTCAAGCAGGGCATATGAGGGCAAAATAAATGAGCAGAGGCTACCTTCAGTTAAAGAGCATGTCAAACGTTAGTAGATCCAGAGATATAGACAGCTTAAGTAATAGGCATATTTTTACTTTTCCTGTGAAAGCCAAACTTAGCCTGCTCCCTTTGCTATCTTTTTTCACCTAAATTATAAGTGGTCTCCTTGACCAACGGGAATGCACTGTTCATGAGAAAGTGTGTGGCTAAGCTTGACTTTAAATGGAAATGTTATTTCTGTATAACTACAGCAATTTTCTCAGAATTTACTGGTCATTCTGACATGCAGTCTTCACTAAAAATAATATTTGCACAAGTATTTTTCTCACATTCTCAATTTCCATTAGTCAGATTTGTGACAGATCTACTTTACAAGTTTAGTACTCTTGTATCTTTTTTCCTGACACAGCATGACAGCATATACGTATGGGTAGGCTTCTGCCCTTGCCCTATCTCAGGACCGGTTATACTATAAGAGTAGGTCTCCTCCCTGCCCACAGCATTCTCTTTTTTTCCTCACTGCTACAGCCCATTATGCTACTGCTGAAAGCAGAATTTTTATTTTTTCCTAACCTTTACTGGACGCTTCTGGCTAAGCCGCACAGGTTCAAGCCTCTCCTGCGTCGAAGCTCCCCACTGTACAGACAGACATGAACGCCTATATGGGGGAGACCTCCCCCCCTCAGGATCCAGGAAGAAAGGGGGGTGAGGGCATCTGGTCTCTAGGGATTGCTCCTTTATCATGACGCCATGGATGGACATTGATTGTACTTTCTGTTTGGACTTGAATCATGCAGGTGGTAAGGCACCACATGGTGCACAAATCACTAATATTTAGTTACTGCTACAAGTATGTGGTTAAGCTTGCATTTCTGAAGGGTTGTGGTTGTGTCTGCAAAACTGCTAATGCTGATAGCAGGTGTGCTGTGCTGGGCTGAAGCCTTCCTATTAACCGAACAAGCCTGGCCCTACAGTCTTGACTTATTTTCTGCAGGTATGCTGTTAGTTTGCATTTCTGAAAAGCATATATCACACATGTGAATCTTACTGGCTGTCCATAGTGCCACTCTGTTACTAATGTTTCACAGGTTGAAGTCTGTGTCTGCAGTATTGCTAATGCTTGGACTGATAACAGGTGATACTGAGCCCTTTCCTATTAACGCAGGGCCTGGCCCTGCAGACTGGGCTCACTGTGTATTGATGCTTGGTTGTGGTATGATCCTTGGGAGTACATGTGTCTAAGGTAGGTTTAACCTGCTAGTGCTAATTGTCAGATGACTATTAACTTGCGCTACTTACCTGTGACTACATTAACTCTACAGTATGAATGACTGTTATGTGTTTATTTCTATGCATTTACATGTTGACCTTGGTGCTAAAATAAAAGTCAGGATCTGTTTAGTCACATTCCTTAGTACTTACCTGTTAGCAATGTGTAATTGCTTGTGTTATTTGAGGTACCCCACAGAAAGATATGTGGTTTTGTAGTGGTTACTACTTATGGCAAATACTCCCAGACATGGCTCCAGGCTTTCAGCTCATCTGTGAACTAGTAGTAATCAGCCTTCCTAGAGACCAGCAACTTTAACTAAGGTGAGGGCAGGTATGTATATGCTATATCCTAAAAGAGTGCACATTATGGGCATAATGGGTGTAAATCTCTCCAGCCCTCAACACCAACACCAGTCAACCTGCTTCTGCAACAAGGGACAGATCCTCTTCAGCCCTGAAGGAACCACTACGTAGTTAACTGCCAGAAGAGGCAGATCAAGAGATCTCTGCAGTAATCATAGTGGTCTGGTGGTAACTAGTGTGTTGCAAAAACAAAGTTGCAGGCCAGAGGCAGTGACAAATGGGCAGAGACTGAGAAAGCCTACAGTCACTAATGGTTCCATACCAAACCTAATCAAACAGCTGTGTTTATTTAAAGGCAACCTCTACCTCAGAGCTTGCTTCTGGGAAATTACTATGGCAAGTTGACATAACAGAAACAAGAAGTGGATACTTTAACCCTGTCTAAACTGACTGTGTGGAGCTCAGGTACTAAGCTATTCAAACAAAGACATCTAAAGGGTACCTCTGCCTCAAAAGCAGCCGGTCAAACAGGCTTCATCAGATTGACCAAGGGTGCCATTCGTCCAACAGAAGAAACAATATCCTTTGCAGAGACCCTGGGACAGCAAATAGATCCGGAGATGAAGAAGGTTCATACTACCTTTAAGTAGTGTCTTGTGACCTGCGATTGAGCTCACTTCAGTAGCCAGACTGTCAGGACCCCAGACAGGGTAAAAGCAGAGCTATGGTCAGTGATAAACTCTCTATGATGGCGGATCCTAGATTTAAAATGAAGTAGCCAATGATGCATTTCAGCCACTGCGGATGCAAGACTGTATGCTGTTTCTCCAGTAATCATTGTGGTCAGTGAACCCTTATCGCTCATCCCACAAGTAAACACATGCCGCATTAAGTCAGAGTGGTGACTGTTCAAGTCGGATCTGGTGATATCTAGAAGTAGGATTAATCCCTTATGTTAATTGCCAATGACCAGAGGATAGCCAAAAGCCAAAGTAACGAAGAGTGAATGACAGGTTAAACCTGGGAGAACTATAGCGGAGAATAAAGAATCAATAATCATCTTTTGCCTAAACCCAAGCCGCCCAGTAGGTCAGCTGACAGTTATATGTAAAGTTGAGCTTGGGATCCGTGGGTCCTGCGCATTAAGAAAGCCAATGGAATTTTCATTCCTCTCTACCAATTCATTGCATCCCCTCCATGACGCATTAGAGCACAAGGGTTGTGGCTACATGGTTGTTAGTCAAAAGTAAAGACTTGAATAAAAAGCGGAAGGATGAGGATCCAAAATTGCATAGGCTATTGTTGCAATTAATCTCTCTAGCCGTCAGGAAGGCTTGACCTCCACAAATCATAACCTATGATTTCCAAGGATTATCGTTTATAGCGGTGCAAATCCAAGTCGCAGCAACTTCAAAGTAGTACCTACACTACTTTTGATCCCACTGTGATCTAACTTGGGGCCATGGAAATCAAGAATACACAGGCATTGATTCAAGTCGCATAGAAATCGCAGTAAAATCGCATGATTTTTAGGTCGCAATAGTGGAAACCTAGGCTAAGACTGTAGATGGTCTTTAGACCTAGCAAGTTGCATAATCGCATGGTTGCATAGTGGGTGAGGTTGAGGATAGACACAAGTCGATCAAGTCCAACCTATGTGTGTGATTATATGTTGGTATTACCTTGTATATTCTGTATGTTGTGGTCGTTCACAAGTGTGTGTTTGGGTGTGTGTGTGTATGTGTATATATTGTATACACACTTTGTGATGCCCATGTTTGGGCAAGTACCAACGCTTGGCTGTTACAGTTCACTATGAGTTCATCTGGCAGACTGTGACCTTTCCACAAACTCTGGGCATTTCCCAGATATTGGGTCCAATAGGTGCCGACTTGCGGGAGCAAGGACTTCTGGTGAGCCTTGTATGGGCAACAGACTGGTACAATGACTTCCAGGCTCTGGGAAAAGAGTCCTAGTACAGACTCTGATCGAGTCAGGTGGAGCCATCATCTAGAGACCAACTAGTCTCATTACACAATGACCTATCGGGAAGCAGTTCTGAATCTCTGAAAATATACAATAAAGTTACCCTCAGAGAGAGCAACAGTATCTCACTTGAACAAATGTCTCTTTCCCATTGGTCACATACCACGGTCGCAAGAGGGGTAAAGTAGACTGTAGTAACCCATGTGGTCCGAAGGGCCCAAGGGAAGGTTGACAACTGTATTAACTGGTTTTGTAGTAAGAAAAGACTTTACTTCCTGCACCAGGAACAGTGACTCCACAGAGGAGACAAGTCCCCTTTTGGGGAGGTAGCTAAGCTAACTAATCTTTCAGCATATCAGCTATTAGGCATACCAATCATCACAAGTTGTTGTTCGCTGGGTATTCATGTCAATGGAGGACAAGGTGTCCAAAAGTCAGAGTTGCAGTGGTCGTAGACTGAAGTCTTTCCGAAACGCAACAAAAGAGCCTCAACTATGCTGCAAAGACTCAGCAAAATGGGGAAGGCTTATCTTCGCTGTCAAGAAGGAATGCAAAACTAGTCAACTTCTGTCAGAGGTATCTCCCAGTCAGGTCTACCAGTCCATTAGGTTAGGGCTTTCTAGAACTTACTGCCAGATGGCATAAGGTACAAAAGCCGTTGGATGACAAAGGACAGTCTCCAAACCAACAAGCCGGTCAAGGGATCGGCAACAAGTAAGGCTTTCAAGATATTGGTCTGACAGTAACCTGGGTGGCTTCCCAGAGGTGGAAGCAGAGAAACTGACAGCTAGCTGGATATGCAGATTAGCCAATATGTATATTGAACAAACCTAATAGTCTCCAGGATCCTTATCTGGATTCGCAGCCGTTTGGTGGCGATAACAATAATTGCCCTGTGGCTTGCAGGCCATGATATCCGCGGGTACAGTCTTAGATCCGAGAACCTCCTATTCTCCTTCCTGAGATCCAACACCTCATACAGCGTGGCCAACGGTATCTTCCAAATTCATACAAGTTATATCTAGATGCTGGAGACCGAGAAGTGGAGGTCTCACCTTTAGTCTTTGAAATCCTATGGAAGACAGAACGCCTACTCAAGACTTAGTACATTAGTACATTAGATACGAGAAAACCTACAGCATTTAAAGGATGGAATTCACTGTTCCTTGCTGTAAGGATTGAATTGTATACAAGTAAGCATAGAGACGGCATTTAAGTATACATGAAACTCAGTCATGTCCTCACTCTCTGGGATCCAGTAACGGTTGCATATCTGGGCAACCAATTCCGAAAGACCTGGGCAGATTATTCTTTCCCTCATTGGTTCTTCCAAATAGTGTGAGACACATTGGGGGTTATTTACGAAAGGCAAATCCACTTTGCACTGCAAGTGCACTTGAAAGTGCACTGAAAGTGCACTTGGAAGTGCAGTTGCTCTAAATCTAAGGGGTAGATCTGAAATGAGTGGAAGCTCTGCTGATTTTATCATCCAATCATGTGCAAGTTAAAATGCTGTTTTTTTTATTTTCCTTGCATGTCTCCCTCGGATCTACAGCGACTTTACTTCCAAGTGCACTTTTAGTGCGCTTTCAAGAGCACTTGCAGTGCAATGTGGATTTTTCTTTAGTAAATAACCCCCATTGTCTCACTCTCCATTCTGAAGGATAAGACATCCTCAACATGGCCAGTAACACAGAATAAGTATTCTGTATGTCAAATAGGTCTAGAAGGATCTTAAACATCCAAGTGTCAAGCCATAAACTACCTTGTTGCTGAAATTATCAGGCAAAATGGCTCTAGTCATTTCCAACACTATACAAAGGCTGGTATCTTTGCAACCTGTGTTAGAACATCATCCTTCTGGCATATCCAAACTAAAGTGTTTGAAGTACCACAAACATTGAAAATAGATTCAAGGTTGAAGTGAGACATAGAATTGGCCCTTCTTCAAGGAGCAAAACGATAGGCTCATCAGGCCTAACGACATCAGAAGACAAGCACTGTCCATTGAAGACAATCGCAGGGGCGCGGATCAAGTTAGTCAAAGGGCTTAGATGGCTAGGACAAATCTATCACATAAGGGCAGAGACCGCTCTTCCAAACTGATTGCGCATCCATGGGCAGAACTCCAAAGGAGTCCCTCCAGAGTTAATATGTAAACTATGACCTGGTCTACATTCAACACACTGGGGGTCCATTCTTGTGGACCCAGCAGCCTTAACTACAATACATCTCAATTGTTAGTGGGGATAGATCTAATCCTCAACTTAAACACTTCAGCATTACCCACCCTTGTCGTCTGGTGAGTTGGTACATCCCATACGTACTGTATATGCTGTCATGCTGTGTCAGGAATGAGGAAAATTTTATATTTACCTGACAGTAATTTTCCTTTTCTGATGCAAGCATGGCAGCATATAGGTCCCTCCTGAAACTTTAAAAAAAAAAAAAAAAAAAAAAAGAAAAGAAATGAAAGAAAGGCTTTGCAGTGATACTAAGTTACGAGAATGCTGCGGGCAGGGAGGAGACCTACTCTTATAGTATAACTGGTCCTGAGATAGGGCAGGGGGCGGAGCCTACCCATACGTATATGCTGTCATGCTTGCATCAGGAGTGGAAAATTTCCATCAGGTAAGTATAAAATTTTCCTCATTCCTTTGATTCTTCAACAGAAAATATAGATCACCTAAGCACAGATCACCTATGTACAGATCACCTCTAGTTTCTCATTTTCTTAAAGTGGTATTCTGCCAAAACTCCTCACTTTTTGATGCTGACCCATTCCTTTCTGCGTTGCCCAGTTCTTCTACAGGAATGGAATGAAAACTTCAATCAATTTTCCACTAATGCAAATGCCTATTCTTCTTGTGTGTTTATTCTTCTTTAAATATTTTTCTATGTAAATCAAAAGAACACTGATCATGGAAGTATTTAGGATTTTCAGGTCATCAAAGCAAAAGTAAACATATGCGTGAAGACATTCTACAGCTGTTCCTATGCAGGTAAACCTTAATGTGCAAGACATGAAATAAACACAATGTATTCTCAGAACCAAACACAGCGTGATTTTCTGAGCATTTAATAATCAATTTAGATTAGGATTATGCATGTCCTTGAACTCATAAATGCCCTGTCTGTCATCATTTGCAGAAAATACATTGTGTATTGATGCTAGAGATATAATACCCCTGTAAAGTCTGCAAATAAATATGGTTTATGGTGAAGAAGAATATCTGATTACACACATTTCCTGGAACAACTCAGTTTACTGTACATGAAAAAAATGACTGGTAATATTTTCACATATGTCAAAAGGGAACCATTCTAGTTCCATACAAAAAAGTAGATGTTAACCCTAACTGGATGACATTCCATTTGCTAAAGCAATATGAATTACACACAATTTGTAATTTTTTATATTTTGGAAAATATATTTTTTCACATTTTCTTCATTATTTTTTGCTTGTCAGTGCTGCTGAACTTTTCCAGCCTTGTTGCAACCACTTTCTGTCTACATGCACTCACTTTAGCGATGGCTTCATGTGATTGCTCTACACCAGCTCTCAGACAGTGAAAACAGTGGAAAAAACATGCACCAATAAAAGGAGCACAAGAATAAATGGTAAAAGAGTCCAAATTAATTAATAGGTTTGCATTAAAAAAACATCCAACGTGTTTTGGGGGCCAGAAAACAAACCCCCTTTATTAGGCTGGGTTCACACTTATGCAAATTGAATGCGGGTTTCCTAGCATCCAATTCGCATGACAGGAGAGTGTGCCCGACTCTCAATAGAGCCGGTTCACACACCTCCATGGCGTCCATGGTCCTGTGCATCTTTGGCTCTGTTTCAGGTCCAAATTCAGGCAAAAATTCGGACCTGATTCGCCCCTGAAACAGTGAACAGGGACGCACCGAACCCCCTGCTGCGAGCCTTGGCCGCAGATAGTATGTACCCAGACTTAAGGTTTCAGTTAAAAAAGAAGGTTGAATAGACTCAAAAAGGGGGTTTTCTGAATGAATCTATGTGGGGAAGTTAATTGCTGGACTAGGAGAGTTACTGGCCAGCACCATTTGTGTGAGCAATCAAAATAAACTGTAAAAGAAATCAAGTGATAAAATGTGGATCATGGCAACACAAGGAGGCTGCATATAGTCTCTACCAGCAGCCCACGTGACAGAGTGACAAAACAGGAGATCAAGTGAAAGAAAGAGAAAAGATGTTGTTACTCCATAAAAGAAAGGACTTAGATACTGTAGTATTTTAATAATTCTGCAGATTTAAAAAGCTTGATTTTTGAAATACCATCAAGATCCTATAGACTAAACAAAATTTTAGCAACTTGGTTTAGATCTACTTTAACCACTTGCCGACATCACTGAACTTCAAGTGGTTATACTGGGATGATGCCTGCATCTGGTACCGTTTTTTAGAGCCGACGTTCAGCTGTCTTGTACCAGCAATCCAAGCAGCTAACTAGACGCTGGATTTTTTACAAGCAGTGGGCTGCCAGCTGATCATAAAGCCGAGCAAAGATTGGATTGGTTTTGTTCAGCTCTATGATATAGTAATTCGGAAGCGATGACGTCACTTACACGGATGTAAACAGCGCCATTTTTAAAAATGAAAAGCATTTGATAACATCGATATTGGTGTGATCAAATGCTTTTAAGGAGAGGAGGGATCTAGCATCTATAAAGAGTGCCTGTCACGTGCCTATTCCCTGTGACAGCAATACAAGTGATAAAGAGAAAATTAAAGTGACAGTGTAAAAATAAAAATAAAAAAAAAATAATTAAAAAAATGTAACTTGCCCCGTTGGTCCTGCACACAAACAGCGATCGTCCCACACATGTAAAGTATCACCATGAATGGTAGATCATGGACTCTGAAAGAAGTGGACGCTTTCCCCCCAAACATGTTGGCTGTATTTAATGCTTTTACCCATTAAATGTTCCAAAAAATCTTTTAAGTGAGATGAACTTTTGTAATAGGCACTCCTCAGTACACAGAATTTACCATATGGCAAGTACTTCCTTTGTCACTATCAGAGACGTAGCAACCCAGGTCAAGAACAGAGTCCACCTATACTATATTTCAACCACAGATTTGCTTCTGTGAAGAAAAGATCACTTTATAGTAGACCCATCAGAACCAACTTTCACTTCCATCAGTCCAGATCTGTCACTCACACATCAGACAATATATATTATTTATTACATATACTGTATATGCATATATTAATCTATATTTTGTGATTTTAGTTAAAATATCTTTTTTTTCAAAAGGTTTCCAATTACAAGAAAGTTATTCTTATGATCAACATACTTATTGTTAACAATTTTAACACTTCAAATGTGTAGAAAACAGAGGACAAGAGGGAAGGAAGGTCCCTGTAGGTAAGAAGACAGCATGTATTCTACTTAGTACCCTGAGAAAATAGGAATAATTTAGTACAACAATGAGAGGTAACTAATTGTGAAGTAAGGGCAAGAAAATTATCAGAGTCTCTGTGGACTCACCAATATGTCTATAATGAATGAGTCTTTTCAATGTCAACACTGTCTTCAGCCACTAGTGTCTCTCTACAATGATATTATTAAGGATGTGAGACCTCTTCATAACATGCAGTGCAATATTGTTTTCCAATGACGAGAAATGGCTACATGTACAGCCATGAGACAATGTCTCAGGGTGCTCTTTTTGAACTTGGAGATGAACTCAGGAATCATGAAAAGGAAAGCCAGTTCAGCAAAAGCCCCATACACATCATATTATATGTATTGCATACAGCTAGCCAGAATGGAACAATCAGACATTATTCCCACCACATATGAAGGTATTTGTCTTCCTCATTTGAACACCTCTAACAGGAGCTGGGTTTGTAGGATATATATGATGGAGTTCAGAAGGAGTCCAGTGTCAAAGTGAAAAAAAACCTTTGCATGGGCAATTTGAGAGTAAAGATAAAACCTTTTTTTCCAGTCCTCAATAGAAGATTATTTACACTTTATGGTAGTTCAAAATCCAACTGAAAGTCCAGCTTTTCCATTTTGTTTAAGTTTAGTAGGAAAAGTCTGTGTTTTTCGTCCACCATACAAAGAAGCATTTTGGGAGGGATAAAAGCGACAGCATAAAGATATAGGGGAGATGAGGGAGTATGCCCATTTTTGAGAGTGCTTATATGCCTGAACAAGTACAAGTTTCTAGATTTCCATCTTGCTTTGGATCTGGGACAGAAGTTTGCAATAGTTGAGTTGACATAAAGAGATGAGATCAGAAGGGATGTTGACCCAGAGTAGGCTAGTTAAAGGCTGAGTGAGAAATAGTAAGAGGTCCTCAGCAAATATCGGGGTGCCTTAATGTGGCTCTGTAGCTTACACATGTATTTGCAAATGTGTGCAAATGAAACCCCTGTTTTTAATGCATACTGCTAGACAGAATAATTTGTTTGGTCAACAGGCTGGTCGGTAAATTGAGCTGGGAATTTCTTTGGTTTTGTTTTGCATGTATCGCCCTTTCCATTTGCTCCTTGTTGCAAAGGCTAGTTATAGGTGAGGGCAGTGACCATTTGTCTGTCCTGTGAAATATTGGTGAAGGGACGCACTGGACATCTTTGCTGCCATGGTGCTATGTGCTGGGTGTCCAGTTCCCCCCTGTGCCTTTAAGGAGGGGTTTGTTCCCTTAGGCTCACCTGTTCTCTGCCTATCCATTATAATGCATGTGCTTCCACTGAGGATACTCTCAAAATTTAGCGTTAGGACTACAGAAAATATTGGGGTGCCTTGACAGGGCTCTGTAGCTTATACAGGTACTTGCAAATGTGTGCAAACTAAAGCCCTGTTTTCAATGCATACTGTTAGACAGGCTAATTCAGTTGGTTAGCAGGCTGGTTGTTAAGTTGAGCTTGGAATTTCATTGATTTTGTTTTGCATGCATTTCCCTTCCATTTGCTCCTTGCTGCAAAGGCCAGTTATAGGTGAGGGCAGTGGCTATTTGTCTATAGTTTATTGTCTTCCCTGTTCACTTAAAGAGCTTTAATAGATATATTAGCTCTCGTGCCACCACTAAGTGTTCCATCATAAGGACATATAATAATGGGTATAATGGGCACGCCTGGCATGTGCAATTGAAAATATAGAATGAGTCAGAGAGGATACCATTCAATCTGATCTGTGCAAATGTGTTATTGTAAAGTGCAATGATTTTATGAAGAAGCATGTCTCCCAAACCACTTTGATGTAACATAGCTTCTAGAAAGGATCAGCTATTTACAGCCAGAAGGCACAGTGCAATTTTTTTTAATTGTGCAGGGTCAATTAAGTTAATTACGTAGGATGTGTCTCTAGCTTAATTGTTCTGTATGAAACTTTATTATCACTATTGTATTATTTTGGGGAGAAAAGATTGAGGGAGATTTGCTATCAATCTGGTGAAAATGTTTGTGTCTACAATAATGAGGGATATAAGCTTGCAGCAACTAGTTGGGTTCTTCCCTGGTTTTGGAATTAAAATGATGTGTGACACCAGCATTTGGGTGGAGAATGGCTTAGTGTTGAACACAGTGTTAAAGGCCCTGAGTAAATGGTAAGTCTACTTCTGCTCTCACCTGAGGAGTTAGTATAGACAGGGCTATATCTAAAACATAAACCTCTATTCAAGTTTGTAGGTGATCAGGAGGGAGGTCAGAGTATTTACTGTACCTTTAAAATGGTATATGGCAGAGCAAAATGTTCTAAAAGCGTGTGAGATGTCACTTAATTTATAGGTTTTGGAGCTAAGTTTAGTGCGTATAGCGGAATTGAAGACGGTCGTTATTCTGGTATAAAAATAAATCAAAAAACTGTGTCTGCGCTAAACCAAGGATCAAAAAATGTGCAAAAAGCAGATATAAGCATTAAAAGATAAATAAAAAAATATATAAAAAATAAAAATATAACAATCATATATACTATTAATCAGTGGTAAATAAACATGCCAAACATGCATAAATCTCAAATCCAAGTGCTCATAAAATATCAAAAATTGTGTTCACTCCTCTAATAAAGTGATATATAAATTCCATAAGGATCATAAACGCAAAGTTCATAAATGACAGAACTCAAAGTGCATAAATATAAAGTTCATCATTAGTGTTATCCATGGTGCTCATCCAAAATCGTGTGTACAGGGATATAAAGCATGCTTCAGTGCTCTCCAGTGACCCCCAACAGCATATGCGCTCACCTCTAGGCGTGTGACACAGTAACTAAACTATGTCTAAAAATGCATGGGAGCCACTCCTCGGATCTGATTGGTATGCAAACGCTGACCTCCAATATGCTCATATATCACCACGATTCATGAAATAGGGAAACAGAGAAACTCCATAGTGTAATATGTCCAACAATTTATTGTAAAATAAGCACTTCCCTTCATGGGATACTCACATTGTGTAGGTGCGTGAGTGCACCATCCTAATCAAGGTTATACAATGTATGGAACAATGGTACGGCGTGCGGTGTGGTATATCCTTCTAATCTGCTCCTCACTGCTGACAGCTCCGTCCCGGCCCCTCCCCTACGCTTGTTCGGCACAGGGATCACGTGCCTTCATCAGGGAGATCTGATTGGACGAATGCTCTATGTTCAATATATACCCATGGTGGCCATTTTGCCTTAGACTGCAGACAACTCTAGTAACTGGCTACAGCTATATATGTATGGTCATGCTCTATGCTCAGTTGTACTCATAGTGGCCTTTTTGCCTTAGACCGCAGACATCTCTAGTAAATGGCTACAACTATATATGTATGGTCATGCTCTATGCTCAGTTGTACTCATGGCGGCCATTTTGCCTTATATAGCGGACACATCTAGTAACTGGCTACAACTATGTATACATGATCAGCGAAAAACACTGTATTTCCTAACTAACGCTATATTGTGCACTTCCAGCTAAAGTAGCCGGGATTGGGGAAAAATGTAAACCTGTGTTTAGACAAGCTGCAAAGGTAAATCCAGGACGGAGCTATCTTATTCTAAAGATACCACAGCGCACCTCATACTTATACACAAAAACAGTCAATCTAGAAGTATTAAGTATAACAAATTGACCACAAAGTGTTGCAATGCAATAATAATCATACCCATAAAAATATATAGTTAAAATGTACAAACCAAACAAGTATTAAAATAGTAAGGTGCATATAACACTGAATCACTAAATATATTAAAACCATCCTCCGGGGGTCCCTACGCTATTATGCTTTATTAAAACCGGCGGGTCCCAATCCGGTACACAAATAAAATTATAAAATCATAAAAAAAAGTTTAAAAAGAATCTAAAAAGATCAAGAGGAGACCGCTGAAGAATCTAGTCAAGATGTCTCCCACAAAGGCTCAGAAAGCAGCGACGGCGGCAAAACTAGCTCAATACCGCCGACACGAGGGAGAGGAGATGGAGGAAGATGGTGCCGCGGAGAAGCCTGAGGAGAAACGTCCGGCGGGAGATACGGATCGGCTTCTCGAGGCAATCACATTCTGCAGAACTTCACTAACAGCCCAGATAGAGGAGGTAAAGGTAGATATATCTCTCATCCGGCAAGATTTACATAAACTCCGGGACCGGGTTAAAACTACAGAAAACCGAATCAGCAATGTGGAAGACGCCATCCCGCCCCTGCAAGAGGGGACAGAACGTATACAGCGCCAAATCCAGCAACTGTTCTCCAAGCAGGACGAAATGGAAAACAGACTGAGGAGATGCAACCTGCGATTAATCGGCCTCCCTGAAGGCGCTGAGGGAAAGGACCCCACCACATTCCTCGAGCAGCTACTCATCACACACTATGGCAGAGAGGCATTCTCCCCAATGCTAGCTGTGGAAAGGGCCCACCGAATGCCTGCCAGACCGCCTCCACAGGGAGCACCCCCACGCACCTTTATAGCCAAGCTCCTTAACTACAAGGATCGGGATGCGGCCCTGAGAATGGCGCAAGAAAAAGGCAACATTCAACTAGGGAACAGTAAAATCGCCATATTCCCTGACTTCTCAACAGAAGTACAACGCCGCAGACAGGGGTTCACAGAGGCCAAACGCAGGCTGAGAACAAAGCAAATTAAATATGCTATGCTATTTCCAGCTCGACTCCGAGTAGAGCAAGATGGCAGAGTTCACTTTTTTGAGGACCCTGAGGAGGTGATAACCTGGCTGGAACGCCAGTGGGCACCGGAGAGTGCAGACTGATACCGCTGTAAGTACACCTTTTGCTACCACTTACCACAATCAACACAGCATACAACTCCTGACTAGGGATGAGCCGAACACCCCCCGGTTCGGTTCGCACCAGAACCTGCGAACGGACCGAAAGTTCGCACGAACGTTAGAACCCCATTGACGTCTATGGGACTCGAACGTTCAAAATCAAAAGTGCTCATTTTAAAGGCTAATTTGCATGGTATTGTCCTAAAAAGGGTTTGGGGACCCGGGTCCTACCCCAGGGGACATGTATCAATGCAAAAAAAACTTTTAAAAACGGCCGTTTTTTCGGGAGCAGTGATTTTAATGATGCTTAAAGTAAAAAAAAAAAAGTGAAATATTCCTTTAAATATCGTACCTGAGGGGTGTCTATAGTATGCCTGTAAAGTGACGCGTGTTTCCCGTGTTTAGAACAGTCCCTGCACCAAATGTCATTTTTAAAGGAAAAAATCTCATTTAAAACTGCTTGCGGGTTTAATGTAATGTCGGGTCCTGGCAATATGGATGAAAATCAGTGAGACAAACGGCATGGGTACCCCCCAGTCCATTACCAGGCCCTTTGGGTCTTGTATGGATATTAAGGGGAACCCCGCACCCAAATTAAAATAAGGAAAGGTGTGGGGCCACCAGGCCCTATATACTCTGAACAGCAGTATACAGGCTGTAGGTTTGTTGTTAAGTAGAATCTCTTTGTAATTTTGAACGGGTACATTTTTAACGTGTTTAGCTCCAGCCAAAAAATCTTTTTTAAGCTTTTTGGAAAACATAGGGAAGGGTTATCACCCCTGTGACATTTGTTTTGCTGTCTTTCCTCCTCTTCAGAAGATTTCACCTCACTTTTTGTCCCAATGGATTGGAAAGCATCAGTGGAAAGGAGAAATGTTTTTCCCATATTAACTCTTACAGGAGAGAATTTCCCTTCCTAGGGGTAGATTTATTCTCACTTCCTGTTGTCTCCTTCCGTTTGCAAGTAGGAGTCGTTTCTAAGTTAGTTGTTTGAAAGTAGGGTCCTGCCCTATATACTCAGCAGAAATTTGGGCCTTAGGTGTTGCTGTGGCCACAACACTGTAAGCCCTCACAGGGCTCTGCTGTGAAATATTAGATCAAGAATTGTAATTACATGCCCCTGTTGAACAGGAGCTGAAAAATTAGGCCTTAGGCACTGGTGCTGGTGCCACAACACTGCAACCCCTCACAGACACTCTAGTTGGAATGCAGGAACGAGCCCTGCTGCAAAGTATTGCATCAAAAATTGTAATTACACGCCCCTGTTAAACAAGGGCTGAAAAATTGGGCCTTAGGCACTGGTGCTGGTGCCACAACACTGCAACCCCTCACAGACACTCTAGTTGGAATGCAGGAACGAGCCCTGCTGCAAAGTATTACATCAAAAATCGTAATTACACGCCCCTGTTAAACAGGGGCTGAAAAATTGTGCCTTAGGCACTGGTGGTGGCACCCAGAACCAAAAATGTTCTTACAAGCTATCAGCGTGATGATTGAGGAGGAAGAGGATAATTACTCAGGGATAGTCACTCAGCATCAGCATAGGCAGTCTTTGAAGGGATCTGGGATTTCAAAAAAAATTATTCGGTTACATCAGCATCAGGTGCTTGGTAGCTGGTGGTGATCCAAGACTCATTCATTTTTATGAAGGTCAGTCGATCGACCGAGTCAGTGGACAGACGCACCCTGTGATCGGTTACCACGCCTCCAGCAGCACTGAATGTGCGTTCCGAAAGAACGCTGGATGCAGGACAGGCCAGTAGCTCAATTGCATACTGTGCAAGCTCTGGCCAGTGATCCATCCTCAAGACCCAGTAACCCAGAGGATTTTCGGTGGGAAAGGTGTCCAAGTCTGATCTTGCCCCTAGGTATTCCTGCACCATGTAAAACAGACGCTGGCGATGGTTGCTGGAACGGATCATACCTTGGGGCTGCGGACCAAAAAATTGTCTGAACGCATCGGTCAGACGGCCACCTTCTCCACCGCTCCTTCTTTGACTGACCGAAGCCTCAGCAACACGTTGTCCAGAAACAGGAGTTTGTAACCTCCCAGTCTCTGGGAACGCGTTGCACAGACCTTTCTGCAAGGCCTCCCGAAGATGTTTCATCCTCTGCTCCCTCTGCGATGGCAAGATAAGGTCCGCAACCTTACCCTTTTAATGTGGATCAAGGAGGGTTGCCAGCCAGTATTGGTCCTTCTCCTTGATACCACGAATACGAGGATCCTTACGCAGGCTTTGCAGGATCAGGGAGGCCATGCAGCGTAGGTTTGCTGAGGCATTCGGTCCGGAGTCCTCTGGGTCACTAAGGACGACATGGTCCACAGCCACCTCCTCCCAGCCACGTACAAGTCCATGTGTTTCTTGGGACTGATCCCTTAAAGACTGCTGCTGATGCTGAGTGACAGGCTCCACCTCCATACTGACACAATCTTCCTCCTCCTCCTCCTCCTCTTCCTCCTCGTCCTCTTCCTGTGTGATCGGCGGGCATGCAGGAACACTGTCTGGATAAAGGGGGCCTTGAGAGCTAAGGAAGTCCTCCTCTTCCTGCCTCTGTTCTGCCTCAAGTGCCCTGTCCATTATTCCACGCAGCGTGTGCTCCAACAGGTGGACAAGGGGGACAGTGTCACTGATGCATGCACTGTCACTGCTCACCATCCTCGTGGCCTCCTTAAATGGTGACAGGACAGTGCATGCATCCCTGATCATGGCCCACTGGCGTGGGGAAAAAAACCAAGCTCCCCTGACCCTGTCCTGGTGCCATAGTCGCACAGGTACTCATTGATGGCCCTCTGCTGCGTGTGCAGCCGCTGCAGCATGGCCAACGTTGAGTTCCACCTGGTGGGCATGTCACAGATTAGGCGGTTCTTGGGCAGGTTAAACTCCTTTTGGAGGTCCGTCAGCCGAGCACTGGCATTATATGACCGGCGGAAATGCACACAGACTTTCCTGGCCTGCCTCAGGACATCCTGTAAGCCCGGGTACCTGCCCAAGAACCGCTGCACCACCAAGTTAAGGACGTGAGCCAAACAGGGCACATGGGTCATTTGTCCCTGTCGGAGGGCAGAGAGGAGGTTGGTGCCATTGTCGCAAACCACCATTCCTGCCTTAAGTTGGCGTGGCGTCAACCACCTCTGAACCTGCCCCTGCAGAGCTGACAGAACCTCTGCCCCAGTGTGGCTCCTGTCCCCCAAGCACACCAGCTCAAGCACCACATGGCATCTTTTGGCCTGCGTACTTGCGTAGCCCCTTGAACGACTACGGAGCACCGCTGGTTCCGAGGAAGAGGCCATGGAGGAAGAAGAAGAGGAGGGGGTGGAGGAGAGAAGTGTGTCACAATCATAGGCGTGCGCACAGGGTGTGCCGGGTGTGCCCAGGCACACCCTAATATCCCCATGCGCATTAGTGTTATCGTTCTGTGTAGCAACAGGAACATGGGAAAGTTCTCCCTCCTACTGGCTCTGCCATAAGAGAAGTGTTTATCCTTTTCTCTTTCACTGTGCCAGCAGGGAGAGCGATGTGCTGGGGTCATATATATGTAGATACATACACATGCATGTGTGTTTGAGCTTAAGGGTGCACACCCTAATGCATTAGGCTGCGCACACCTATGGTCACAATCATTAGCATTTTGGAGGCGTGGTGGCGGAACAACCTCTAACACTACTGCACCTTGTCCTGCATCCTTCCCAGCTGCCAGCAGAGTCACCCAATGCGCCGTGAAACTTAGGTAACGTCCCTGTCCATGCCTGCTGGACCATGAGTCAGCGGTAATATGCACCTTACCGCTGACCGCCCTGTCCAGCGAGGCATGGACATTGCCTTCCACATGCTGGTAGAGAGCCGGAATCGCCTTCCGTGAGAAAAAGTGGCGTTTGGGTACCTGCCACTGAGGAACCGCACATTCCACAAACTCACGGAAGGGGGCAGAGTCTACCAACTGAAAAGGCAGCAGTTGAAGTGCTGGCAATTTTGCCAAGCTAGCATTCAACTGTTGGGCATGTGGATGGCTGGGAGCAAACTTCTTTCGGCGGTGCAGCAGCTGGGGCAGGGAAATTTGCCTGGTACAATCTGACGTCGGTGTACCAAAATCAGATTGCCCACAAGTACGTGGCTGTGACACACCTAATTCTACACCTTCATTCCTCTCAGTGCAGGTCTCAGAGAGGACTGAAGGTCTAGTGGGGTTGGAAATCTCAGCTGATGAGGAGCAAGCAGAGGTCCTCTTTGTTCTTTGGTGTGGGTCTTTTAGATACGCTTGCCAAAGAACTGCATGGCAGGTCAACATATGTCTGGTCAAGCATGTGGTACCCAAGCGGGAGATGTTTTGGCCACGCGAGATACGCTTGAGACATATGTTGCAAATAGCAGCGGTGCGATCTGATGCACTCGTCTCAAAAAAGGCCCACACCAAAGAACTTTTTGAATAACGCGCAGAGACTGCAGCGCCCTGCACATGTGGAGCTTTGGGGTGTGATGCAGTCAATGTGCTGCCCTTAGGCTGGCCCCTGGAGGGCATCCTGCCTCGTTGGTGATGTGCCGCCTCCTCCTCCTCCTCCTCCTCCTCTCTCCTATCAGGCACCCACGTTGAGTCAGTGACCTCATCATCCCCTCCCTCCTCATCACTGGAGCAAACCTGGCAGTATGCTGCAGCAGGGGGAGCATGACTGCCAGATTGCTGTCCTTCTTGGGCACCCCCTCTGTCCGTGCTCGTGTTACTGCCTTCATCGAGCTCAGTATCATCATCAGAGCCTTCCAAACGCTGGGCATCCTCCTGGAGCATGTACCCAACACTGTGGTCAAACAGTTCGAGGGACTCTTCAGGAGGACATGGTGGGGCTAGGGAAGGAGTCACTGATGACATTGAGCCGAGGGAAGAGGCCGCTGCTTTGCCAGACAAAGTACCCTGGGCATGGGTGAGAGAGGATGAGGAGGATGAGGACGGCTTGGTCATCCACTCGACCAAGTCTTCCGCATGTTGCGGCTCAACATGGCCAGCTGCCGAAAAAAAGGCCAAGCGTGTCCCATGGCCACGTGCTGATGAGGATGCACCGTCTCCACGACCAGCACTAGACACAGAGCCTGCTTGCCCTCTCTTATTGGCTTGTGACTGTCTGCCTCTCCTTCTTGGCCTTCCAGACATACTAATGGCCTGTAGCTGCACTAAGCTGGGATATATATATATATATATATATATATATATATATATATATATATGTACTGATACTGCAGCTAGCAAAATCAACTGCCTGCCTGTAGTATGAGAGCACCACCAACCTTCTACAGGTAGCTTTAGCTGAACACTGTGAGGTGGACGCACCCCACTAACTTGTAGGTTTAGCAGAACACTGTGAGCAGGACGCACTGCACTAACTGTAAATAGTCTAGCTGCCTGACTGTGGTACTAATAGGATCAAAAGAACACCAGCAATATTCTTCAGGTAGCTGTATTTACTGTAACAAGACAAGCCTGCCTGTCAGTAAGAAGATAACAGAAACTGATCTAGCTGAACACTGTGAGCAGGACGCACCCCACTAGCTTGTAGGTTTAGCTGAACACTGTGAGGTGGACGCACCCCACTAACTTGTAGGTTTAGCTGAACACTGTGAGCAGGACGCACCCCACTTACTTGTAGGTTTAGCAGAACACTGTGGGCAGGACGCACTGCACTAACTGTAAATAGTCTAGCTGCCTGACTGTGGTACTAATAGGATCAAAAGAACACCAGTAATTTTCTTTAAAATACTGTAACAAGACAAGCCTGCCTGTCAGTAAGAAGATAACAGGAACGGATCTAGCTGAACACTGTGAGCAGGACGCACCCCACTAGCTTGTAGGTTTAGCTGAACACTGTGAGGTGGACGCACCCCACTAACTTGTAGGTTTAGCTGAACACTGTGAGCAAGACGCACCCCACTAACTTGTAGGTTTAGCAGAACACTGTGAGCAGGACGCACTGCACTAACTGTAAATAGTCTAGCTGCCTAACTGTGGTACTAATAGGATCAAAAGAACACCAGCAATTTTCTTCAGGTAGCTGTATTTACTGTAACAAGACAAGCCTGCCTGTCAGTAAGAAGATAACAGGAACGGATCTAGCTGAACACTGTGAGCAGGACGCACCCCACTAGCTTGTAGGTTTAACTGAACACTGTGAGGTGGACGCAGCCAACTAACTTGTAGGTTTAGCTGAACACTGTGAGCAGGACGCACCCCACTAACTTGTAGGTTTAGCAGAACACTGTGAGCAGGACGCACTGCACTAACTGTAAATAGTCTAGCTGCCTGACTGTGGTACTAATAGGATCAAAAGAACACCAGCAATTTTCTTCAGGTAGCTGTATTTACTGTAACAAGACAAGCCTGCCTGTCAGTAAGAAGATAACAGAAACGGATCTAGCTGAACACTGTGAGCAGGACGCACCCCACTAGCTTGTAGGTTTAGCTGAACACTGTGAGGTGGACGCACCCCACTAACTTGTAGGTTTAGCTGAACACTGTGAGCAGGACGCACCCCACTTACTTGTAGGTTTAGCAGAACACTGTGGGCAGGACGCACTGCACTAACTGTAAATAGTCTAGCTGCCTGACTGTGGTACTAATAGGATCAAAAGAACACCAGTAATTTTCTTTAAAATACTGTAACAAGACAAGCCTGCCTGTCAGTAAGAAGATAACAGGAACGGATCTAGCTGAACACTGTGAGCAGGACGCACTGCACTAAATGTAAATAGTCTAGCTGCCTGACTGTGGTACTAATAGGATCAAAAGAACACCAGTAATTTTCTTTAAAATACTGTAACAAGACAAGCCTGCCTGTCAGTAAGAAGATAACAGGAACGGATCTAGCTGAACACTGTGAGCAGGACGCACTGCACTAAATGTAAATAGTCTAGAAGATAACAGGAACGGATCTAGCTAAACTGAATACAGTGTATATATATATATATATATATGCAACACCTGGGATGCATATATATATACACAATACACTTTAAGTGCAGCTAACTGACTGACTGTCCTGCCTAATCTAGCTAACACAAATGAAATGACACTGTCTCTCTCTCTCTCTAAGCACACCGGAACACACTGCACAGGGCCGCCGTGCAGGCGGCCTTATATAGTGTGGGGCGTGTACTAAATCCCCTGAGCCATAATTGGCCAAAGCCTCCTTGGCTTTGGCCAATTATGGCTCTCTGTTAAGGCAGCGCTGTGATTGGCCAAGCATGCGGGTCATAGTGCATGCTTGGCCAATCATCAGCAAGCAATGCACTGCGATGCCGCAGTGAATTATGGGCCGAATTTGGCGCGAACAGCCCATATCGTTCGCAATTCGGCGAACGATCGAACAGCCGATGTTCGAGTCGAACATGGGTTCGACTCGAACATGAAGCTCATCCCTACTCCTGACACTTATTGCAGACCTGATTAGAAATTAACAGATATGCGCTGTGCACTGAAGTGGACATATACAGATCAAACTGCTAGATTTAAATACTCCCCACATCAGCCCATTTATTCGCTCAGTGAGCCAGATGGAAGACCCGCCAAGGAACTGTGAGTTATATCCTTACTACGAGAGTCAAGTTTAGCCTAACAGTCAACAAGCTGATTTTTCCCTTACCCACATTTTTTACTTTAACCACTTGCTTACAGGGCACTTAAACCCCCCTCCTATCCAGACCAATTTTTAGCTTTCAGTGCTAACGCATTTTGAATGACAATTGCGCGGTCATACAACGCTGTACCCAAATGAAATTTTTATCATTTTTTCCCACAAATAGAGCTTTCTTTTGGTGGTATTTGATCACCTCTGCGGTTTTTACTTTTTGTTAAAAAAATGTAAAAACCTGAATTTTTAAAAAAAAAAAAAAATTTTTTTTTATATTTTGTTATAAAAAATTTTTAACGGGTACTTTTTCTTCTTCATTGATGTACGTTGATGAGGCGGCAGTGATGGGCACTGATAGGTGGCAGTGATGGGCACTGATGGGTGGCAGTGATGGGCACTGATGGGTGGCAGTGATGGGCAGCACTGACAGGTGGCACTGATTGGCACTACAGGTGGGCATTGGTAGGTGGCACTTGTGGGCATTGATAGGTGGCACTTGTTGGCATTGATAGGTGGCACTGTGGGCACTGTTAGGTGGCACTGTGGGCACTGTTAGGTGGCACTGTGGGCACTGTTAGGTGGCACTTTTGGGTGGCACTGATGAGGAATGTGTTGTGCTTCCACTTCGGGACCGATGTCCCTGACATCTGAGCCGGTGATCGGCTTTTTTCTCTACTCGCGCTGTCAGCGCGAGTAAAAAAAAAAACGATTACCGATCTTCCTGTTTACATCATGTGATCAGCTGTCATTGGCTGACAGCTGATCACATGGTAAGGGGTCTCAGTGACTCGGTGATCACAGCGTGATCACAGCGTGCACAGGGGAGGACGTCATATGACGTCCTCCCGGGAATGCAGGTCCGCGCTGTGGCCGTCATTCGGCCATAGCGCGGATGTCTAGTGGTTAATTTGTTTTCCCCTGACATCTTATGTGGCCCAATATATGTTTTTGAGAAGACGGAGCCCGGAGAGGGCACAGTCCTACCCCCTTTATTGAAAAGTGCAGCGAGACTTTACCCCACTCAACATCAGAGAATATGATAGTGGGATTGGGAGCCACTGCAATGAACACTTATATACCGCTCCTCCAACACAGAGTGTAACCCGTCAGCACTCTCTAGTGGGGTGGCCCCAATTACTCACGAGTTTATTGCTTTATCATGCAAAGTTTTGTATTACCCTGTTGGGGATTTTCAACCGGTTTGGGGATGATGCCTGCAACAGTTGGGGAGGTTGCAAGGTGGGGTGGGGGGGACAGTTTAACCGTTAAACAGATTTGTATGTGTTATAACCAGATGGTACACCAACCAAAGTTGGACATTGTTGTTGCAGACATTAAATGTTAAGCTATACCTAGTAAAGTGCACACTAAATATACAGTACAGACATCTGAGAAGGCTAACCAAAAAACTAGATGTATATATGATGGCTGGAATACGTTGCTGTATAGAAGGGAACACATGGGGACTCTAAAGTTTCTTACCTGGAATGTGCGGGGCTTGCGTGAGAAGATAAAACGCTCGGCGGCCCTCACGTTCCTTAAAAAACAACACGCTGACATCCTAGTCTTAGTGGAGACTCATGTGGAAGGGAGACTGCAAATGGCTCTTCGCCGACCTTGGGTCGGATGGGCATTTCATTCAACCTACACATCACACGCACGTGGAGTATCAGTTTTGGTGGCCAAATCAGTACAATTTGAACTTATAGAGGTTTCCACGGACCCACAGGGACGGTATGTCTTTTTATCTGTCAAGCTGTATGGGGAACCTTTTCTTATTTTGGCTTTCTATGTACCCCCCCCATTCTCCATACCCATAATCTTAGAGGGCTTCACATTCATGACCAAACACCCTACAGTCCAGGCAGTCTGGCTGGGGGATTTTAACACCACACTAAACCCCTCGGTAGATAGACTTCAACCCTCGAATCCACATCCAATAACCAACAGAGAAACCAAATTTGCCAAGCTAACTTCCTCCTTTCACCTTGTGGATTCTTGGAGATACAAATACCCACACAAACAATCCTTCTCTTGTTCCTCTTCCTCCCACAGCTCTATGTCTAGAATTGACATGATATTGTTATCACAAAGTCTCACACCCCGACTACTAGAGACGACTTTTTCTCCCAGGCTGTTATCTGACCATAGCCCATACTGGATTACACTAAGTGTGCCCACTGACAAACCAAAGCGGAATTGGCGATTAAACCCGTTCTGGCTCTCACTACCTCCTGAGGATGATGAACTTATGAATGAGTGGAAGTTGTTCTTCAGGAACAACGATCGCTCAGCTTCCCTGACAGCAATCTTTTGTCTTTTAAATCTCATGTTCGCATGATACTCTCAACCCGCATTAACAGAATTAAAACAGATTCCTCTGGAGAGCTTGATAGAGCGATAACGGTACTATCCCAATCTGAACAAAATTATATAGATGATCCCTCTCCCGCAAATGCAGACTTACTTAAACTTCAGACCAGAGTAGTAGCCCAACTCCAATATGGGAAAGAACGACACAAAATGTTCAAAATGTTCTTTGCTAGACAAAAGCTGTTTGAGCACGGGGAGAAGGCTGGCAAGCTCCTAGCATATCTAGTACACAATGAAGATAGACCCCCTGTGGTAATATCTTTACACGGTCCTGGCGGTGAATCCATTACTAATCCCCTCATAGTGACATCTATGTTCAGGAGTTTTTTTATTGACCTCTACACCTCAAAAAGTTCTGAGGATAAGGGCCCAATGAACTCCTTTTTGGAGGAGACGGCACTCCCCCAGTTAACAGAAGACCAGGTTAATCTCCTTGAGGCACCACTCACTGAGGAAGAAATAGCGTTGGCTATTGCTGGATTTGCCAGGTCCAAATCCCCGGGCTCGGACGGCCTACCTATAGAATTTTACTCCCGATTCAGCGATTTTCTGATCCCAAAACTTTTAACTTTATATAATCACCTATTCGAGACATTTACACTTCCCGCTTCAATGAGAGAGGCAACAATAGTCCTCATACCCAAACCGGGAAAAGATCCAGGATACCCTGAATCCTACCGCCCAATCTCCCTATTACAAGTAGATATCAAGATATTAGCCAAGGTACTTTCCCTCCGACTCAATCAAGTCATTCTCTCTCTGATACATACGGATCAGGCGGGGTTCATGCCTGGTCGTAACACCTCGTTCAACCTACGAAAATTGTTTATAAATTTACAGGCCACACATGAAAATGTAGGATCCCGGGTGATTGTGACGCTTGATACGGCCAAGGCATTTGACTCTGTGGAGTGGGGATATTTATGACAATGCTTGGGAAAATATGGCTTTGGCCCCAGATTCCTTAGGTGGATCAAACTACTTTATCAAAGTCCCACAGCTAGAGTGGTGGCGAACGGGTGGCCGTCTCAAGAGTTTGACCTCAGTCGAGGCACGAGACAGGGCTGCCCTCTTTCCCCACTTCTCTATGCCTTAGCTGCAGAGCCTTTGGCTGTGTCGATCCGTGCAAACCCCGAGATCGTGGGTCTACAAATGGGAACCCTAACTGAAAAAATGAGTTTATATGTGGACGATACTCTATTATATCTCGCTGACTCAGGCCCATCCCTTCAAAAAACATTACAGTTGATCGAACACTTCGGAACGTTTTCCGGTTTAAAGATGAACTGGGAAAAGTCTCAGATACTACCTATAGACAGCTTCCCACCATCTGAATCATGGACAGATACCCCACTAAAAAGAGCAGACACAATCAAATACCTAGGAATCCATATATCCAGAGACCCGGCTGATTATATTCCCCTTAACATTGAACCCCTCTTTTCACTAGTCAAAGCCAAAATACATACTTGGGCCCGTCTACCACTAGGAGTATGGGGTCGCATAAATCTGATAAAAATGGTCCTTCTCCCAAAAATCCTTTACATATTGTGGCATACCCCACTCTATCTCCCATTAAAACACTTTAAGTCTCTCGAAGCTTTACTCAAACCCTTTGTGTGGGGGACTAGCAGACATAAAATCGCATGGTCAGCGCTTAAAAACCCGATAGACATGGGGGAATGGCCCTACCGGATCTGAACCTTTATTACATTGCATCACAGTTATCACAACTATTCCACATAGACAAGACAGACAATATATGCTTCCTGACCCTTCTTTGCTCCAAAAGTGTACAACTCACAAGCGATTCTCTTTACGCAATATCGGCGGGATCCAGGAATACTGAAGTGGGGGGAGACAAGAAGTCCTTGTTACACCATTATAGACGTATTTGGGACCTTGCTTCTACCAAATTAGAAATACCAAGACTGCACGATCACACACCGATATGGCACAATAGAGACATGTCAGAATTTATTAACATGCCGGACTCGGAGTTGTGGGAGTCTAGGGGAATTTACTATATACATCATCTGCTGTTCAATGGAACCCTCAAAACTTACGATACACTCAAAGAGGAGTTTTCTCTTCCAAACTTCATGTTCTTCAGATACCTGCAAGTAAGACATGCAACCCAAACACAATTCTTGCAGGTTGGGGCTCCGCCTGCTCTTCATCCCGTTATGGCTATAGTTAAAAGTACAGACCCACATTTTATAAGATGCTTCTAGCTCCTACCTCGTCAAAAATAGCGTTTGATTTGAAGCCTCGATGGGAGAGAGAGGTAGGCCTGATGGAAAATGAGGAGTGGGAGGAAGCCCTCGAGACATGCAAAGCAGTATCACCAAAACTATCGGACAGACTTTCTCAGATCTACATAACACATAGAACATACCTCACCCCAATTCGAGTAGCCAGATATAAGCGTAATCAGTCTACTCTATGCCCGATGTGCGGCCAAGAAACAGGTATGTTCTTTCATTTAATATGGACATGCCCCAAGATTCAACAATTATGGAAACAGGTCATAACATTTCTACACGACACCATGGGCTCCCCAATAGCGTTAGAACCAAAACAATGTCTCCTAGGGATATTTCCAGACACAGTTTATAAATTTACCAAGGTATTCCTACATGAGACTCTATTCTCCGTCAGAAAAATTATTGCAAGAAAGTGGATGAGACCATCCCCTCCCAGTGTGACGGAGTGGAAAACAGAAGTTAACACTACCTTGCCATACAAAAAACATATTTACATTAATAGAGGATGCCCGACAAAATATAACAAAATTTGGGATCGATGGTTGCAAGAACCTGAAACTTGCACTTAATCATAAATTCGCTCAGTAATATAACACGTGGATCTCTGTAACTAAAACTCTATTCCAGATACATACAGAGAAAGTGTAAACCAAAAGACATTACGGTTCATGTTGTTCTCCCAAAATGGTCATGTCTGTACTGAATACAATATATCCCATATAGACTTAAAGGTATATAACACATATAAATAAATAAATAAATATAAATAAAATACAATTAAACCAAATATGTTCAACGGGGGGGGGAGGGAGGGAGATAAAACTACACATTATGATGATAGTAGTTCATAGTGGTATACATTTATTTCCACATTAACATATATTACCCCTAATGTTGACTATATTAACAATGTATACTTTCCTTGTTTAATACACATTTTTATGTATAAATATATACTAGTAATACTATGTATTTATATGTATCATCTTTGCTCAATAAAACCTTGTTTGATGAAAAAAAAGATCAAGAGGGGATGTGTAAGTTCGTATCTGCCAAATTATATTCTATGGGGAGTATGAGTGGCAAAATATGAAAAAACACATAAACATACTAACAGTATATATATGAGAGTGTGAGCAACCCCCTAAATCCACACTCCTATCTCTTGGGATACATACGTGAAATTCATTCTCTTATTAACCACACATAGACAAATATATAGGGGGAATATAATCGGTCAATTAATATCAGATGAGGGGGAATTCACTATTGCAATAAAAGCTAGAAGTTACTAAGAAAACATTTTAAATCAAACTCCTTATTGAGTCCACCAGGCGATAAAGAACCAAGCTGGTGTATCCACCATGATTCACATTTACTGATTTCTCTAACAAAGTTAGAGCCCCTCCAGTGACGCTTGGGTGCCTCTATTCCCCAAAACCTCATTCCAACCCTGCTCTGATTATGCATTTTTTTGAAGTGTATGGATAAATGGTGTTTATCAGATCCCTTACGTATATTTCTTACGTGTTCTTCTAAGCGGTCTTTTAAAGCCCTAGTGGCGCGGCCAACATAAATAAGGTTGCATGGGCATTTTAGCGCATATACAACCCCGATAGTGTCACAGGATATAAAATCTTTGATAACATAAGATCGGTTAGTCCTAGGGTCACAAAATTCCTTTATTCTTCTATAATTATCTGGAACCCTGACACAGCTGTAGCACCTACCACAGCCATAGAAACCCTCTAAATCCCAAAACATTTTTGGTTTTGGGGGGGCGGTTCCACTATGTTATGTACTAATTTATCCCGTAAATTGGGTGCTTTTTTAAAAATAATTCTGGGTTTCTCTGGAAGTATCTCTTTAAGATGAGTATCCTGCTTCAATACATTCCAGTATTTTCTTATAATTCTTTTTACTTCATTGCTTTGCAAGGAGTAATTTAAAACGATACTAATACCATCGTTTACATCAGTTCCCATGGTGTCAGTTTTATCCTTTAATAAATTTTCCCTATTTAAACCTCTGACTTCAGCTATCTCTTTATCCAAAAAATCCTCTTGATACCCCTTGTCCAAAAACATATTGCTTAACATGCCAGATTGTAACTCAAAATCCTCACCCCTCGTGCAGTTCTTTCTCATCCTTGTGAATTGGCCCTTAGGAATATTGTCCAGCCAGGGTTTGTAATGGCAGCTGGTGGTTGGGATGTAGGAATTGCGGTCTGTTGCTTTAAAAAATGATTTAGTAACTATACCTTCATTGGTGTTAAAGATTTCCAAATCTAAAAAGTGTATACACTCTCTATTAACATCCCAAGAAAAAGAAATGTTATATTCATTATCATTCATGGAATTCAATAAATCCATCAATGTTCCCATGCTACCTCTCCAGATGATCAAGAGGTCATCTATGAATCTCTTGTATAATAAAATACTTCCGCAATCCTCTTTTAAAATTCCCTCTTCCTCCCATTTGGCCATATAAAGGTTCGCCACACTGGGGGCGAACTTCGCGCCCATAGCGACACCTTTTGGTTTGTAGGTAAAATTTATTACCATACCAAAAAAAATTATGTTGTAAGCAAAAATCCAAACATTTTAGAATAAATATGATAAAACCTACGTCGATTGGGCATTCTTTCCTCAGAGACCATTCCATCGCACTCAAGGCTCCCTTATGATCAATATTGGTGTACAGTGAGGCCACATCCCCTGTGGCCATAATAACATCCTCATGTATAGTGCACTCATTCAAAAGCTGTAAAGTATGTTTGGTATCCTTGAGGTAAGCTTTGGTCTTTTTGACCAATTGCTGCAGGTGAATATCTATATATTCCCCCAGTCTAGATGTTAAAGATTCAATACCACTCACTATCGGTCTACCTGGGGGGTTATTGCAATCCTTATGGATTTTTGGTAAATAATATAACACAGGTATTCTACTGACCATGGGAACTAAATATTTCGCTTCTTGTTTATTTAAAAACCCTTTATCCATACCATATTTAACAATACCTTCTAATACCTTCTTAAAGGGTTTGGAGGGATTGTTATCCAGTAATCGATATGTGTCAGTATCACTCAAAATTCTTTCCATTTCGTCCTTGTATTGTTGTAAAGACAATACAACAATCCCTCCCCCTTTATCTGCTGGCCTAACCACTATGTCTGTCCTTTTTTCCAATGAGTCCATTCCTTTCTTAAAATCCCTATGCTCAAAAAACTTTTTTACTGGTAGCTGCTCCAACTCTGTGGTAACCAACTTTTTAAACAAATCCACATACTTGTTGTTGGCTATAAAAGGGTTAAACACAGAGTTATTCCTAAGGTTGGTGAATTTAGTATTCCTAACAGTCCTTTCAACAGGGTTAAGGGCATAGTACTTCTTGATATTAAGCTTTCTAATAAATTTCTGTACCCCAACATATGTTTCAAATTTGTTGAGTCCTTTTTTCGGGTCAAATTTAATGCCTTTATCAAGTACCAACATTTCTTCCTTTGATAATGTGACCCCACTTAGGTTATAGATCCCCTCTCCTAATCTTCTCGCCTTCTTTTTCTGTTGTAATCTCCTTCCTGCTCTCCCTCCTCTCTTCCTGGGTTTCCTATTTTGCGGGTAGACCCTCCCCTGGTTTCCCCTAAAAAAGATTCATCCAGAAAGTCTTCTTCATTGTCCTCTAGAGGCTGATAGTTATTATAGATTGGTACTCTATATTGGCCTATGGAGGTTTTTCATACCTCACTCTTTGTGGTTTTGGTGAGTGGTAAATTCCACCCCTTTGTGCGTCACCATTTGGGTTGTAAGGGTATCCTCTGTATGGGTATTGATTCAGTGCGGGACCCCTATATGACTGATAATTCCCTCTATGAGGAGTTCCTTGTTGGTACCCCCAATTCCCTTGTTGCTTATATGGTATACTCTGTTGGTACCCATATTGCCTATACTGGCCATAGGAATTATGTTGTCCCCCTCTACGTTGGGGGGGGGGGGGTGGGGGGTTTGGTTGAAAGCCTCTATCATACTGATTTACATTGTGTTGGGCCTTATCCCCATTGTATTGGGCTCTGTTCCCGTTGCCCCTATGTGTCGGTGCCCCATAACCCTAGTTACCCTGGTTGTGTGGTGGGCCATAGCGGGCATATTGGGTATTATTTCCCCCATTTTTGGGCCATTCCTGTTGGTCATAATGTGGTCTCCTAGAGGGCTGGCGATAGGGTATGTGGGGTTGCTTATCCTCCTGACGATATGAGGAATGCCCCCTCTCTGGCTGTTTGGTATTTTGTTGTGGTTGGTATTGTTGTCCCTGTGACTGGGCTGCTCTGGTATTATCCTTCCCACCTGTTGCTACTTGTGGCTGTGAGTCAGCTGCAGTGTTAGCTGTTATTGTGTATTGCCAACGAAAAACTTGTTTATTCTGGTAATCATCAAAATCTCTCAAGTACTTTTTCCTCTTGATATTTTTATTCTCTGTATCTTTTTTCTGCATATTTTTATGTAATTCACCCATAAGCCTATTATATTCAGGTGTATTGTTAAAAGGAATCAGTTTCTCCCTGATCTCTTTAATTTGAGTCTCAAGAAGAGACAGCTTACGCTGCTTCCTCTTGATGAGAAATTCCATAACCTCTCTTCCTTTATCTGAAAAAAAGATATACCATTCCTCTATATCATCATTTCCTAACAAACCATCATTTATGGGAACGTCCCATCTTAGCTTTCTGGGAACCATATTGTCCTTCAGATATTTCTCCATAGTGGACCGGTCCCACCATATGTTACTCTTTTTGTCCATACATTGTCCCAACTTTCTAAACAAGTGTGTAATATCATTCTCTTTAGTGCTATTGACAGAGAATAAACCTTCAAAGTCAATCTCCCTATTCTCAAAGAAGGCAAAGGGATCCATAAGGCTACTAGCAAGTATATGAAAATAAATACAGAAAAATATAAGGAAGTCTTGCGAGCCACAAATGGGTTAATGCCTTAAAGGTAAATATCCTAATAAAGGCAAGCAGCAAACACTAACCACGTTTCATATCCGTGTAAGTGATAAAAATAAATCAAAAAACTGTGTCTGCGCTAAACCAAGGATCAAAAAATGTGCAAAAAGCAGATATAAGCATTAAAAGATAAATAAAAATATATAAAAAATAAAAATATAACAATCATATATACTATTAATCAGTGGTAAATAATTAAAGTGCCAAACATGCATAAATCTCAAATCCAAGTGCTCATAAAATATCAAAAATTGTGTTCACTCCTCCAATAAAGTGATATATAAATTCCATAAGGATCATAAACGCAAAGTTCATAAATGACAGAACTCAAAGTGCATAAATATAAAATTCATCATTAGTGTTATCCATCGTGCTCATCCAAAATCGTGTGTACAGGGATATAAAGCATGCTTCAGTGCTCTCCAGTGACCCCCAACAGCATATGCGCTCACCTCTAGGCGTGTGACACAGTAACTAAACTATGTCTAAAAACGCATGGGAGCCACTCCTCGACTCTGATTGGTATGCAGACGCTGACCTCCAATATGCTCATATATCACCACGATTCATGAAATAGGGAAACAGAGAAACTCCGTAGTGTAATATGTCCAACAATTTATTATAAAATAAGCACTTCCCTTCATAGGGATACTCACATTGCGTAGGTGCGTGAGTGCACCATCCTAATCAAGGTTATACAATGTATGATACAATGGTACGGCGTGCGGTGTGGTATATCCTTCTAATCTGCTCCTCACCGCTGACAGCTCCGTCCCGGCCCCTCCCCTACACGTGTTCGGCACAGGGATCACGTGCCTTCATCAGGGGGATCTGATTGGACGGATGCTCTATGTTCAATATGAACCCATGGTGGCCAATAATCATACCCATAAAAATATATAGTTAAAATGTACAAACCAAACAAGTATTAAAATGGTAAGGTGCATATAACACTGAATCACTAAATATATTAAAACCATCCTTCGGGGGTCCCTACGCTATTATGCTTTATTAAAACCGGCGGGTCCCAATCCGGTACACAAATAAAATTATAAAATCATAAAAAACAGTTTAAAAAGAATCTAAAAAGATCAAGAGGGGATGTGTAAATTCGTATCTGCCAAATTATATTCTATGGGGAGTATGAGTGGCAAAATTTGAAAAAACTCTTAGAGAAATCAGTAAATGTGAATCATGTTGGATACACCAGCTTGGTTCTTTATCACCTGGTGGACTCAATAAGGAGTTTGATTTAAAATGTTTTCTTAGTAACTTCTAGCTTTTATTGCAATAATGAATTCCCCCTCATCTGATATTAATTTGACTGATTATATTCCCCCTATATATTTGTCTATGTGTTTTTAATAAGAGAATGAATTTCACGTATGTATCCCAAGAGATAGGAGTGTGGATTTAGGGGGTCGCTCACACTCTCATATATATACTGTTAGTATGTTTATGTGTTTTTTCATATTTTGCCACTCATACTTCCCATAGAATATAATTTGGCAGATGCGAATTTACACATCCCCTCTTGATCTTTTTAGATTCTTTTTAAACTGTTTTTTTATGATTTCATAATTTTATTTGTGTACCGGTTTGGGACCCGCCGGTTTTAATAAAGCATAATAGCGTAGGGACCCCCGGAGGATGGTTTTAATATATTTAGTGATTCAGTGTTATATGCACCTTACTATTTTAATACTTGTTTGGTTTGTACATTTTAACTATATATTTTTATGGGTATGATTATTATTGCATTGCAACACTTTGTGGTCAATTTGTTATACTTAATACTTCTGGATTGATTGTATTTTTGTATAAGTATGAGGTGCGCTGGGGTATCTTTAGAATAAGATAGCTCCGTCCTGGATTTAACTTTGCAGCTTGTCTAAACACAGGTTTACATTTTTCCCCAATCCCCGCTACTTTAGCTGGATGTGCACAATATAGCGTTAGTTAGGAAATACAGTGTTTTTCGCTGATCATGTATACATAGTTGTAGCCAGTTTCTAGATGTGTCCACGATCTAAGGCAAAATGGCCGCCATGAGTACAACTGAGCATAGAGCATGACCATACATATATAGTTGTAGCCAGTTACTAGAGATGTCTGCGGTCTAAGGCAAAAAGGCCGCTATGAGTACAACTGAGCATAGAGCATGACCATACATATATAGTTGTAGCCAGTTACTAGAGTTGTCTGCGGTCTAAGGCAAAATGGCCACCATGGGTATATATTGAACATAGAGCATCCATCCAATCAGATCCCCCTGATGAAGGCACGTGATCCCTGTGCCGAACACGCATAGGGGAGGGGCCAGGACGGAGCTGTCAGCAGTGAGGAGCAGATTAGAAGGATATACCACACCGCACGCCATACCATTGTTCCATACATTGTATAACCTTGATTAGAATGGTGCACTCACGCACCTACACAATGTGAGTATCCCTATGAAGGGAAGTGCTTATTTTATAATAAATTGTTGGACATATTACACTATGGAGTTTCTCGGTTTCCCTATTTCATGAATCGTGGTGATATATGAGCATATTGGAGGTCAGCGTCTGCATACCAATCAGAGTCGAGGAGTGGCTCCCATGCGTTTTTAGACATAGTTTAGTTACTGTGTCACACGCCTAGAGGTGAGCGCATATGCTGTTGGGGGTCACTGGAGAGCACTGAAGCATGCTTTATATCACTGTACACACGATTTTGGATGAGCACGATGGATAACACTAATGATGAACTTTATATTTATGCACTTTGAGTTCTGTCATTTATGAACTTTCCGTTTATGATCCTTATGGAATTTATATATCACTTTATTGGAGGAGTGAACACAATTTTTGATATTTTATGAGCACTTGGATTTGAGATTTATGCATGTTTGGCACTTTAATTATTTACCACTGATTAATAGTATATATGATTGTTATATTTTTATTTTTTATATATTTTTATTTATCTTTTAATGCTTATATCTGCTTTTTGCACATTTTTTGATCCTTGGTTTAGTGCAGAGACAGTTTTTTGATTTATTTTTATCACTTACACGGATATGAAACGTGGTTAGTGTTTGCTGCTTGCCTTTATTAGGATATTTACCTTTAAGGCATTAACCCATTTGTGGCTCGCAAGACTTCCTTATATTTTTCTGTATTTATTTTCATATACTTGCTAGTAGCCTTATGGATACCTTTGCCTTCTTTGAGAATAGGGAGATTGACTTTGAAGGTTTATTCTCTGTCAATAGCACTAAAGAGAATGATATTACACACTTGTTTAGAAAGTTGGGACAATGTATGGACAAAAAGAGTAACATATGGTGGGACCGGTCCACTATGGAGAAATATCTGAAGGACAATATGGTTCCCAGAAAGCTAAGATGGGACATTCCCATAAATGATGGTTTGTTAGGAAATGATGATATAGAGGAATGGTATATCTTTTTTTCAGATAAAGGAAGAGAGGTTATGGAATTTCTCATCAAGAGGAAGCAGCGTAAGCTGTCTCTTCTTGAGAATCAAATTAAAGAGATCAGGGAGAAACGTATTCCTTTTAACAATACACCTGAATATAATAGGCTTATGAGCGAATTACATAAAAATATGCAGAAAAAAGATACAGAGAATAAAAATATCAAGAGGAAAAAGTACTTGAGAGATTTTGATGATTACCAGAATAAACAAGTTTTCCGTTGGCAGTCCACAATAACAGCTAACACTGCAGCTGACTCACAGCCACAAGTAGCAACAGGTGGGAAGGATAATACCAGAGCATCCCAGTCACAGGGACAACAATACCAACCACAACAAAATACCAAACAGCCAGAGAGGGGGCATTCCTCATATCATCAGGAGGATAAGCAACCCCACACACCCTATCGCCAGCCCTCTAGGAGACCACATTATGACCAACAGGAATGGCCCAAAAATGGGGGAAATAATACCCAATATGCCCGCTATGGCCCACCACACAACCAGGGTAACTGGGGTTATGGGGCACCGACACATAGGGGCAACGGGAACAGAGCCCAATACAATGGGGATAAGGCCCAACACAATGTAAATCAGTATGATAGAGGCTTTCAACGAAAGCCCCCACCCCCCCAACGTAGAGGGGGCAACATAATTCCTATGGCCAGTATAGGCAATATGGGTACCAACAGAGTACACCATATAAGCAACAAGGGAATTGGGGGTACCAACAAGGAACTCCTCATAGAGGGAATTATCAGTCATACAGAGGTCCCCCACCGACTCAATACCCATACAGAGGATAACCCTACAACCCAAATGGTGACGCACAAAGGGGTGGAATTTACCACTCACCAAAACCACAAAGAGTGAGGTATGAAAAACCTCCACAGGACCAATATAGAGTACCAATCTATAATAACTATCAGCCTCTAGAGGACAATGAAGAAGACTTTCTGGACGAATCTTTTTTAGGGGAAACCAGGGGAGGGTCTACCCGCGAAATAGGAAACCCAGGAAGAGAGGAGGGAGAGCAGGAAGGAGATTACAACAGAAAAAGAAGGCGAGAAGATTAGGAGAGGGGATCTATAACCTAAGTGGGGTCACATTATCAAAGGAAGAAATGTTGGTACTTGATAAAGGCATTAAATTTGACCCGAAAAAAGGACTCAACAAATTTGAAACATATGTTGGGGTACAGAAATTTATTAGAAAGCTTAATATCAAGAAGTCTGCCCTTAACCCTGTTGAAAGGACTGTTAGGAATACTAAATTCACCAACCTTAGGAATAACTCTGTGTTTAACCCTTTTATAGCCAACAACACGTATGTGGATTTGTTTAAAAAGTTGGTTACCATGGAGTTGGAGCAGCTACCAGTAAAAAAGTTTTTTGAGAATAGGGATTTAAAAAAAGGAATGGACTCATTGGAAAAAAGGACAGACATAGTGGTTAGGCCAGCAGATAAAGGGGGAGGGATCGTTGTATTGTCTTTACAACAATACAAGGACAAAATGGAAAGAATATTGAGCGATACTGACACATATCGATTACTGGATAACAATCCCTCCAAACCCTTTAAGAAGATATTAGAAGGTATTGTTAAATATGGTATGGATAAAGGGTTTTTAAATAAACAAAAAGCGAAATATTTAGTTCCCATGGTCAGTAGAATACCTGTGTTATATTATTTACCAAAAATCCATAAGGATTGCAATAACCCCCCAGGTAGACCGATAGTGAGTGGTATTGAATCTTTAACATCTAGACTGGGGGAATATATAGATATTCACCTGCAGCCCTTGGTCAAAAAGACCAAAGCTTACCTCAAGGATACCAAACATACTTTACAGCTTTTGAACGAGTGCACTATACATGAGGATGTTATTATGGCCACAGGGGATGTGGCCTCACTGTACACCAATATTGATCATAAGGGAGCCTTGAGTGTGGTGGAATGGTCTCTGAGGAAAGAATGCCCAATCAACGAAGGTTTTATCATATTTATTCTAAAATGTTTGGATTTTTGCTTACAACATAATTTTTTTTGGTATGGTAATAAATTTTACCTACAAACCAAAGGTGTCGCTATGGGCGCGAAGTTCGCCACCAGTGTGGCGAACCTTTATATGGCCAAATGGGAGGAAGAGGGAATTTTAAAAGAGGATTGCGGAAGTATTTTATTATACAAGAGATTCATAGATGACCTCTTGATCATCTGGAGAGGTAGCATGGGAACATTGATGGATTTATTGAATTCCATGAATGATAATGAATATAACATTTCTTTTTCTTGGGATGTTAATAGAGAGTGTATACACTTTTTGGATTTGGAAATCTTTAACACCAATGAAGGTATAGTTACTAAATCATTTTTTAAAGCAACAGACCGCAATTCCTACATCCCAACCACCAGCTGCCATTACAAACCCTGGCTGGATAATATTCCTAAGGGCCAATTCACAAGGATGAGAAGGAACTGCACGAGGGCTGAGGATTTTGAGTTACAATCTGGCATGTTAAGCAATATGTTTTTGGACAAGGGGTATCAAGAGGATTTTTTGGAGAAAGAGATAGCTGAAGTTAGAGGTTTAAATAGGGAAAATTTATTAAAGGATAAAACTGACACCATGGGAACTGATGTAAACGAGGGTATTAGTAGACATGTGCACACTGAAATATTTCGGAATTTCGTTTTCGTCCGAAAAATAAATGTATTTAGTTACTCCCGAAATTCGTTTTTATTTATCTCGTTTTTCGTTAAAAATTGCATTCGTCCGAAAATCCAAATTAAGGTCGAATCTGTCATTGAAGGCTTATGGTGTCTGTCGAATGTGCAAAGAAGATTCGACAGAGCAGCTAAACTGTACAACGCCGTATAGTTTACCTGCTCCGTCGAATCTTCTTAGAACTTTCAACAGACACCATAAGCCAAAGTACGTGTGTACTTAGTTCTAGCTATTTTACTGCTCCTCCTCTTTGGTTACAATCAGCCAATAACATTCATCATCATCATTATTTTTATTTATCTTTTCTTCCCTACATCGAATCTTTTCTCCCCTACGTCGAATCTTTTCTCCCCTACGTCAAATCTTTTCTCCCCTACGTCGAATCTTTCCTCCCCTACGTCGAATCTTTTCTCTCTACGTCGAATCTTTTTTCTCTATGTAGAATAATCTTGGACTAATAGAGCTAAGCTTAGGCACATTCGACCACAGGTTTGATGGACACAGACTGTTATTGCCATCATTATGTCGAATCTCCTATCTATATCGAACTGTTGTAGCAACGAAAACGAAAATAAAGCATTTGTTTATGTCGGATCTTTCGTTTTTCGGACTCTGCGCTTTCGTTATCGTTTGTTAAAACGATAACGAAAATACCTGAAATTCGGACGAAAATGCATTCGGACGAAAACGAATGCACATGTCTGGGTATTAGTAGTGTTTTAAATTACTCCTTGCAAAGCAATGAAGTAAAAAGAATTATAAGACAATACTGGAATGTATTGAAGCAGGATACTCATTTTAAAGAGATACTTCCAGAGAAACCCAGAATTATTTTTAAAAAAGCACCCAATTTACAGGATAAATTAGAACATAACATAGTGAAACCGCCCCCCCAAAACCAAAAATGTTTTGGGATTTAGAGGGTTTCTATGGCTGTGGTAGGTGCTACAGCTGTGTCAGGTTTCCAGATAATCATAGAAGAGTAAAGGAATTTTCTGACCCTAGGACTAACCGATCTTATGTTATCAAAGATTTTATATCCTGTGACACTATCGGGGTTGTATATGCGCTAAAATGCCCATGCAACCTTATTTATGTTGGCCACACCACTAGGGCTTTAAAAGACCGCTTAGAAGAACACGTAAGAAATATACGTAAGGGATCTGATAAACACCATTTATCCATACACTTCAAAAAAATGCATAATCAGAGCAGGGTTGGAATGAGGTTTTGGGGAATAGAGGCACCCAAGCATCACTGGAGGGTCTCTAACTTTGTTAGAGAAATCAGTAAATGTGAATCATGGTGGATACACCAGCTTGGTTCTTTATCGCCTGGTGGACTCAATAAGGAGTTTGATTTAAAATGTTTTCTTAGTAACTTCTAGCTTTTATTGCAATAGTGAATTCCCCCTCATCTGATATTAATTTGACTGATTATATTCCCCCTATATATTTGTCTATGTGTGGTTAATAAGAGAATTAATTTCACGTATGTATCCCAAGAGATAGGAGTGTGGATTTAGGGGGTCGCTCACACTCTCATATATATACTGTTAGTATGTTTATGTGTTTTTTCATATTTTACCATTCATACTCCCCATAGAATATATTTTGGCAGATACGAACTTACACATCCCCTCTTGATCTTTTTAGATTCTTTTTAAACTGTTTTTTTATGATTTTATAATTTTATTTGTGTACCGGATTGGGACCCGCCGGTTTTAATAAAGCATAATAGCGTAGGGACCCCCGGAGGATGGTTTTAATATATTTAGTGATTCAGTGTTATATGCACCTTACTATTTTAATACTTGTTTGGTTTGTACATTTTAACTATATATTTTTATGGGTATGATTATTATTGCATTGCACCACTTTGTGGTCAATTTGTTATACTTAATACTACTGGATTGATTGTATTTGTGTATAAGTATGAGGTGCGCTGTGGTATCTTTAGAATAAGATAGCTCTGTCCTGGATTTAACTTTGCAGCTTGTCTAAACACAGGTTTACATTTTTCCCCAATCCCCGCTACTTTAGCTGGATGTGCACAATATAGCGTTAGTTAGGAAATACAGTGTTTTTCGCTGATCATGTATACATAGTTGTAGCCAGTTTCTAGATGTGTCCGCGATATAAGGCAAAATGGCCGCCATGAGTACAACTGAGCATAGAGCATGACCATACATATATAGTTGTAGCCAGTTACTAGAGATGTCTGCGGTCTAAGGCAAAAAGGCCGCTATGAGTACAACTGAGCATAGAGCATGACCATACATATATAGTTGTAGCCAGTTACTAGAGTTGTCTGCGGTCTAAGTCAAAATGGCCGCCATGGGTATATATTGAACATAGAGCATCTGTCCAATCAGATCCCCCTGATGAAGGCACGTGATCTCTGTGCCGAACACGCGTAGGGGAGGGGCCGGGACGGAGCTGTCAGCAGTGAGGAGCAGATTAGAAGGATATACCACACCGCACGCCATACCATTGTTCCATACATTGTATAACCTTGATTAGGATGGTGCACTCACGCACCTACACAATGTGAGTATCCCTATGAAGGGAAGTGCTTATTTTATAATAAATTGTTGGACATATTACACTATGGAGTTTCTCCGTTTCCCTATTTCATGAATCGTGGTGATATATGAGCATATTGGAGGTCAGCGTCTGCATACCAATCAGAGTCGAGGAGTGGCTCCCATGCGTTTTTAGACATAGTTTAGTTACTGTGTCACACGCCTAGAGGTAAGCGCATATGCTGTTGGGGGTCACTGGAGAGCACTGAAGCACGCTTTATATCCCTGTACACACGATTTTGGATGAGCACGATGGATAACACTAATGATGAACTTTATATTTATGCACTTTGAGTTCTGTCATTTATGAACTTTGCGTTTATGATCCTTATGGAATTTATATATCACTTTATTGGAGGAGTGAACACAATTTTTGATATTTTATGAGCACTTGGATTTGAGATTTATGCATGTTTGGCACTTTAACTATTTACCACTGATTAATAGTATATATGATTGTTATATTTTTATTTTTTATATATTTTTATTTATCTTTTAATGCTTATATCTGCTTTTTGCACATTTTTTGATCCCTGGTTTAGCGCAGACACAGTTTTTTGATTTATTTTTATCACTTACACGGATATGAAACGTGGTTAGTGTTTGCTGCTTTGCCTTTATTAGGATATTTACCTTTAAGGCATTAACTCATTTGTGGCTCGCAAGACTTCCTTATATTTTTCGTTATTCTGGTGTAGTTTGTAGTTTTCATGCTAGTGAACTACCACATTTGTTATCAAACAAATAAGAGGTGTGTCTTATCTAAGCTAAGATCTAGCTGCATTAATATGGAGTTAGGGCACACTGTTTTATGATCTAGTTCAACATTTTGTGCTTTTAGAAATTAGCCTAACACATTTTTTTAATCCAATCCACTGAATCCTCTGAATCTGCTAGCTAGTAATACAAAACAAAAACGATGAATCCAAAACTCACTCTAAACAATCTTGACTGTATTATTCACCTAAAAATAAAAGGAAGCCAGAGCATCGTACACTGATAAAAGAAAAGGTGCCACAGCTGTCACTTTGAAATGTATATAGTGCTAATAATCATTTGTGGATCCTTTTTGTTACACCCACATTGAAGATTTAAATATTTAATTTAATATGCTAGTATTAGCAGTGCCGGCCCAAGACATTGTGCTGCCTGGTACCAAAAAAAAATCACGCCCACCAAAATGTCCCCACATCCATTATTTTATATCATGATAACTAAGGTGGACCTGTCATGGCTCTATACATGCATATAGGAGTATAAAGAGGACCTGTTATGGTTGTTTACATGTATAGGAGTATAAAAAGGACCTGTTATGGCTCTATTCATGTATAGGAGTATAAAGAGGACCTGTCATGGCACTATACCTGTATATATAAGTATAAAGAGGACCTGTCATGGCTCTATACATTATGTATGATGGAATATCCGCGCTAAACCCTCTAACATATGTGCATATACTTACATTTAAAAATATATGTGTTGGTAAAAAGCGGTGAAACAAAATTAAGTATATTTGTTGATAAAACACATTAAAAAGGAAGAAAGTGGTGCTGCAACTAGAAAACCTGAATATTCAGCTAATAGATATGTGTAACAAATTTAGATGTGCAACCAAAATAATATAAATAAATGTATAAAAACCACATAGGTGTAGGAATGAAAAAAAACACAAATAGTGCCACAATATAGTTAATAGTCCATTACAGATATCAATCTGTGTAAATCCTTTGAAATTGGACTCTTCCAAAGGTGTAACGATTGCTCTATTCACAAAAAAGGGAAGCCAGACAACAGTCAAAAAAGTGATTTTAAAGACCAAAGGGCCACTTACCAGATCTGTTGGATCTCAAGTTATAGAGATCATATAGGCATACACAGGAGGGATCTATCAGCCAGGGACGGTGTGTTCACAGGTTCATCCGATATCCGAATCCTCTCCTCCAAAGGCAACTCTCCAACTGCTGCAGTATGCCATGGCTCAAGCCAGCCAGCTGGTGCGTGGTGGAGCTGTAGGACCTGACGTCACCATGCACCAGCTGGCTGGCTTGAGGCTCGGCTGTGAGTTCTTATCAAATACACGTTTTTTTGGATGTCAGTTCCTTATCATCATATTGGAATAAAGAAACCTTGATTTTAGTACTGCACCATGAAGTCTTCTTTCTACCTTTCATAATACGCTTCATGAGTGATCTTACCCTGATAAGGGTCCCACAAAGCATACTGCAGCAGTTGGAGAGTTGCCTTTGGATGAGAGGATTTGGATATCGGATGAACGTGTGAACACACCATCCCTGGCTGATTGATCCCGCCTGTGTATGTCTATATGATCTCTATAACCTGAGATCCAACAGATCTGGTAAGCGGCCCTTTGGTCTTTAAAATCACCTTTTTGGCTGTTGTCTGGCTGCCCTTTTTGCGGGGTGAATAGAGCAATCGTTACACCTTCTGAAGAGTCCAATTTCAACAGATTTACATGGATTGATATCTGTTATGGACTATTAACTATATTGTGGCACTATTTGTGTTTTTTTCGTTCCTACACCTATGTGGTTTTTATACATTTATTTATATTATTTTGGTTGCGCATTTAAATTTGTTAAACATGGCTCTATACATGTATAAAAGGACCTGTGCATGGCCTGCGGCCGCGATGTCAGCCGGCCACCCACGATCGCTCCACAGAGAGCCAGAATGGGGATCTGTCAATGTAAACAGAAAGATCCCCATTTGAACAGGGGAGGAGAGACAGATCTCCTGTTCCTAGTGATTAGGAACAGAGATCTCTCTCCTCCTCCAGTCAGTCCCATCCCCCCACTTAGAAACACCTCCCAGGGAACACATTTAACCCTTCCCTGACAGTGACATTAACACAGTAATCAGTGCATTTTTATAGCACAAATCGCTGTATAAATGTCACTGGTCCCAAAAATGTGTCAAAAGTGTCCAATCTGTCCACCGCAATGCCGCAGTCTCTCTAAAAATCACAGATCACCGCCATTACTAGTAAAAAAAATAATAATAATAAAAATTCCTTAAATCTATCCCCTATTATTTTAGACGCTATAACTTTTGCACAAACTAATCAATATACACTTATTGTGTTTTTTTTTTTTTTTACCAAATATATGTAGAAGAATATATATTGGCCTAAACTGATGAAGACATTTTTATTTTTATTTTTTTGGATGTTTATTATAGCAAAAAGTAAAAAAAAATAAAAAATAAAAATAAAAATTGCAGATTGTCACTTGCCGCAACGTCACCTGCCACACATTGCGGATTGTCACTTGCCACAATGTCACACGTTGCGGATTGTCACTTGCCATGACGCCACCTGCCACACATTGTGGATTGTCACTTGCCTTGACATCACCTCCCACACATTGCGGATTGTCACTTGCCATGATGTCACACATTGTGGATTGTCACTTGCCACAACGCCACCTGCCACACATTGTGGATTGTGACTTGCCACAACATTACCTGCCACACGTAGCAGATTGCCACTTGCTGTGTCCCAGAGTAAAGGCAGGCAGCAGAGAGATGATGTAATCTCTCTTCTGCCCATGGCTACACAGTGAACAGCAGTGATGCAGGGTTGGCGGTGAGAGATGATGTCATCTCTCTGCTCCCCCGCCCGCCGGCCCGCTGATTGGCCAGCAAGCCCGCTCACAAGCCGACTGTCCCGCCTGCTGACTGACTTCCCCTGTTTTACCCGAATGCTCCTGTCCCCCAACGGATAGTGTCCACCCTGTACTGCGCAGGCACATCACTTGTGCAGTATGGAGGACAAAGGAGACGCCGCAAGTCTCTTTACATGAACAGTGGGAGCGTGTGGCACAATGTACTCTTAATTGCACAGGCGCCATGTAGAGCTGATGAGCAGCTGTTCATGTTCGGAGACTTTCGGTGTCTCCTATGTCCTCCGTACTGTGAAAGCGCTGGCCCATGGTAGGGCCGGTCCTGAGTATTAGGTTGATAACACTGAACTTTGTGTAAATCTATTACAATGCTCCTGTTCCCTGGTGTATATTCAGCTCCCTTCATATTCTGGTTCCAGAAACACCACAGTGACATATGTGTGGCCTTCAGTTTTCACAGTTTGAACAAACCCCTATCAATCATGACAAACAGATTGCTGTGCATTTTGTGGAAGCACAGCACCAGACACACAAACTATGGGGTATGGTGATAGCTCATATTCCTAAACCCCATAGGGGTGGTGACAAAGAGCTTCCTACTCCAACAAGAATCCCTTTGGGCTCACACTTTAACCAACCTGTTACTGGTATGAATAATAATTTTCCTTATTCAGGTTCCAGGGGAAATTATTCTTCGTCATGCTTTTTATTTGCATGCACTGTATTGTGTTTTTATAACTATTTGCTTGGTTGATTCTTTATGATGTTATACATCACCCTCTTCTGCATGCTTTTGCTCTGATTTTTATCCTGTGCACATCACCACACTTTTTTGGTCCTTTTTTCATTTTTCTCCCTTGAAATTTTTTCAGTATTTTCATTTTCACCCTCTTTACTTTTCTTTCTTTACTATGCATTATTCTTTTTACTTATATATTGGGCTCACTGCTTTTTACACAAGTTCCCTGTTGGCAGCTCTTTCCTTGCCCTACTCCTCTCCTATAGTACATATTATGGTCCTCACATTTATTTCTAGTATTTTGATTTGCTGTTTCATTTGTACATTTATTTTTTCCCCCTCCCCTCTACTGTTGTAGCCAGTGCCTCCTGTCATCCAGAAACACAGCTAGATCCTAATAGGGCAGTAACTACAGGAAATGCAGGTCCACGCATGGTCTATGCAGTATTTCCGGTCTTTGGAACTCCCTTCCTGTCTTCAGATGGAGCGCACTTTATTGTGATGTTCCATCCTACAGAAGACCGCATACAAATATAGTTGTCTGCTCTCCATCCTGAACTATAAGCATATACAGGTAGGAACAGGTTTTTTTTTCATAAATGTTTTTTATGCGTGCAGATAAGGTGTCTTGATTTGCAGACAATGTTGGTAAATCTACCTATAGGTATTAAAAAAACGGCATGACCCAGCTGCTGAACAATATTCCTAACTTTAGAACTTTCCACAAATATGCAACTTTGCATCAGCCAAACTTTTGTGATTATAGAGTTAAAGGGATGTGCTGCTGTACTGATTTTCTCAATGGAAACAATAGTGATCATTTGTGACAAGTCATCTTAACTGATCAACAGTTTGCAAACATACAAACATTCTGACCTCACTGCAAACTACTGGATGGTGCAACCTTTCTCTCTCTCTAAATCAGTGGTTCTCAACTCCAGTCCCCAGGACCCACCAACAGGCCAGATTTTAAGTATTGCCTTGGGGAGATGCAGACTAGAATACTGCAATCACTGAGCAGCAAATTATATCACCTGTGATGTATTTCAGTTATCTTGCAAACCTGGCCTGTTCGTGGGTCCTGAGGACCGTAGTTGAGAACCACTGCTCTAAATACACGTAAGAACACTCTGCTAAAAATTACAAATGTTTAGCTGTTTATAGGTATCATGCACCTATGTTTGTTTTGGCAGTTAAAGCAAAACTAAACCTTGCTATGTGCCCCCAGGGGTGCCATATTTGCCTTGCATATGTGCTACATACGTGATCATTTATGTGTTCAGTTATGACACCAGCCATTTGAGGGCTTAAAAAATATTTTAGGAGCTGACATATGCTCACAACAGTTACATTTGTTGATTTAATTCTGATTTGGGTGCACTGAGTGATGACATAGATAAGGTGTCTCTTTGGGCTCATTTATATGCAGCCTGGGATCTGTCTAAGATCCCACAGGTGGCAGCGTGATGTATGTCTATGTTTTATTTTAACTTTATGACACTTCATTCATGTCTTCATAGAGCAACACTGTGCATTGCAAATGTAGAATGTCTGCATTTTTCTGCACCACACCATATTGCACATAGAAAACCATTGTTTTGTATGTGTTTTGGTGGTGATCTGCATTTTTCTCATGCAGAACCATTGTAAACAAAATAAGGCTGGTGTTATTGGCAGCTAGATAAACCTTTGCTTTTTTTTTTTTTTTTTTTTACACAATAGGCTCAATTCACAAAGATAACACACCAGGGTATGTATCCTTGGGTCCAATACAATTTGAAAATAATGGCTAGAAACAGAGTGCCGTGGGTTGGTATTAAAGCTTGTGAATTGAGCCTGCTGAAAATTAAAATGTAAACTCTAATGTTAATGCTAACTACTTTGAAGCACAATGGATCAGACATATTGAAATGGAGCACATGGAGCATTTTCCATGATAAGAGATAAATGTATTTATAGAGAATGATTTCAGTATACATGAAGGCTAATATTAGTGATTCTTTTTTTCAGTGAGTCAGAACTATACCATGTAGCTCTGTTTATGCCAAGAGAATATAACATAACAGCAGAGGGTATCTGTTTCAGAGCTGACAGTATTTATGTTTTCTGCAACATGTACAATTTTCTACCTAATCTTTTATGTGTTACATGTTACAAATGCTGTTTTAAAGTTAAACAATAGTTACCACCTTGCTGTGAAGTCTAATTAATGGCTACATCTATGGGAAACAAAAAACTTTATAACACATGAGTTAGATAAACCTATAACCCAGATCCCTTCTTCACTGACTGAAGGTTGCTTATTGGGAGACAAATACCCATGCTGCCATTTTTTAGTAAGTCCTGAAACTGCTATTCTCATGGCTGCCCTTATGATTCTTTGACTTCACGGTGTATGGCTTTATATATAAAACAGGGGTATGGCCTTACAGTAGTCATTCTACTGCTTTAAAATATGCACATTTATAAAACACACCTCTGGTTGGGTCCTCGGTCTCTTCAGCTCCCGGGGGAGATGCCTTCTGCCGACCCCTACCTGAGTCCAGTGTCTGTAGCCTTGGTCCTACAAGTAAGTATGGGATGATCGGTTCTGGCTTCTTGCTTGCACCCAATCATAACCGATACTCTAATTACTCTAATCTGTATTTACAGATAGCAGATATGCACATCAGCCCCTGATGAAGCGAGGAAAGCTCGCAAAACGCGTCGGGTTAGAGATGTACCATGCATACCTGTATCTTATGTATTACTATTATATGATGGCTATGTTTTAGGATTACAATGCAATGTTGCTGTTTTATGAATCTGTTCACCCATGCTTATGTCCTACTATGGATTATGTTGTTGTTCTCAATAAAATATTTATACTTTTATACTTGTTTACCCTCTGATCACCATTTACACCTCATTTAAAGTCCCATGGGTGACGTTTGTTTCTTTTTTTTTATTTATAAAACACAGTTGCACGCTCCTGAAGAAAGCAGAGTGCCCTAGAAAGGAAAAGTGCCTGAAGGATGAAAGCCTCTGTACATAACTTGTGTTCTATTTCACTATGCACCGATCAGTGCTGCAGCCGATTTACTGCAGCCACTGACTAAACGAAAAACTTTCAAACATTACTGTTTGACAAAAGCTGACTGTTAGATTTACTTCTGTTGAGTGGGAATGGCCATAGATGGATCAAAATCAATCTGGTCCCTGCTTAAAGGGGAAGTATGGCAAAAGCTGTTTTGGTCCTACTTCTCCTATGGATCACAGGAGTGCACTTCACTTTGCACTCCTGTGATCTGTTTTCAGCTGACACCAGGCTAAAGCCCACTAGTAGCTGATGTCACTCAGCCAGTCCAGACTGCCTAAACCAGCAGCTGGCTCAGCCTCTCGGCATGCTGCTGAGAGGCTGAGCCAGCCACTCCTGCCCCCTCCATAGCCCAATGCCCCAGTGAGTGATGACGGGGTAGAGCAGAGAACCATGACTTAATACTGAATACTGAGAACTAAATCATCAGTGATTTTGGACCACTCAGTTCTCAGTGTAGAGTCGGCGGGGAATAGCTGCCGTTGGGATTGGTGCTGCAGCCATCTAGGTGAATACGATTTTTTCATTTTTTCTCTTCCTGAACTTCTCTTTTAACCAGTTGAATTTTTTATTTCAATCATTTTTATTCAAGATTTCAACAGAACATACAGGAAAACAATGAACAGTACATCAGAGTAAGTGAGAGGACAATAAAATAATATGTGTTAACAAGGCCATGTACAGTGCCTTGCAAAAGTATTCACCCCCTTGACTTTTTACCTATTTGGTTACATTACAGCCTTTAGTTCAATGTTTTTATAATCTGATTTATATGTGATGGATCAGAACACAATAGTCTAAGTTGGTAAAGTAAACTTAGAAAAATCTATATATAAAACTATTTTTCAGAAATAAAAAAATGATGGCATGTGCGTATGTATTCACCCCTTTGTTATGAAGCCCATAAAAAGCTCTGGTGCAACCAATTGTCTTTAGAAGTCACATAAATAGTGAAATGATGTCCACCTGTGTGCAAGGTAAGTGTCACATTACATATACACACCTTTTTGAAAGGCCCCTGAGGCTGCAACACCTATACAAGAGGCACCACTAACCAAACACTGCCATGAAGACCAAGGAACAAGTAAGGGACAATGTTGTTGAGAATTACAAGTCAGGATTAGGTTATAAAAAAATATCCAAATCTTTGATGATCCCTAAGAGCACCATCAAATCTATCATAACCAAATGGAAAAAACATGGCACAACAGCAAACCTGCCAAGAGACGGCCACACACAAAAACTCACGGACTGGGCAAGGAGGGCTTTAATCAGAGAGGTAGCACAGAGACCTAAGGTAACCCTGGAGGAGCTGCAGAGTTCCACAGCAGAGACTGGAGTATCTGTACATAGGACGACAATAAGCCGTACGCTCCATAGAATTAGGCTTTATGGCAGAGTGGCCAGAAGAAAGCCATTACTTTCAGCAAAAAACAAAATGGCACATTTTGAGTTTGTGAAAAGGCATGTGGGAGACCCCCAAAATGTATGGAGGAAGGTGCTCTCGTCTGATGAAACTAAAATTGAACTTTTTGGCCATCAAAGTAAATGCTATGTCTGGCGCAAACCCAACACATCACATCACCCAAAGAACACCATCCCCACAGTGAAACATGTTGGTGGCAGCATCATGCTGTGGGGATGTTTTTCAGCAGTCAGGACTGGAGAACTGGTCAGACTTGAGGGAAAGATGGATGGTGCTAAATACAGGGATATTCTTGAGCAAAAACTGTACCACTCTGTGTGTGATTTGAGGCTAGGACAGAGGTTCACCTTCCAGCAGGAGAATGACCCCAAACACACTGCTAAAGCAACACTTGAGTGGTTTAAGGGGAAACATGTAAATGTGTTGGAATGGCCTAGTCAAAGCCCAGACCTCAATCCAATAGAAAATCTGTGGTCAGACTTAAAGATTGCTGTTCACAAGCGCAAACCATCCAACTTAAAGGAGCTGGAGCAGTTTAGCAAGGAGGAATGGGCAAAAATCCCAGTGGTAAGATGTGCCAAGCACATAGAGACTTATCTAAAGGGACATGGAACTGTGATGGCCACAAAAGGTGGCTCTACAAAGTATTGACTTTAGGGGGTGAATAGTTATGCACATTGACTTTTTCTGTTATTTTGTCCTATTTGTTGTTTGCTTCACAATAAAAACATCTTCAAAGTTGTGGACATGTTCTGTAAATAAATTATGCAAATCCTCAAACAATCCATATTAATTCCAGGTTGTGAGGCAACAAAACACGAAAAATGCCAAGGGGGTGAATACTTTTGCAAGGCACTATATGGCCTACATATAACAGCTATGCAGGTTCATAAGTGTGTCAGAATATTTGGTGTATATTTAGGTGTTGCTCCATGTAATCCATAGTTTCCACATACAGTCAAACTTAGTACTTGAATCGGGCCTTAATGACAAAGTGCTTTCATATTCATAAGTGATCTTAATCAAAGCTACAACTTCAGAGAGGTTTGGGGCTAAGTCTTTCCTCCAGTGTTTTGTTATAACTGACTTAGCTGCTAGGAATATGTGAGCTACTACTGGACGGTAGACGAGTGGGAAGGTATCTATATTCACTGCAATTATAGCTGTAAGTCTTTTTGGGTATGTCTCTACCAGCTTTGCACATCTAGAGAATGACATTTTTGCCCATTATTCTTTGCAAAATATAAAGGGGAAAAACTGCGCTCAGTAGGGTATTAATGAAATAAATATATCAAAAGGATGTAGTAGTAAAGTCCAATGAGCAGCAGCTTAATATGAGATATACACAAAACAAACATAGGAAGTAGAAGCTGCACTATTTTAAGATTTAAACCTGAAAACAATTGATTGTAGGTAAAAAAAATGTGATGGAATATTAGTCCAGTTCTAATCCAAAACAGACACCAAAGTGAGCTTGATCAACAAATTGTGCCACCACCTTAAGAAAAAACACGCTTACCAGCTGGCAAGCAAAACCTGGCAGAGAGCTTTAGCCCAGGAAGGCCTTTGCTTGTATGAAGATCGTCAGATAAGCTTTAAATGAATGGCTGCATGGGTTCTCCAAACACTCCTGGCGCCGTACGACTCAGAACTATTAGCTCAGTACCTCAGTAGTGCATAAGAAGAGAAAACCAACCATAGCGTAATATTGCCTCAAACAGTATTTATTATAAAAAATAGGTATTACACTTACATATAAAAAGTTAAAATTGCGCATAAAAACAGCAGAGCCGGCCGGCTACAAACAGAACCCGTCCTCCTAGTGAGACAGCGTGGTGACGTCAGCATGTATCCTCCTCCAGACGCGTTTCATCATATGTGACATTGCCAATGGGGAACGAGTAGCATGCTGATCCACCACCTTATAAACAAAAACCAGACCTCGTTCTGAATTCCGTAAGCGGAGTTACAAAACACCATCTTAGGTCTGGGCAACCCATCTCTAATTGCAAGCGGTGTATTGGACATGCAAAAAGGACATACAAAAAGGGAAACTCCATATTTCAAAACAAATAGACATTAATAGACTTTGTCTAAATACGTGTGCCACTATTAATTAGATCTAAATCAAATGAGAACTACCTTATAATCCTTATATTCTTAAATTGTGAAAAAGTCATATGAAGACACAAACAGGTAATATCCACATATAACCTACAATGTGTTGTGATGTGATATATAATGAAGCTAAACGTGACTAAAATAATATAAATTTTAAAAAAAATATATATATATATATATATATATATATATATATATATATAATTTCACATATGGTTAAATAAATTAACCAAGTGACAATATAGTTGGTGATGAGAATGATTATTATGGCTAATCAACCCACAGTTGACAAGCAAATAAACATACTCTTAAAAATTATTCATTTATTTCTTTATCGTACATCACAGGACACAGAGCACCATAGTAATGACTATCTGGGTTATATGCTACCTTTAGGTGATTGGACACTGGCAACCAATAGTAAGAAGGTTCCTCCCATATAACCCCTCCCATACAGGAAGTACCTTTAGTTTTTGCCAGTGTCTTGAAGGTGATGGTCTAAGCTGTGGAAGCTCTTCAAATTCTTCAAATAATGTCCCAGTGAGGATGTTATAATCGGATCCATTTGGATGGCATATTATGCTAAAGTGGATGGTACCTGAGCCTTGGTTCAAGAACAAGATTTTACCTGTAACCTGTACTTATGGCGCTGGACCCTTGTGATATGGTATTCCTGGTCTTTTCATTTGCCCAAGGAAACCTAAAGGGTGCCTTACAGGTCCAAGGGTGTGGACCCTGATCAAAGGGGGACCCGGTCCTTGAAGGTCCTCGGTGACGCTACCCGCGGTGTTGGGGAAATTTGGGCCTATCTCAGGCCCTGCTGTGAGGATAGGTGAGTGCTTCCTCTGGAGGCCTAATTTATTACATTGTTGCTAAGTATATGTTATGGCCAGATTTTCGTGCCCGTTGGCCCACTGTAATAGCCTCAGATAGGCCGCAAGATACACTCAGGTGGATGTTCCCGCACGGGGGCCACGTGGACTGGTCGCGCGTGCATGCAGGAAGCGTGCACATGCATGGGAGGTAGGCGCTGTGTGCCCATGCGCCTTCTTCCACCTACGTTCGCCTTGGCATGTGTGGATGGCGGCACCTCGTGCATCGCGACGTGTATGCTTGCCGCGTGTCCCCTGCAGGCGTGCGCATGCGCAGTAAGGTTTCCTGGCGTGTGTACGTCACGTGACGCACCTGCGTGTGTCAGTGCTTGTTGCAGTGGGACACAGAGCTGGGCACGTGAGTCGGGCATTTGCAACACTTTAAAGAAGGCCGTGGTATTTGCTATAGCTGATACAGCCATATAGCACAGAGAGTATTTTCCTCAAAAATGTTGTAAGCAATGTCTTCCAGAAAATGAGGTTCAGGGAGTAGGGCTAGTCCAGGGGTTAAAATGACTCCTTCAAAAACAGGAGATCAACCTCAGGCTACTGCAGCATCAATCTCCCCTGAAAGACCTGCAGCATTTGGCCTGGCTGAGCCATTGCATTTGTCAGGCGTAGTGGCCACCACCAATATCCCTGCATTGGCTTATGTTACTAAGGATGACTTAACGTCAGCCCTCACTGGCCTAGAAGGCAAAATAGCGGGTATGATTGCCTTAGTAACACAGGGAGGAAAAAAACGGCATAGATCTCCCTCTCCTGAGCCTGGTCCCAGTGCAGAGTCACTTGAGCACCAGGACTCCCTTAGCCAGTTGAGTCCTTGTGATTTGGATCCAGAATGGGCAGAGGATTTTGAGGAGGTGGCCGTAAGGGATAAGGAGGAAGCAGAGGCTGAAGAGTCCTCAGCGGGGGACTCAGGTTCTGAGGAACCATTGTCGGCTTCTCAATCCCAAAAATTGTTTATCCAGTCTTTGGGTGAGATGGTGAGAGCAGGATTTAAGTTACCCCCCATACAGGGACCGGGACTTTCCTGTTCTACATTGGGATCCTTGCGACCTCAGCAAGGTTCCCAGGCGTTTCCTGTGCATCCATTATTGGAGTAGCTGATTTACGCTGACTGGGACAACCCGGACAGGAAATACTTACCTCTAAAGAGGTTTTCTTTTTTATACCCTATGGAGGAAAAGTTAAAAAAAAAGGTGGGATATGCCTTTGGTGAATGTGGCCATTTCATCAGTGAATAAAAGCTTAACCTGTCCAGTGGATAATGCCCAAGGGTTTAAAGACCCAGTGGATAAAAAGCTGGAATCCTTACTAAGGGTCTCCTTTGCGGTGGCAGGGTCAGCAGTGCAACCGGCAGTTTCAGCTATTGGTATTTGTCAATCCCTGAAGGACCATTTTAAAAGATTGGTCAGGAATCTGCCTGTTCAGGAGGAATATTCTGACAAATTGTCAGAACTTCCTTGCGCTTTATGTTTTGCAGTAGACGCATTAAAGGACTCAATCCAGCAGATGTCTCGTTTTGCGCTACTCTCAATACATATGCGCGGAGTCTTGTGGCTAAAGAGCTGGTCAGCCAAGATGCCATGCAAAAGGCTACTCGCGGCTTTTCCCTTTCATGGGGAGCGTTTGTTTGGAGAAGATCTGGATAAGTATATCCAAAAAATCTCAGGCGGAAAGAGCTCCTTGCTTCCTGTTAAAAGAAGGAATAAGCAGCCCTCCTTTAAAATTCCTAACGCTCCTGGGCCAGGCGCCTCTTCTCCCAAGAAGTATCAACGGCCTCAACCACCTGCCTTTAAGAAACCTCAGGGTCAAAAGAGACCTTGGACTCAGAAACCGGCCAAAGCCAATTCCAAGTCCTCCTTGTGAAGGGGCGCCCCCACTCTTGCAGGTGGGGGGAAGACTGTGCCGGTTCGCAGATGCTTGGGTAAAGTTGGTTCAGGACAGGTGGGTCATTTCCACTATAACACAAGCTTACAAAATAGAGTTCCAGGATTTTCCCCCAAATCGGTTTCTGGTATCAAGAGTCCCATCGGACCCAGAGAAACAGAAAAGCCTTTTCCTAGCCTTAGAACAGCTAGAAAGGCAGGGGGTGATTATCGAGGTTCCGCACAAAGAAAAATTCAAAGGATTCTATTCGAACCTATTTACAGTGCCAAAGCCGAATGGGGAGGTAAGGCCCATTCTGGCCCTCAAGTCTCTCAATACCTTTCTAAATGTCCGAACCTTCCCTATGGAGTCGGTTTGTTCAGTAATCGCATCCTTAAGAAAAGAGGATTTTTAGCATCCATAGACATCAAGGATGCGTACCTACACGTGCCAATTTTCGGTCCACATCAAAGATTTCTGCGCTTCGCAGTAGAGGGGTGTCATTTCCAGTTTGTAGCACTTCCATTCGGTCTAGCCACAGCCCCTCAAGTCTTCACAAAGGTGTTGGCTCCAGTGTTGGCTTTTCTAAGGTCCCAAAAGATCTCGGTGGTAGGATATCTAGACGACCTTCTGTTAAGGGACCAGTCCTAATCCACCTTGGTAGAAAACGTTTCAACTACCGTTCATTTTCTGAAATGCCTAGGCTGGATTCTGAATATGGACAAGTCAGCCCTTCATCCAGTTCAAATCTTGACATATCTAGGCCTGTTCCTGGATACAACCCAGGAAAGGGTGTTTTTACCTCCCTTAAAAGTCAGCTCAATAGTGGAGCTGGTCCGAGAAGTCAAAAGGGTAGAAAGACTCTCAATTCGACTGTGCATGAGACTGCTGGGCAAGATGGTGTCGTCTTTCAGTGCAGTTGCGCAGTTTCACTCCAGGTTGTTCCAGAAGACTATCCTGGAGGCTTGGAACAAGTCTGTTCTAACCCTGAATCATCCAATGTCTCTATCCCCAAGGGTAAAACAGAACCTCTCTTGGTGGTCAAAGACCAGCAACTTAAAAAGCGGGAAGTCCTTTCCGCCGGTAACCTGGAAAGTGGTAACTACGGACGCCAGTCGTCTCGGCTGGGGAGCAGTAATGGAAGAGGCTTCCGTACAGGGAAGATGGTCCCAAATAGAGAAGACCTTGCCCATCAATCTGCTGGAAATTCGAGCAGCTCGCTTGGCTCTCATATTCTGGACGTCCAGGTTGCGGGGTCTCTGGTCAGAGTCCAGTCCGACAACTCCACGGTGGTGGCATACATCAAACACCAAGGGGGCACCCAGAGCCGGGCAGCCAAAAGAGAAATAAATCACATATTAACTTGGGCAGAGAGACACGTGCCGTTTTTGTCGGCAGTCTATATTCCAGGGGTGGACAATTGGCGGGCAGACTACCTAAGTCATCAGCAACTGTTACTGGGCGAATGGTCCCTTCACCCCGAAGTTTTCCTTCAAATCTGCCAGCATTGGGGGATGCCAGATGTGGATCTCCTTGCATCCAGGTTCAATGCCAAGGTGGACAGCTTTGTGTCCAGGACCAGGGATCCACTTACCATATTCCATAATTGACGCTTTTCCTCCAATCCAGATGCTGCTGCACCTGTTACGCAGGATACAGGAGGAACGGAAAACAGTAATTCTGGTGGCCCAGGAGGTCTTGGTACTCACAGATTGTGAGGATGGCGGTAGGGGACCCATTGTGCCTCCCATTCCGTCCAGACCTGTTGTCCCAAGGTCCCATATACCATCCTTCTTTACGGTCGCTGAATTTGATGACATGGCTATTGAGACCAGGGTACTAAGGGACCGTGGTATCAGAGGATCTGTCCTGTCTACTTAAATGCTAGAAAGCCAGTTTCTAGAAGTATTTACCATAGGGTCTGGAAGTCGTACATCTCATGGTGTGAGAGCAGAAGATGGCACCCTCGCAAGTATACGGGGAGGATCCTTGCTTTTCTTCAAACAGTAATTGATTTAAACTTATCCCTAGGGACCATTAAGGGACAAATTTCGGCCTTATCTCTTTTTTCCAGAGGCCTATCGCTTCTCATTCTTTAGTACGAGCCTTTGTCAAAGGAGTGCTGCATTTAAGGCCGCCAATTAAGCCGACCTTATACCCCTGGAATTTAAACTTAGTGCTTTCAGCTCTACAGAGTCAACCCTTTGAACCTATTAGGCGTATTCCTTTGATCCTATTAACTAGGAAATTGGTCTTTTTGGTGGCTATAACCTCAGCCAGAAGGGTGTCAGAGTTGGCCGCCCTTTCTTGTCAAAAACCCTTTCTGTTTGTCAGGACAAGGTGGTGATGTGGCCCCATCCAGATTTTTTACCCAAGGTGGTTTCCAGTTTTCACTTGAATCAGGATATCATTTTATCTTCCTTCTTTCCTAACCCTAAGTCTAAAAAGGAAAGATCGCTCCACGCACTGGATGTGGTGAGAGCTGTCAAGGTTTACTTAGATATGTCAGCCCCTTTTCGGAAGTCTAACTCACTTTTTGTTCTGCCTGAGGGTCCTAAGAGAGGACAGGCAGCAAATAGTTCTACCATCTCTAGGTGGATTCACCAGGTCATCATCCAGGCCTATGAGTTGAAACAAAAGACAACAAAAAGTGTAGCGCTAAACCTTATCATACATAACCCTAGATGGGTAGGTATACAGTGAAGGGGATCACCAATATAAAGACCCATACATAGATGGGAAGTCCCGTTATAGGTGTTTATGGCCAAACAATAAATAACAATGTTTAGTCCTTAGATAGAAAAATGAATAAATCCAGTATCTCAAAACAGAAAATCAGCTCACTACCACCGAGAGAAAGGAAGGCTTACCAGATGTGGTGGACCCAACAGGGCATACGCCGAATTGGGTCAGATAAGGCTTGGGTGGTAGGAGGCTGTGGATGTCTGTGGAGTCGCAGATTGCTGGATTCCTCCAACTGGTGTCCGGGTCCTGGAAGGTGTGCGGAGTCCCAAGAATATGGATGGTTCTGTAGATCCCAGGGGGGAGGGGATGAGGTGTTCCGTGGATGGATCCCTCAAACCAACATTCATTGGGTATAGATAATGATATTAATGGGGAAAAAAGAAAAGAAGGGCCACATAGTGTAAATCCGAGTATGTATGTATGGTAGTGAGCTGATTTGCTGTTTTGAGATACTGGATTTATTCATTTTTCTATCTAAGGACTAAACATTGTTATTTATTGCTTGGCCATAAACACCTATAACGGGACTTCCCATCTATGTATGGGTCTTTATATTGGTGATCCCCTTCACTGTATACCTACCCATCTAGGGTTATGTATGATAAGGTTTAGCGCTACACTTTTTGTTGTCTTTTGCATATACACTTTGTTGGTTGTGTTAGCTGCTTTTTCTCCCTTATGAGCAGCGCAGGATTATTTTGCATATATCCATGAGTTGAAACACAAGGTTCCACCTCGATATCTCAAGGCTCACTCTACCAGAGGAGTTAGTGCGTCATGGGCAGTGCGCCAACAAGTGTCTATGGCTCAGGTTTGCAAAGCGGCCGCTTGGTCTTTGTTTCATACATTCACCAGGTTTTACCAACTGGATGTTAGGTCTCAAAGGGAGACTGTTTTTGGCCACAGCGTGCTGCAAGCAGCTTTAGAATTCTGGAGCCTAAAAAGGGGGATCTGGGAATAATATGTTCCCTCCCCTAAAAGGCATTGCTTTAGGACATCCCAGATAGTCATTACTATGGTGCTCTGTGTCCCGTGATGTACGATAAAGAAAAATTGATTTTTAAAACAGCTTACCTGTAAAATACTTTTCTTGGAGTACAACAAAAGGGGGGAAGGGGGAATTGGGACTTTAAATGAAATGGCGCCGGGTAGGGGCGCACATTTCCATCCCTATGACTACAATCTATAAAAACCCACAAGCGAAAGCGAGCGGGTGGGGAAAAAAGATGGTGGGACTTTGAATGAAGCCAATGGTTTGCAAGCCGACACATAACGGTGGGTCAATAGAATCTTTATTACAAATTCATACAGACAATGGTATCAAACAATGTCAAGTTAACACTTGGTAAAATGTTAGCAATGATAACTAAGATCAACGTAAAGATCATTAACATAGTTATCAAGGATAGAGTAGGTAACATGAGTAATAACATAGGTATGAGCGATGTTAATAAGTAAAAACAAGGGATCACCAGGTGTCAGAATACGTCAATCGTTAAAAACAAAGTAATGCCTGCCAGATAGCTGGCCTCAGAATCCTGTTGAAGGGTAATAAACTGTATAGCATAAATTGAAGCAAGGGAGGGGAACTGGTAGCTCGACGCGTTTCGTGGTTCAGGACCACTCATCAGGAGCAGACATGTCATGTGTCTGAAATGTAAAGATTATAATATTATGGGTCAGAATTTAAAGTGGGTACATGAGGGCTGGTAATACCCCAAGAATAATAGTACTTACAGTAGACAAGGGTAGACGGTGAATGGCCAGGCACGGCAAGCCGTCCAGAACTAACGCCAAACCGGGAGCTGAGGCGGGCATCCCCGCCGCGGCGACCAAAACAGGCACTCCCCCCCCGAAGGGCGATGCAGGGCCACGGGGCAACCTAGAGTAGAAAGTGGCAATTAAGTGATAGTGTGGGGGGGGTTTTTTGGTGAGTGCAAAAGGGAGGTAAGGAAAGTGGAAGTGAGGGGAGGGGGGAGTGTGGAGGGGGGATGTTGTGTGGGGGAGAACCAGGTGGAGGAGGTGAAGTCAAGATGGGAGTGATGGGAAGAGGTGAGTTAGCGGGGGGATGAGGCGGGTGAACCAACAGGTAAAAGAAGAAAGGGGAAGGCGAATGGAGTGACATTACCTGTGTGACATAGGTGGTGTGGAGAAGGAGCCACCGCCACAATATGGTGTACCTCGAGTGCCGCACCGCCCCAGGTAACAAGAGCGCCCATATATAGGCGCCGCCGCGGGGAAGCCCGCCAACGTCACGCACGCAGGGCCAGGAGTGGGAGGAGCTCCGGCGGGGAGCCGACCAATGATCGGCGGCCGCCGGGACCAGCCCATGGAGCCCGCGAGCATGGAACCAAGAACGCAGAGGGCGCGGCGGCGCCGTGAGGCGCGGCACAAGTCCGCTGCGGATGGCGTGACGTCGATGGGCGGTGGCGGCAAGCCCCGCCCCCACACACGCCCACCACCATGGGCGGGCGGGGGGGGGGCCGACAGCGCCCATCGCAGCTCCCGGGCAGGCAAGAGTCAGACGGCCCACCGGCCGGTCAGAGCCGTCAGCCCAGGATGAGACTAGACTATCAATTGGGAAAAGGATAACATAAAAAATAACAACCTAAAACACAAAATTGGAGACATAACATGTCATAATGGAACTGATAAAAATAAAACAAAAATAAACATAGGTGAGGCTATCAAGAAATCAATAGAGGCAGGAGAACAACAATAGTTGATAAGGCAAGGTTGAACAATAGAGCAAACCAGGGGCTTCCATCCCTATTAATATGCACAACAAAAGGGGGGAAGGGGGAATTGGGACTTTAAATGAAATGGCGCCGGGTAGGGGCGCACATTTCCATCCCTATGACTACAATCTATAAAAACCCACAAGCGAAAGCGAGCGGGTGGGGAAAAAAGATGGTGGGACTTTGAATGAAGCCAATGGTTTGCAAGCCGACACATAACGGTGGGTCAATAGAATCTTTATTACAAATTCATACAGACAATGGTATCAAACAATGTCAAGTTAACACTTGGTAAAATGTTAGCAATGATAACCAAGATCAACGTAAAGATCATTAACATAGTTATCAAGGATAGAGTAGGTAACATGAGTAATAACATAGGTATGAGCGATGTTAATAAGTAAAAACAAGGGATCACCAGGTGTCAGAATACGTCAATCGTTAAAAACAAAGTAATGCCTGCCAGATAGCTGGCCTCAGAATCCTGTTGAAGGGTAATAAACTGTATAGCATAAATTGAAGCAAGGGAGGGGAACTGGTAGCTCGACGCGTTTCGTGGTTCAGGACCACTCATCAGGAGCAGACATGTCATGTGTCTGAAATGTAAAGATTATAATATTATGGGTCAGAATTTAAAGTGGGTACATGAGGGCTGGTAATACCCCAAGAATAATAGTACTTACAGTAGACAAGGGTAGACGGTGAATGGCCAGGCACGGCAAGCCGTCCAGAACTAACGCCAAACCGGGAGCTGAGGCGGGCATCCCCTCCGCGGCGACCAAAACAGGCACTCCCCCCCCGAAGGGCGATGCAGGGCCACGGGGCAACCTAGAGTAGAAAGTGGCAATTAAGTGATAGTGTGGGGGGGGGTTTTTGGTGAGTGCAAAAGGGAGGTAAGGAAAGTGGAAGTGAGGGGAGGGGGGAGTGTGGAGGGGGGATGTTGTGTGGGGGAGAACCAGGTGGAGGAGGTGAAGTCAAGATGGGAGTGATGGGAAGAGGTGAGTTAGCGGGGGGATGAGGCGGGTGAACCAACAGGTAAAAGAAGAAAGGGGAAGGCGAATGGAGTGACATTACCTGTGTGACATAGGTGGTGTGGAGAAGGAGCCACCGCCACAATATGGTGTACCTCGAGTGCCGCACCGCCCCAGGTAACAAGAGCGCCCATATATAGGCGCCGCCGCGGGGAAGCCCGCCAACGTCACGCACGCAGGGCCAGGAGTGGGAGGAGCTCCGGCGGGGAGCCGACCAATGATCGGCGGCCGCCGGGACCAGCCCATGGAGCCCGCGAGCATGGAACCAAGAACGCAGAGGGCGCGGCGGCGCCGTGAGGCGCGGCACAAGTCCGCTGCGGATGGCGTGACGTCGATGGGCGGTGGCGGCAAGCCCCGCCCCCACACACGCCCACCACCATGGGCGGGCGGGGGGGGGCCGACAGCGCCCATCGCAGCTCCCGGGCAGGCAAGAGTCAGACGGCCCACCGGCCGGTCAGAGCCGTCAGCCCAGGATGAGACTAGACTATCAATTGGGAAAAGGATAACATAAAAAATAACAACCTAAAACACAAAATTGGAGACATAACATGTCATAATGGAACTGATAAAAATAAAACAAAAATAAACATAGGTGAGGCTATCAAGAAATCAATAGAGGCAGGAGAACAACAATAGTTGATAAGGCAAGGTTGAACAATAGAGCAAACCAGGGGCTTCCATCCCTATTAATATGCACAACAAAAGGGGGGAAGGGGGAATTGGGACTTTAAATGAAATGGCGCCGGGTAGGGGCGCACATTTCCATCCCTATGACTACAATCTATAAAAACCCACAAGCGAAAGCGAGCGGGTGGGGAAAAAAGATGGTGGGACTTTGAATGAAGCCAATGGTTTGCAAGCCGACACATAACGGTGGGTCAATAGAATCTTTATTACAAATTCATACAGACAATGGTATCAAACAATGTCAAGTTAACACTTGGTAAAATGTTAGCAATGATAACCAAGATCAACGTAAAGATCATTAACATAGTTATCAAGGATAGAGTAGGTAACATGAGTAATAACATAGGTATGAGCGATGTTAATAAGTAAAAACAAGGGATCACCAGGTGTCAGAATACGTCAATCGTTAAAAACAAAGTAATGCCTGCCAGATAGCTGGCCTCAGAATCCTGTTGAAGGGTAATAAACTGTATAGCATAAATTGAAGCAAGGGAGGGGAACTGGTAGCTCGACGCGTTTCGTGGTTCAGGACCACTCATCAGGAGCAGACATGTCATGTGTCTGAAATGTAAAGATTATACTATTATGGGTCAGAATTTAAAGTGGGTACATGAGGGCTGGTAATACCCCAAGAATAATAGTACTTACAGTAGACAAGGGTAGACGGTGAATGGCCAGGCACGGCAAGCCGTCCAGAACTAACGCCAAACCGGGAGCTGAGGCGGCATCCCCGCCGCGGCGACCAAAACAGGCACTCCCCCCCCGAAGGGCGATGCAGGGCCACGGGGCAACCTAGAGTAGAAAGTGGCAATTAAGTGATAGTGTGGGGGGGGGGTTTTTTGGTGAGTGCAAAAGGGAGGTAAGGAAAGTGGAAGTGAGGGGAGGGGGGAGTGTGGAGGGGGGATGTTGTGTGGGGGAGAACCAGGTGGAGGAGGTGAAGTCAAGATGGGAGTGATGGGAAGAGGTGAGTTAGCGGGGGGGATGAGGAGGGTGAACCAACAGGTAAAAGAAGAAAGGGGAAGGCGAATGGAGTGACATTACCTGTGTGACATAGGTGGTGTGGAGAAGGAGCCACCGCCACAATATGGTGTACCTCGAGTGCCGCACCGCCCCAGGTAACAAGAGCGCCCATATATAGGCGCCGCCGTGGGGAAGCCCGCCAACGTCACGCACGCAGGGCCAGGAGCGGGAGGAGCTCCGGCGGGGAGCCGACCAATGATCGGCGGCCGCCGGGACCAGCCCATGGAGCCCGCGAGCATGGAACCAAGAACGCAGAGGGCGCGGCGGCGCCGTGAGGCGCGGCACAAGTCCGCTGCGGATGGTGTGACGTCGATGGGCGGTGGCGGCAAGCCCTGCCCCCACACACGCCCACCACCATGGGCGGGCGGGGGGGGGGGGGCCGACAGCGCCCATCGCAGCTCCCGGGCAGGCAAGAGTCAGACGGCCCACCGGCCGGTCAGAGCCGTCAGCCCAGGATGAGACTAGACTATCAATTGGGAAAAGGATAACATAAAAAATAACAACCTAAAACACAAAATTGGAGACATAACATGTCATAATGGAACTGATAAAAATAAAACAAAAATAAACATAGGTGAGGCTATCAAGAAATCAATAGAGGCAGGAGAACAACAATAGTTGATAAGGCAAGGTTGAACAATAGAGCAAACCAGGGGCTTCCATCCCTATTAATATGCACAACAAAAGGGGGGAAGGGGGAATTGGGACTTTAAATGAAATGGCGCCGGGTAGGGGCGCACATTTCCATCCCTATGACTACAATCTATAAAAACCCACAAGCGAAAGCGAGCGGGTGGGGAAAAAAGATGGTGGGACTTTGAATGAAGCCAATGGTTTGCAAGCCGACACATAACGGTGGGTCAATAGAATCTTTATTACAAATTCATACAGACAATGGTATCAAACAATGTCAAGTTAACACTTGGTAAAATGTTAGCAATGATAACCAAGATCAACGTAAAGATCATTAACATAGTTATCAAGGATAGAGTAGGTAACATGAGTAATAACATAGGTATGAGCGATGTTAATAAGTAAAAACAAGGGATCACCAGGTGTCAGAATACGTCAATCGTTAAAAACAAAGTAATGCCTGCCAGATAGCTGGCCTCAGAATCCTGTTGAAGGGTAATAAACTGTATAGCATAAATTGAAGCAAGGGAGGGGAACTGGTAGCTCGACGCGTTTCGTGGTTCAGGACCACTCATCAGGAGCAGACATGTCATGTGTCTGAAATGTAAAGATTATAATATTATGGGTCAGAATTTAAAGTGGGTACATGAGGGCTGGTAATACCCCAAGAATAATAGTACTTACAGTAGACAAGGGTAGACGGTGAATGGCCAGGCACGGCAAGCCGTCCAGAACTAACGCCAAACCGGGAGCTGAGGCGGGCATCCCCGCCGCGGCGACCAAAACAGGCACTCCCCCCCCGAAGGGCGATGCAGGGCCACGGGGCAACCTAGAGTAGAAAGTGGCAATTAAGTGATAGTGTGGGGGGGGGGGTTTTGGTGAGTGCAAAAGGGAGGTAAGGAAAGTGGAAGTGAGGGGAGGGGGGAGTGTGGAGGGGGGATGTTGTGTGGGGGAGAACCAGGTGGAGGAGGTGAAGTCAAGATGGGAGTGATGGGAAGAGGTGAGTTAGCGGGGGGATGAGGCGGGTGAACCAACAGGTAAAAGAAGAAAGGGGAAGGCGAATGGAGTGACATTACCTGTGTGACATAGGTGGTGTGGAGAAGGAGTCACCGCTACAATATGGTGTACCTCGAGTGCCGCACCGCCCCAGGTAACAAGAGCGCCCATATATAGGCGCCGCCGCGGGGAAGCCCGCCAACGTCACGCACGCAGGGCCAGGAGTGGGAGGAGCTCCGGCGGGGAGCCGACCAATGATCGGCGGCCGCCGGGACCAGCCCATGGAGCCCGCGAGCATGGAACCAGGAACGCAGAGGGCGCGGCGGCGCCGTGAGGCGCGGCACAAGTCCGCTGCGGATGGCGTGACGTCGATGGGCGGTGGCGGCAAGCCCCGCCCCCACACACGCCCACCACCATGGGCGGGCGGGGGGGGGGGCCGACAGCGCCCATCGCAGCTCCCGGGCAGGCAAGAGTCAGACGGCCCACCGGCCGGTCAGAGCCGTCAGCCCAGGATGAGACTAGACTATCAATTGGGAAAAGGATAACATAAAAAATAACAACCTAAAACACAAAATTGGAGACATAACATGTCATAATGGAACTGATAAAAATAAAACAAAAATAAACATAGGTGAGGCTATCAAGAAATCAATAGAGGCAGGAGAACAACAATAGTTGATAAGGCAAGGTTGAACAATAGAGCAAACCAGGGGCTTCCATCCCTATTAATATGCACAACAAAAGGGGGGAAGGGGGAATTGGGACTTTAAATGAAATGGCGCCGGGTAGGGGCGCACATTTCCATCCCTATGACTACAATCTATAAAAACCCACAAGCGAAAGCGAGCGGGTGGGGAAAAAAGATGGTGGGACTTTGAATGAAGCCAATGGTTTGCAAGCCGACACATAACGGTGGGTCAATAGAATCTTTATTACAAATTCATACAGACAATGGTATCAAACAATGTCAAGTTAACACTTGGTAAAATGTTAGCAATGATAACCAAGATCAACGTAAAGATCATTAACATAGTTATCAAGGATAGAGTAGGTAACATGAGTAATAACATAGGTATGAGCGATGTTAATAAGTAAAAACAAGGGATCACCAGGTGTCAGAATACGTCAATCGTTAAAAACAAAGTAATGCCTGCCAGATAGCTGGCCTCAGAATCCTGTTGAAGGGTAATAAACTGTATAGCATAAATTGAAGCAAGGGAGGGGAACTGGTAGCTCGACGCGTTTCGTGGTTCAGGACCACTCATCAGGAGCAGACATGTCATGTGTCTGAAATGTAAAGATTATACTATTATGGGTCAGAATTTAAAGTGGGTACATGAGGGCTGGTAATACCCCAAGAATAATAGTACTTACAGTAGACAAGGGTAGACGGTGAATGGCCAGGCACGGCAAGCCGTCCAGAACTAACGCCAAACCGGGAGCTGAGGCGGGCATCCCCGCCGCGGCGACCAAAACAGGCACTCCCCCCCCGAAGGGCGATGCAGGGCCACGGGGCAACCTAGAGTAGAAAGTGGCAATTAAGTGATAGTGTGGGGGGGGGTTTTTTGGTGAGTGCAAAAGGGAGGTAAGGAAAGTGGAAGTGAGGGGAGGGGGGAGTGTGGAGGGGGGATGTTGTGTGGGGGAGAACCAGGTGGAGGAGGTGAAGTCAAGATGGGAGTGATGGGAAGAGGTGAGTTAGCGGGGGGATGAGGCGGGTGAACCAACAGGTAAAAGAAGAAAGGGGAAGGCGAATGGAGTGACATTACCTGTGTGACATAGGTGGTGTGGAGAAGGAGCCACCGCCACAATATGGTGTACCTCGAGTGCCGCACCGCCCCAGGTAACAAGAGCGCCCATATATAGGCGCCGCCGCGGGGAAGCCCGCCAACGTCACGCACGCAGGGCCAGGAGTGGGAGGAGCTCCGGCGGGGAGCCGACCAATGATCGGCGGCCGCCGGGACCAGCCCATGGAGCCCGCGAGCATGGAACCAGGAACGCAGAGGGCGCGGCGGCGCCGTGAGGCGCGGCACAAGTCCGCTGCGGATGGCGTGACGTCGATGGGCGGTGGCGGCAAGCCCCGCCCCCACACACGCCCACCACCATGGGCGGGCGGGGGGGGGGGCCGACAGCGCCCATCGCAGCTCCCGGGCAGGCAAGAGTCAGACGGCCCACCGGCCGGTCAGAGCCGTCAGCCCAGGATGAGACTAGACTATCAATTGGGAAAAGGATAACATAAAAAATAACAACCTAAAACACAAAATTGGAGACATAACATGTCATAATGGAACTGATAAAAATAAAACAAAAATAAACATAGGTGAGGCTATCAAGAAATCAATAGAGGCAGGAGAACAACAATAGTTGATAAGGCAAGGTTGAACAATAGAGCAAACCAGGGGCTTCCATCCCTATTAATATGCACAACAAAAGGGGGGAAGGGGGAATTGGGACTTTAAATGAAATGGCGCCGGGTAGGGGCGCACATTTCCATCCCTATGACTACAATCTATAAAAACCCACAAGCGAAAGCGAGCGGGTGGGGAAAAAAGATGGTGGGACTTTGAATGAAGCCAATGGTTTGCAAGCCGACACATAACGGTGGGTCAATAGAATCTTTATTACAAATTCATACAGACAATGGTATCAAACAATGTCAAGTTAACACTTGGTAAAATGTTAGCAATGATAACCAAGATCAACGTAAAGATCATTAACATAGTTATCAAGGATAGAGTAGGTAACATGAGTAATAACATAGGTATGAGCGATGTTAATAAGTAAAAACAAGGGATCACCAGGTGTCAGAATACGTCAATCGTTAAAAACAAAGTAATGCCTGCCAGATAGCTGGCCTCAGAATCCTGTTGAAGGGTAATAAACTGTATAGCATAAATTGAAGCAAGGGAGGGGAACTGGTAGCTCGACGCGTTTCGTGGTTCAGGACCACTCATCAGGAGCAGACATGTCATGTGTCTGAAATGTAAAGATTATACTATTATGGGTCAGAATTTAAAGTGGGTACATGAGGGCTGGTAATACCCCAAGAATAATAGTACTTACAGTAGACAAGGGTAGACGGTGAATGGCCAGGCACGGCAAGCCGTCCAGAACTAACGCCAAACCGGGAGCTGAGGCGGGCATCCCCGCCGCGGCGACCAAAACAGGCACTCCCCCCCCGAAGGGCGATGCAGGGCCACGGGGCAACCTAGAGTAGAAAGTGGCAATTAAGTGATAGTGTGGGGGGGGGTTTTTTGGTGAGTGCAAAAGGGAGGTAAGGAAAGTGGAAGTGAGGGGAGGGGGGAGTGTGGAGGGGGGATGTTGTGTGGGGGAGAACCAGGTGGAGGAGGTGAAGTCAAGATGGGAGTGATGGGAAGAGGTGAGTTAGCGGGGGGATGAGGCGGGTGAACCAACAGGTAAAAGAAGAAAGGGGAAGGCGAATGGAGTGACATTACCTGTGTGACATAGGTGGTGTGGAGAAGGAGCCACCGCCACAATATGGTGTACCTCGAGTGCCGCACCGCCCCAGGTAACAAGAGCGCCCATATATAGGCGCCGCCGCGGGGAAGCCCGCCAACGTCACGCACGCAGGGCCAGGAGTGGGAGGAGCTCCGGCGGGGAGCCAACCAATGATCGGCGGCCGCCGGGACCAGCCCATGGAGCCCGCGAGCATGGAACCAAGAACGCAGAGGGCGCGGCGGCGCCGTGAGGCGTGGCACAAGTCCGCTGCGGATGGCGTGACGTCGATGGGCGGTGGCGGCAAGCCCCGCCCCCACACACGCCCACCACCATGGGCGGGCGGGGGGGGCCGACAGCGCCCATCGCAGCTCCCGGGCAGGCAAGAGTCAGACGGCCCACCGGCCGGTCAGAGCCGTCAGCCCAGGATGAGACTAGACTATCAATTGGGAAAAGGATAACATAAAAAATAACAACCTAAAACACAAAATTGGAGACATAACATGTCATAATGGAACTGATAAAAATAAAACAAAAATAAACATAGGTGAGGCTATCAAGAAATCAATAGAGGCAGGAGAACAACAATAGTTGATAAGGCAAGGTTGAACAATAGAGCAAACCAGGGGCTTCCATCCCTATTAATATGCACAACAAAAGGGGGGAAGGGGGAATTGGGACTTTAAATGAAATGGCGCCGGGTAGGGGCGCACATTTCCATCCCTATGACTACAATCTATAAAAACCCACAAGCGAAAGCGAGCGGGTGGGGAAAAAAGATGGTGGGACTTTGAATGAAGCCAATGGTTTGCAAGCCGACACATAACGGTGGGTCAATAGAATCTTTATTACAAATTCATACAGACAATGGTATCAAACAATGTCAAGTTAACACTTGGTAAAATGCTAGCAATGATAACCAAGATCAACGTAAAGATCATTAACATAGTTATCAAGGATAGAGTAGGTAACATGAGTAATAACATAGGTATGAGCGATGTTAATAAGTAAAAACAAGGGATCACCAGGTGTCAGAATACGTCAATCGTTAAAAACAAAGTAATGCCTGCCAGATAGCTGGCCTCAGAATCCTGTTGAAGGGTAATAAACTGTATAGCATAAATTGAAGCAAGGGAGGGGAACTGGTAGCTCGACGCGTTTCGTGGTTCAGGACCACTCATCAGGAGCAGACATGTCATGTGTCTGAAATGTAAAGATTATAATATTATGGGTCAGAATTTAAAGTGGGTACATGAGGGCTGGTAATACCCCAAGAATAATAGTACTTACAGTAGACAAGGGTAGACGGTGAATGGCCAGGCACGGCAAGCCGTCCAGAACTAACGCCAAACCGGGAGCTGAGGCGGGCATCCCCGCCGCGGCGACCAAAACAGGCACTCCCCCCCGAAGGGCGATGCAGGGCCACGGGGCAACCTAGAGTAGAAAGTGGCAATTAAGTGATAGTGTGGGGGGGGGTTTTTTGGTGAGTGCAAAAGGGAGGTAAGGAAAGTGGAAGTGAGGGGAGGGGGGAGTGTGGAGGGGGGATGTTGTGTGGGGGAGAACCAGGTGGAGGAGGTGAAGTCAAGATGGGAGTGATGGGAAGAGGTGAGTTAGCGGGGGGATGAGGCGGGTGAACCAACAGGTAAAAGAAGAAAGGGGAAGGCGAATGGAGTGACATTACCTGTGTGACATAGGTGGTGTGGAGAAGGAGCCACCGCCACAATATGGTGTACCTCGAGTGCCGCACCGCCCCAGGTAACAAGAGCGCCCATATATAGGCGCCGCCGCGGGGAAGCCCGCCAACGTCACGCACGCAGGGCCAGGAGTGGGAGGAGCTCCGGCGGGGAGCCGACCAATGATCGGCGGCCGCCGGGACCAGCCCATGGAGCCCGCGAGCATGGAACCAAGAACGCAGAGGGCGCGGCGGCGCCGTGAGGCGCGGCACAAGTCCGCTGCGGATGGCGTGACGTCGATGGGCGGTGGCGGCAAGCCCCGCCCCCACACACGCCCACCACCATGGGCGGGCGGGGGGGGGGGCGACAGCGCCCATCGCAGCTCCCGGGCAGGCAAGAGTCAGACGGCCCACCGGCCGGTCAGAGCCGTCAGCCCAGGATGAGACTAGACTATCAATTGGGAAAAGGATAACATAAAAAATAACAACCTAAAACACAAAATTGGAGACATAACATGTCATAATGGAACTGATAAAAATAAAACAAAAATAAACATAGGTGAGGCTATCAAGAAATCAATAGAGGCAGGAGAACAACAATAGTTGATAAGGCAAGGTTGAACAATAGAGCAAACCAGGGGCTTCCATCCCTATTAATATGCACAACAAAAGGGGGGAAGGGGGAATTGGGACTTTAAATGAAATGGCGCCGGGTAGGGGCGCACATTTCCATCCCTATGACTACAATCTATAAAAACCCACAAGCGAAAGCGAGCGGGTGGGGAAAAAAGATGGTGGGACTTTGAATGAAGCCAATGGTTTGCAAGCCGACACATAACGGTGGGTCAATAGAATCTATATTACAAATTCATACAGACAATGGTATCAAACAATGTCAAGTTAACACTTGGTAAAATGTTAGCAATGATAACCAAGATCAACGTAAAGATCATTAACATAGTTATCAAGGATAGAGTAGGTAACATGAGTAATAACATAGGTATGAGCGATGTTAATAAGTAAAAACAAGGGATCACCAGGTGTCAGAATACGTCAATCGTTAAAAACAAAGTAATGCCTGCCAGATAGCTGGCCTCAGAATCCTGTTGAAGGGTAATAAACTGTATAGCATAAATTGAAGCATGGGAGGGGAACTGGTAGCTCGACGCGTTTCGTGGTTCAGGACCACTCATCAGGAGCAGACATGTCATGTGTCTGAAATGTAAAGATTATAATATTATGGGTCAGAATTTAAAGTGGGTACATGAGGGCTGGTAATACCCCAAGAATAATAGTACTTACAGTAGACAAGGGTAGACGGTGAATGGCCAGGCACGGCAAGCCGTCCAGAACTAACGCCAAACCGGGAGCTGAGGCGGGCATCCCCGCCGCGGCGACCAAAACAGGCACTCCCCCCCCGAAGGGCGATGCAGGGCCACGGGGCAACCTAGAGTAGAAAGTGGCAATTAAGTGATAGTGTGGGGGGGGGGGTTTTGGTGAGTGCAAAAGGGAGGTAAGGAAAGTGGAAGTGAGGGGAGGGGGGAGTGTGGAGGGGGGATGTTGTGTGGGGGAGAACCAGGTGGAGGAGGTGAAGTCAAGATGGGAGTGATGGGAAGAGGTGAGTTAGCGGGGGGATGAGGCGGGTGAACCAACAGGTAAAAGAAGAAAGGGGAAGGCGAATGGAGTGACATTACCTGTGTGACATAGGTGGTGTGGAGAAGGAGCCACCGCCACAATATGGTGTACCTCGAGTGCCGCACCGCCCCAGGTAACAAGAGTGCCCATATATAGGCGCCGCCGCGGGGAAGCCCGCCAACGTCACGCACGCAGGGCCAGGAGTGGGAGGAGCTCCGGCGGGGAGCCGACCAATGATCGGCGGCCGCCGGGACCAGCCCATGGAGCCCGCGAGCATGGAACCAAGAACGCAGAGGGCGCGGCGGCGCCGTGAGGCGCGGCACAAGTCCGCTGCGGATGGCGTGACGTCGATGGGCGGTGGCGGCAAGCCCCGCCCCCACACACGCCCACCACCATGGGCGGGCGGGGGGGGGGCCGACAGCGCCCATCGCAGCTCCCGGGCAGGCAAGAGTCAGACGGCCCACCGGCCGGTCAGAGCCGTCAGCCCAGGATGAGACTAGACTATCAATTGGGAAAAGGATAACATAAAAAATAACAACCTAAAACACAAAATTGGAGACATAACATGTCATAATGGAACTGATAAAAATAAAACAAAAATAAACATAGGTGAGGCTATCAAGAAATCAATAGAGGCAGGAGAACAACAATAGTTGATAAGGCAAGGTTGAACAATAGAGCAAACCAGGGGCTTCCATCCCTATTAATATGCACAACAAAAGGGGGAAGGGGGAATTGGGACTTTAAATGAAATGGCGCCGGGTAGGGGCGCACATTTCCATCTCTATGACTACAATCTATAAAAACCCACAAGCGAAAGCGAGCGAGTGGGGAAAAAAGATGGTGGGACTTTGAATGAAGCCAATGGTTTGCAAGCCGACACATAACGGTGGGTCAATAGAATCTTTATTACAAATTCATACAGACAATGGTATCAAACAATGTCAAGTTAACACTTGGTAAAATGTTAGCAATGATAACCAAGATCAACGTAAGGATCATTAACATAGTTATCAAGGATAGAGTAGGTAACATGAGTAATAACATAGGTATGAGCGATGTTAATAAGTAAAAACAAGGGATCACCAGGTGTCAGAATACGTCAATCGTTAAAAACAAAGTAATGCCTGCCACCGTTATGTGTCGGCTTGCAAACCATTGGCTTCATTCAAAGTCCCACCATCTTTTTTCCCCACCCGCTCGCTTTCGCTTGTGGGTTTTTATAGATTGTAGTCATAGGGATGGAAATGTGCGCCCCTACCCGGCGCCATTTCATTTAAAGTCCCAATTCCCCCTTCCCCCCTTTTGTTGTGCATATTAATTGGGATGGAAGCCCCTGGTTTGCTCTATTGTTCAACCTTGCCTTATCAACTATTGTTGTTCTCCTGCCTCTATTGATTTCTTGATAGCCTCACCTATGTTTATTTTTGTTTTATTTTTATCAGTTCCATTATGACATGTTATGTCTCCAATTTTGTGTTTTAGGTTGTTATTTTTTATGTTATCCTTTTCCCAATTGATAGTCTAGTCTCATCCTGGGCTGACGGCTCTGACCGGCCGGTGGGCCGTCTGACTCTTGCCTGCCCGGGAGCTGCGATGGGCGCTGTCGGCCCCCCGCCCGCCCATGGTGGTGGGCGTGTGTGGGGGCGGGGCTTGCCGCCACCGCCCATCGACGTCACGCCATCCGCAGCGGACTTGTGCCGCGCCTCACGGCGCCGCCGCGCCCTCTGCGTTCTTGGTTCCATGCTCGCGGGCTCCATGGGCTGGTCCCGGCGGCCGCCGATCATTGGTCGGCTCCCCGCCGGAGCTCCTCCCACTCCTGGCCCTGCGTGCGTGATGTTGGCGGGCTTCCCCGCGGCGGCGCCTATATATGGGCGCTCTTGTTACCTGGGGCGGTGCGGCACTCGAGGTACACCATATTGTGGCGGTGGCTCCTTCTCCACACCACCTATGTCACACAGGTAATGTCACTCCATTCGCCTTCCCCTTTCTTCTTTTACCTGTTGGTTCACCCGCCTCATCCCCCCGCTAACTCACCTCTTCCCATCACTCCCATCTTGACTTCACCTCCTCCACCTGGTTCTCCCCCACACAACATCCCCCCTCCACACTCCCCCCTCCCCTCACTTCCACTTTCCTTACCTCCCTTTTGCACTCACCAAAACCCCCCCCACACTATCACTTAATTGCCACTTTCTACTCTAGGTTGCCCCGTGGCCCTGCATCGCCCTTCGGGGGGGGAGTGCCTGTTTTGGTCGCCGCGGCGGGGATGCCCGCCTCAGCTCCCGGTTTGGCGTTAGTTCTGGACGGCTTGCCGTGCCTGGCCATTCACCGTCTACCCTTGTCTACTGTAAGTACTATTATTCTTGGGGTATTACCAGCCCTCATGTACCCACTTTAAATTCTGACCCATAATATTATAATCTTTACATTTCAGACACATGACATGTCTGCTCCTGATGAGTGGTCCTGAACCACGAAACGCGTCGAGCTACCAGTTCCCCTCCCTTGCTTCAATTTATGCTATACAGTTTATTACCCTTCAACAGGATTCTGAGGCCAGCTATCTGGCAGGCATTACTTTGTTTTTAACGATTGACGTATTCTGACACCTGGTGATCCCTTGTTTTTACTTATTAACATCGCTCATACCTATGTTATTACTCATGTTACCTACTCTATCCTTGATAACTATGTTAATGATCTTTACGTTGATCTTGGTTATCATTGCTAACATTTTACCAAGTGTTAACTTGACATTGTTTGATACCATTGTCTGTATGAATTTGTAATAAAGATTCTATTGACCCACCGTTATGTGTCGGCTTGCAAACCATTGGCTTCATTCAAAGTCCCACCATCTTTTTTCCCCACCCGCTCGCTTTCGCTTGTGGGTTTTTATAGATTGTAGTCATAGGGATGGAAATGTGCGCCCCTACCCGGCGCCATTTCATTTAAAGTCCCAATTCCCCCTTCCCCCCTTTTGTTGTGCATATTAATAGGGATGGAAGCCCCTGGTTTGCTCTATTGTTCAACCTTGCCTTATCAACTATTGTTGTTCTCCTGCCTCTATTGATTTCTTGATAGCCTCACCTATGTTTATTTTTGTTTTATTTTTATCAGTTCCATTATGACATGTTATGTCTCCAATTTTGTGTTTTAGGTTGTTATTTTTTATGTTATCCTTTTCCCAATTGATAGTCTAGTCTCATCCTGGGCTGACGGCTCTGACCGGCCGGTGGGCCGTCTGACTCTTGCCTGCCCGGGAGCTGCGATGGGCGCTGTCGCCCCCCCCCCCCGCCCGCCCATGGTGGTGGGCGTGTGTGGGGGCGGGGCTTGCCGCCACCGCCCATCGACATCACGCCATCCGCAGCGGACTTGTGCCGCGCCTCACGGCGCCGCCGCGCCCTCTGCGTTCTTGGTTCCATGCTCGCGGGCTCCATGGGCTGGTCCCGGCGGCCGCCGATCATTGGTCGGCTCCCCGCCGGAGCTCCTCCCACTCCTGGCCCTGCGTGCGTGACGTTGGCGGGCTTCCCCGCGGCGGCGCCTATATATGGGCGCTCTTGTTACCTGGGGCGGTGCGGCACTTGAGGTACACCATATTGTGGCGGTGGCTCCTTCTCCACACCACCTATGTCACACAGGTAATGTCACTCCATTCGCCTTCCCCTTTCTTCTTTTACCTGTTGGTTCACCCGCCTCATCCCCCCGCTAACTCACCTCTTCCCATCACTCCCATCTTGTCTACCCTTGTCTACTGTAAGTACTATTATTCTTGGGGTATTACCAGCCCTCATGTACCCACTTTAAATTCTGACCCATAATATTATAATCTTTACATTTCAGACACATGACATGTCTGCTCCTGATGAGTGGTCCTGAACCACGAAACGCGTCGAGCTACCAGTTCCCCTCCCTTGCTTCAATTTATGCTATACAGTTTATTACCCTTCAACAGGATTCTGAGGCCAGCTATCTGGCAGGCATTACTTTGTTTTTAACGATTGACGTATTCTGACACCTGGTGATCCCTTGTTTTTACTTATTAACATCGCTCATACCTATGTTATTACTCATGTTACCTACTCTATCCTTGATAACTATGTTAATGATCTTTACGTTGATCTTGGTTATCATTGCTAACATTTTACCAAGTGTTAACTTGACATTGTTTGATACCATTGTCTGTATGAATTTGTAATAAAGATTCTATTGACCCACCGTTATGTGTCGGCTTGCAAACCATTGGCTTCATTCAAAGTCCCACCATCTTTTTTCCCCACCCGCTCGCTTTCGCTTGTGGGTTTTTATAGATTGTAGTCATAGGGATGGAAATGTGCGCCCCTACCCGGCGCCATTTCATTTAAAGTCCCAATTCCCCCTTCCCCCCTTTTGTTGTGCATATTAATAGGGATGGAAGCCCCTGGTTTGCTCTATTGTTCAACCTTGCCTTATCAACTATTGTTGTTCTCCTGCCTCTATTGATTTCTTGATAGCCTCACCTATGTTTATTTTTGTTTTATTTTTATCAGTTCCATTATGACATGTTATGTCTCCAATTTTGTGTTTTAGGTTGTTATTTTTTATGTTATCCTTTTCCCAATTGATAGTCTAGTCTCATCCTGGGCTGACGGCTCTGACCGGCCGGTGGGCCGTCTGACTCTTGCCTGCCCGGGAGCTGCGATGGGCGATGTCGCCCCCCCCCCCGCCCGCCCATGGTGGTGGGCGTGTGTGGGGGCGGGGCTTGCCGCCACCGCCCATCGACGTCACGCCATCCGCAGCGGACTTGTGCCGCGCCTCACGGCGCCGCCGCGCCTCACGGCGCCGCCGCGCCCTCTGCGTTCTTGGTTCCATGCTCGCGGGCTCCATGGGCTGGTCCCGGCGGCCGCCGATCATTGGTCGGCTCCCCGCCGGAGCTCCTCCCACTCCTGGCCCTGCGTGCGTGACGTTGGCGGGCTTCCCCGCGGCGGCGCCTATATATGGGCGCTCTTGTTACCTGGGGCGGTGCGGCACTCGAGGTACACCATATTGTGGCGGTGGCTCCTTCTCCACACCACCTATGTCACACAGGTAATGTCACTCCATTCGTCTTCCCCTTTCTTCTTTTACCTGTTGGTTCACCCGCCTCATCCCCCCACTAACTCACCTCTTCCCATCACTCCCATCTTGTCTACCCTTGTCTACTGTAAGTACTATTATTCTTGGGGTATTACCAGCCCTCATGTACCCACTTTAAATTCTGACCCATAATATTATAATCTTTACATTTCAGACACATGACATGTCTGCTCCTGATGAGTGGTCCTGAACCACGAAACGCGTCGAGCTACCAGTTCCCCTCCCTTGCTTCAATTTATGCTATACAGTTTATTACCCTTCAACAGGATTCTGAGGCCAGCTATCTGGCAGGCATTACTTTGTTTTTAACGATTGACGTATTCTGACACCTGGTGATCCCTTGTTTTTACTTATTAACATCGCTCATACCTATGTTATTACTCATGTTACCTACTCTATCCTTGATAACTATGTTAATGATCTTTACGTTGATCTTGGTTATCATTGCTAACATTTTACCAAGTGTTAACTTGACATTGTTTGATACCATTGTCTGTATGAATTTGTAATAAAGATTCTATTGACCCACCGTTATGTGTCGGCTTGCAAACCATTGGCTTCATTCAAAGTCCCACCATCTTTTTTCCCCACCCGCTCGCTTTCGCTTGTGGGTTTTTATAGATTGTTTTCTTGGAGTACATCACGGGACACAGAGGTCCCTCCCCTCTTTTTCTGGGATCTTCATTGCTTGCTACAAAACTAAAGGTATTTCCTGTATGGGAGGGGTTATATGGGAGGAACCTTCTTACTATTGGTTGCCAGTGTCCAATCGCCTAAAGGTAGCATATAACCCAGATAGTCATAACTATGGTGCTCTGTGTCCCATGTTGTACTCCAAGAAAAGGATTTTACAGGTAAGATGTTTTAAAAATCCATTTTTTGTGTGGACCAAGAAACCCTCTAATCCATTAGTGCATATGATTATGTCCACATCCAGACAAAACACAGACATAAATGGTGTTCAGTAATGATATATATAAATTAAAATTGCCATTTGAGAATTTTTTTAACTAATTAGACTGTCTTATCAGTACCAACAATAATTATTTGGTACTTTATTTTAATTTATATATATCATTATTGAACACCATTTTTGTCTGTGTTTTGTCTGGACATGGACATAATCATATGCACTAATGGATTAGAGGGTTTCTAGGTCCACACAAAATAAATGAATAATTTTTAAGAGTATGTTTATTTGCTTGTCATCTGTGGGTTGATTAGCCATAATAATCATTCTCAATAGGGATGAGCCGAACACCCTCCTGTTCGGTTCGCACCAGAACATGCGAACAGGCAAAAAATTAGTTTGAACACGCGAACACCGTTAAAGTCTATGGGATTTGAACATGAATAATCAAAAGTGCTAATTTTAAAGGCTTATATGCAAGTTATTGTCATAAAAAATGTTTGGGGACCTGGGTCCTACCCCAGAGGACATGTATCAGTGCAAAAAAAAGTTTTAAAAACGGCCGTTTTTTCGAGAGCAGTGATTTTAATAATGCTTAAAGTGAAACAATAAAAGTGTAATAGTCCTTTAAATTTCGTACCTGGGGGGTGTCTATAGTATGTCTGTAAAGGGGCGCATGTTTCCGGTGTTTAGAACAGTCTGACAGCAAAATTATATTTCAAAGAAAAAAAAGTCATTTAAAACTACTCACGGCTATTAATGAATTGTCGGTCTGACAATACACATAAAAGTTCATTGATAAAAACGGCATGGGATTTCCCCACAGGGGAACCCCGAACCAAAATTTTAAAAAAATTGTGTGGGGGTCCCCCTAAATTCCATACCAGACCCTTCAGATCTGGTATGGATATTAAGGGGAACCCCGCACCAAATTTTTTTAAAAAAATGGCATGGGGTCCCCCTCAAAATGCATACCAGACCCTTCAGATCTGGTATGGATTTTAAGGGGAACCCCGCACCAAAATTAAAAAAAATGGCGTGGGGTCCCCCCAAAAATAAATACCAGACCCTTATCCGAGCACGCAACCTGGCAGGCTGTAGGAAAAGAGGGGGGGACAAGAGAGTGGCACCCCCCTCCTGAACCATACCAGGCCACATGCCCTCAACGTTAGGAGGGTGCTTTGGAGTAGCGGCCCCCCAAAGCACCTTGTCCCCATGTTGATGAGGACAAGGGCCTCATCCCCACAACCCTTGGCTGGTGGTTGTGGGGGTCTGTGGGTGGGGGGCTTATCGGAATCTGGAAGCCCCCTTTAACAAGGGGACCCCCAGATCCCACCCCCCTGTGTGAAATGGTAATGGGGTTACATAACGGGTGACCCTGCCCCCTCTGACATCACAGGGAAACCAATAGGGAAGTCCCTGTCAAGTTCCGTGCGTCAGAGGGGGGCGGGGTCACCGGGTGGCCCCACCCTCTGTTATTTAAGAAGTGTCAGAAGAAGAGAAGCGTCACACAGTGGGAGCCTCCCATGGATGCGGAGCGACCCAAGAACGAAGCGGGGAAGAAGACGCCATGGAGGAAGATGCCGGACGAGAACACCGGAGCAAGAAGCAGAGGATCGGAGGAAGAACCAGAGGAAGAAGAAGATGCATGAAGAAATCAAAGGAAGATAGAAGGAAGAAGACCCGTAGAAGATGGAAAGAAGAAGACTTTAAATAAAGGAATTGTCAAAAACTCTCTTGTCATTTTTAACATTTTTGACACTTTTTTGTGAAAGGTGGCTTCCAGATTCCGATAAGCCCCCCGCCCGCAAACCCCCACAACCACAGGCCAAGGGTTGTGAGGATGAGGCCCTTGTCCTCATCAACATGGGGACAAGGTGCTTTGGGGGGCCGCTACCCCAAAGCACCCTCCCAATGTTGAGGGCATGTGGCCTGGTATGGTTCAGGAGGGGGAGCGCTCTCTCATCCCCCCTCTTTTCCTGCGGCCTGCCAGGTTGCATGCTCGGATAAGGGTCTGGTATGGATTTTTGGGGGGACCCACTCCATTTTTTTTTTTTAATTTTGGCACAGGGTTCCCCTTGAAACCCATACCAGACCTGAAGGGTCTGGTATGGACAGGTCTGGTATGGATTTTGAGGGGGACCCCACATCATTTTTTAAAAAATTTTGGCTGGGGTTCCCCTTAATATCCATACCAGACCTGAAGGCCTGGTATGGAAATTAGGGGGACCCCCACGCCATTTTCTGTTTAAATTTTGGTTCGGGGTTCCCCTGTGGGGAAATCCCATGCCGTTTTTATCAATGAACTTGTATGTGTATTGTTGGACCGACAATTCATTAATAGCCGCGAGTAGTTTTAAATTACTTTTTTTCCTTTGAAATGTCATTTTGCTGTCAGACTGTTCTAAACATGGGAAACATGCGCCCCTTTACAAGCATACTATAGACACCACCCAGGTACGAAATTTAATGGAATATTACACTTATTATTGTTTCACTTTAAGCATTATTAAAATCACTGCTCCCAGGTCCCCAAACACTTTTTATGACAATACCATGCATATAAGCCTTTAAAATTAGCACTTTTGATTTCTCCCATAGACTTTTAAAGGGTGTTCCGCGGCTTTCGAATTTGCCGCGAACACCCCAAATTGTTCGCTGTTCGGCGAACTGGCGAACAGCTGATGTTCGAGTTGAACATGAGTTCGACTTGACCTCAAAGCTCATCCCTAATCACCAAACTACAGTATATTGTCACTTGGTTAATTCATTTAACCATATGTGAAATTGTATATATACTGTATCTTCATATGACTTTTTCACAATTTAAGAATATAAGGATTATAAGGTAGTTCTTATTTGATTTAGATCTAATTAATAGTGGCACATGTATTTAGACAAATTCTATTAATGTCTATTTGTTTTGAAATTTGGAGTTTCCCTTTTTGTAAGTCCCTTTTGTATGTCCAACAGACCACTTGCAATTAGAGATGGGTTGCCCAGATGGCGTCTTGTGACTCCGCTTACGGGACTCAGAACGAGGTCTAGTTTTTGTTTATAAGGTGGTGGATCAGCACGCTACCGTTCCCCATTGACAACGTCACATATGATGAAACGCGTCTGGAGGAGGATACGTGCTGATGTCACCACGCTGTCTCGCTAGGAGGACGGGTTCTGTTTGTAGCCAGCCGGCTCTGCTGTTTTTATGCACGATTTTAACTTTTTAAATGTAAGTGCAATACCTATTTTTTATAATAAATACTGTTTGAGGCACTATTATGCTATGGTTGTTTTTCTCTTCTTATGCACTGCTGAGGTACTAAGCTTATAGTTCTGAGTTGTACGGCGCCAGGAGTGTTTGGAGAACCCATGCAGCCATTCATTTAAAGCTTATCTGATGATCGTCATACAAGCAAAGGCCTTGGCTGGGCTAAAGCCCTCTGCCTGGTTTTGCTTGCCAGCTGGTAAGCGTGTTTTTCTTAAGGTGGTGGCACAATTTGTTGATCAAGCTCACTTTGGTGTCTGTTTTGGATTAGAACTGGACTAATATTCCATCACATTTTGTTTACCTGCAATCAATTATTTTCTTGTTTAAACCTTAAAATAGTGCAGCTTCTCCTTCCTATTCTTTGCAAAATAGCTCAAGCTCTGTCAGTTTGGATGGAGAGCATCTGTGAACAACAATTTTCAAGTCTTGGCACAGATTCCCAATTGGATTTAGGTCTGAGTATGCTTTGATCTAAACCATTCCATTGTAGCTCTGGTTGTGTGTTTAGGGTCGTTGTCCTGCTGGAAGGTGAACCTCTGCCCCAGTCTCAAGTCTTTTGCAGACTCTAACAGGTTTTCTTCTAAGATTGCCCTGTATTTGGCTCAATCCATCTTCCCATTAACTCTGACCAGCTTCCCTGTCCCTGCTGAAGAAAAACATCCCCTCAACATGATGCTGCCACCACCATGTTTCACGGTGGGGATGGTGTGTTCAGGGTGATGTGCAGTGTTAGTTTTCCGCTACACATAGTATTTTACTTTTTGTCCCCCACATGGCTTCTGCAAATGGGACTTGTTATGGCTTTCTTTTAACAATGGCTTCTTGCCACTCTTCCATAAAGACCAGATTTGTGGAGTGCACGACTAATAGTTCTCCTGTGGACAGATTCTCCCACCTGAGCTGTGGATCTCTACAGCTCCTCCAGAGTTACCATGGGCCTCTTGACTCCTTCTCCTATTAATGCTCTCCTTGCCCGGCCTGTCAGTTTAGTTGGACGGCCATGTCTTGGTAGGTTTGCAGTTGTGCCATACTCTTTCCATTTTTGTCTGGTGTGTACCTTGGTATTCATAATGCTGTTTGTTCACTAAGGTTCTCTTACAAACTTCTGAGGGCTTCACAGAACAGCTGCATGTATACTGAGATTAAATTACACAAAGGTGGACTCTGTTTACTAATTAGGTGACTTCTGAAGGCAATTGGTTCCACTAGAATTTAGTTAGCATTATCAGAGTAAAGGGGCTAAATACAAATGCACACCACACTTTTCAGATATTTATTTGTGAAAAAGTTTGAAAACCATTTATTATTTTCATTCTACTTCACAATTATGTGCCACTTTGCATTGGTCTATTACATAAAATTCCAATAAAATACATTTATGTTTTTGGTTGTAACATGAGAAAATGTGGAAAATGTCAAGGGGTATGAATTCTTGTTCAAGGCACTGTGGGAGGTTGTATAGAAACAACACAGATTCTCCTCCCATTTTATTGGGGGAGTAGATTTAGAAAACACAAGTTTTTTTGTAAAATATTATAAAAGAGGGAGATTCCTCTTGTGGGAGGTGAAAGGGAAGTGAAGAAATTTCATGGGATTTAGGTAGAGAATTATGTAGTAGAAACTGAGAGATTCGGGTATACCTACAGTACTCTGAGACAGGTATATCATATAATCTGTTCAATTCATAGAAAGCCGGGTATTGTCCATTATTGTGTCTACCCAGTGAATGCCCTGATTTATATTAACCAGTTGAATTTTGATCTATTTATGGCTAGCTTTAGACTTTTTATGAACTTGAAGAGCATAAAAATGGTGGAAAGGACACTTGGTGCTGCTGTTTGTACTTGAAACCAGATGTTGTCCATTTTTCCTGAATATTGTATGGGAATTTTGATAAAAGCAGGTAAAGACTATGGACAATGTATAGAAAGCTAAGAGCTGGTAGCTGTGGGTCTTCCTTATCCATTTTAAGCTCAAGAAAGTTTATGAAAAGATAATTGGGGCATTTAAGGTGCATGCAATAGACAGTAACACACCGTATTCCTAAAAAAATTCAGTTTATTGAATTATAATGTTTAAAAACCTTCCAAATTAAAATCTATTCACATGGCCTTGTCTTTATTTCCACAGTGGTACACAAGTAAACAATCCCAATATGTTTCACTTAATGGGGCTTCTTCAGAGGTAATTACAAAACAGCACAGTGAATTGACAGTAGGGATGAGCCGAACACCAACCTGTTCGGTTCGCACCAGAACATGCGAACAGGCAAAAAATTAGTTTGAACACGCGAACACCATTAAAGTCTATGGAACACGAACATGGATAATCAAAAGTGCTAATTTTAAAGGCTTATATGCAAGTTATTATCATAAAAAGTGTTTGGGGACCTGGGTCCTGCCCCAGGGAATATGGATCAATGCAAAAAAAGTTTTAAAAAAGGCAGTTTTTTCAGGAGCAGTGATTTTAATAATGCTTAAAGCGAAACAATAAAAGTGTAATATTCCTTTAAATTTTGTACCTGGAGGGTGTCTATAGTATGCCTGTAAAGGGGCGCACGTTTCCTTTGTTTAGAACAGTCTGACAGCAAAATGACATTTCAAAGGAAAAAAAGTCATTTAAAACTACTGGCAGCTATTAATGAATTGCCGGCCTGACAATACACATAAAAGTTCATTGATAAAAACGGCATGGGAATTCCCCACAGGGGATCCCCGAACCAAAATTTAAAAAAAAATGACGTGGGGGTCCCCCTAAATTCCATACCAGGCCCTTCAGGTCTGGTATGGATATAAAGGGGAACCCCGGCCAAAAAAAATGGCATGGGGTCCCCCTCAAAATCTATACCAGACCCTTCAGGTCTGGTATGGATTTTAAGGGGAACCCCGCGCCACAATTTAAAAAAAATGGCATGGGTCTCCCAAAAATCCATACCAGACCCTTATCCGAGCACGCAACCTGGCAGGCTGCAGGAAAAGAGGGGGGAATGAGAGAGCGCCCCCCCTCCTGAACCATACCAGGCCACATGCCCTCAACATTGGGAGGGTGCTTTGGGGTAGCCCCCAAAAAAACCCTGTCCCATGTTGATGGGGACAAGGGCCTCATCCCCACAACCCTTGCCCGGTGGTTGTGGGGGTCTGTGGGCGGGGGGCTTATCAGAATCTGGAAGCCCCCTTTAACAAGGGGACCCCCAGATCCTGGCCCTCCCCCCTGTGTGAAATGGTAAGGGGATACAAAAGTACTCTTACCATTTCACAAAAAAAGTGTCAAAAATGTTAAAAATGACAAGAGACAGTTTTTGACAATTCCTTTATTTAAATGCTTCTTCTTTCTTCTATCTTCCTTCGGTTTCTTCCTCCATCTTCTTCTTCTTCTGGTTCTTCTGGTTCTTCTGATTCTTCCTCTGGTGTTCTCGTCCGGCATCTTCCTCCGCGGCGCCGGTGTCTTCTTCCCTTCTTCTCGGGCCGCTCCGCATCCACCATGATGGGAGGCTCCTGCTGTGTGACGCTTCTCCTCTTCTGACGGTTCTTAAATAATGGAGGGTGGGGCCACCCGTTGACCCCGCCCCCCTCTGACATACGGGGACTTGACAGGGACTTCCCTGTGGCATTCCCTGTGACATCAGAGGGGCAGACAGGGAAGTCACCGTGCATCAGAGGGAGCGGGGTCACCGGGTGGCCCCACCCTCCATTATTTAAGAACCGTCAGAAGAGGAGAAGCATCACACAGCGGGAGCCTCCCATCATGGTGGATGCGGAGAGGCCAGAGAAGAAGGGAAGAAGACGCCGGCACCAAAGAGGAAGATGCCGGACGAGAACACTGGAGGAAGAAACAGAAGAACCAGAAGAAGATGGAGGAAGAAACTGAAGGAAGATAGAAGATAGAAGAAAGAAGATAGAAGAAAGAAGAAGCATTTAAATAAAGGAATTGTCAAAAACTGTCTCTTGTCATTTTTAACATTTTTGACACTTTTTTTTGTGAAATGGTACCATTACCATTTCACACGGGGGAGGGCCGGGATCTGGGGGTCCCCTTGTTAAAGGGGGCTTCCAGATTCCAATAAGCCCCCTGCCCGCAGACCCCCACAACCACCGGGCAAGGATTGTGGGGATGAGGCCCTTGTCCCCATCAACATGGGGACAAGGTGTTTTCGGGGGCTACCCCAAAGCACCCTCCCAATGTTGAGGGCATGTGGCCTGGTACGGTTCAGGAGGAGGGCGCTCTCTTGTCCCCCCTCTTTTCCTGCGGCCTGCCAGGTTGCGTGCTCAGATAAGGGTCTGGTATGGATTTTTGAGGAGACCCCACGCCATTTAAAAAAAAAATTTTGGCGCGGGGTTCCCCTTAAAATCCATAACAGACCTGAAGGGTCTGGTATAGATTTTGAGGGGGACCCCACACCATTTTTTAAAAAAAATTTGGCCGGGGTTCCCCTTAATAACCATACCAGACCTGAAGGGCCTGGTATGGAATTTAGGGGGACCCCATGTCATTTTTTTTTTTAATTTTGGTTTGGGGTTCCCCTGTGGGGAATTCCCATGCCGTTTTTATCAATGAACTTTTATGCGTATTGTCGGACTGCCAATTCATTAATAGCCGCGAGTAGTTTTAAATGACTTTTTTTCCTTTAAAATGTCATTTTGCTGTCAGACTGTTCTAAACACGGGAAACATGCGCCCCTTTACAGGCATACTATAGACACCCCCCAGGTACGAAATTTAAAGGAATATTACACTTTTATTGTTTCACTTTAAACATTATTAAAATCACTGCTCCTGAAAAAATGGCCGTTTTTAAAACTTTTTTTGCATTGATCCAGTTCCCCTGGGGCAGGACCCAGGTCCCCAAATACTTTTTATGACAATAACTTGCATATAAGCCTTTAAAATTAGCACTTTTGATTTCTCCCATAGACTTTTAAAGGGTGTTCCACGGCATTCGAATTTGCCGTGAACACCCCAAATTGTTCGCTGTTCAGCAAACTGGCGAACAGCCGATGTTCGAGTCGAACATGAGTTTGGCTCGAACTCGAAGCTCATCCCTAATTGACAGTTTCAAGATCGCAAGTGATATTTCGAAAAAATGTGTGTTGACACTGCTTTAGTGAATGAAGCCCACAGTCTTTAACCGCTTCAATACTAGGCACTTTTACCCTCTTCCTGCCCAGGCCAGATTTCAGCGCTGTCACATTTTGAATGACAATTGTGCAGTCATGCAATGCTGTACTCAAATTACATTTTTTATCATTTTTTTCACACAAATAGAGCTACATTTTGGTGGTATTTAATCACCACTGGGCTTTTTATTTTTTGCTAAAAAAAAATAAAAAAGACTGAAAAGTTTGAAAAAAGAAAGTTTTTCTTAGTTTCTGTCAGAAAATGTTGTAAATTTAAGTAATTTTTCTCCTTTACTGATGTGCGCTGATGGGCACGGATGAGACAGCACTGAAGAACACAGATGAGGTGGCACTGGTGAGGCACTAAAATGCCATACTGACTGGCACCGATAGGTGGCACTGATGGGCAGCACTGATGGACACTGAATGGGCAGCACTGATGGGTGGCACTGATGAGCAGACACTGATGGGCACTGATAGGCAGCACTGACTGACATCACTGATTGGCACAGATTTCAATCACAGATGGGCACAAATTGGCACCGCAGATGGACACTGATTGGCATCACTGATGGGCACTGGCTGGCATCACTGCAGGGCACTGTTGGGGCTGCACTGATAATCAGGGCACTTGATGATCAGTACCCTAATTATCTGCACAGGTCTCCACTGTGAGGAGTTCCTGCTGATCCATTCTCCTTTACTCACACTCTGTCTGATAACCATCATTTCTTTGTTTACATGTGATCAGCTGTGATTGGACACATGGGTAAAGAGTCTCATTATCGGCTCTTTACCGAAATCGGGGTTGTGCCATGTCTCAGGGACACAGCGCATCTGCGATTGCTGCGCAAACGCAGTTAGACTGGGGGGACGTCATATGATGTCATCCCAGAATGAGAGAGCATCCCTCCCCCCATCATTAGTCTATACAGCGGGTGGGAGGTGGGTAAGGTGGACCCCCAGATTTTGTAGTTTTTGGGGTGATCATCGAACTTCATGAGTCATGTACTTGGCAAGATCCGAGAACAATGTGATCAGTCTCTGGAAGATTTGAAATGATTTAGTGAGCAGGATTCAGGATAGTCTGTGGTGGCACATGAATTGATACATAGGATGTTAAACAAACAATAGTTCTTGCAATTACCCAAGAAAATTACATACAGGGAAAACTCCTATACATGCACAGATTTCCAAACTGTAGAAAGAATTGCGTCTAATTAGAAAGCAGAAAGACACAGGAATGTTGTAACAGACTGTAATCTGATCCCTAGATGCTTCTGACTGTATGAATACAACTCACCAGGCTTCATGCACACAAGCAGCTCCGAAACTTGAGTTTAGGAGCTTTTGGCATTTTTTTGCCAAAGCCCCTGAACTCGACTCCATAAAAGCCTATGTGTCAATGTACATATAGGCTTTTAGTAGAGTTTAGAAGCTGTTGCGGTTATGTGAGCTTTAACCTCCGTCTCCTGAATGGGGAACTATTGTGTCTTGACCCCCGGCCGCAGGAAAACTGCCTCAGCAAAATTGCGCCATGATTTTGCCTAGAGTTTGCCACATTTTGCATTTTCCTGTGGCCGTGGTAAATGTAGGTAGGGTGTACGTGAAGCCTAAAGCAAACCATACCTCTCTGTTTTGCTTAAAATACGTAAACAACACTGTCCTTCTTTTAATTTGTACACAAATCAAGTTTCTAATTATATTAAGCAGAAAACCAAATGTTATAACTTTACTTAGTGTATAACTCATCATATCATTATTCTATCTGCTGTAATGACTAACTACTTTCATCTCATTATTCTATCTGCTGTAATGACTACCTACTTTGCAATTCAGCCTTACAAAAAATACAACACATCCATGAGGATAATGGAAATCACATATTACACATATGGTGAGGGGTATCAGAGAAATAAACACAGGCAATAAAAAACTGCTACTGCAAAGAAATAACGAGACCATAGTGCCATTCCAGCTCCTATACCGAAACACCCTCTACAATGTAAAGAATTACAGTCTAGCTTTTCTTGTTTAGTCCCACTTCTGCTAGCATAATTGGGCCGCCTTTGACTGATACAACCAAACAACTCGACATTCAAGCTAGAAAAATTATAGCATCTTGCTAAAATCTTCAGGAAAACACCAGCAAAAATAACATTATGGAAGTAAGAAAGTAGTAAATCTAGTTCCAGCCTGACAAAAGAGGATTATATATGTAAAACCCTGAATACAAGCAACAAAAGCATTTCAAGTAAGAGGCTAGTTCATTTATATTACCCACTATATGGTGATGTAGAGGCTTTTATCTCTTTGTTAGCTATGTTTATATGTTTGGATCTTACAGACCAAATCTATTTCCCGATACTGTACTTCAAAACTTATAAATTATGTATGTTCTTAATACAACTGCAGCATGCAGAAAAAAAACTAAAGAAAAAAACTTGCAGAAGATAGATGGCTTGCATTTTACTCTTCACCTAATTAAAAAGTGAGCAATACGTTTAACAGGGACATATATAAAACTTAAAGAAAAACACCATCAAGGATGGAAATGTCAATAAAGTACACAGGTTATATATTCTTTGTAATTCTTTCTTTGTAATTGCAATTAATTGTAATTCCTTTATGATTGTTATTGGAAAAAGCTTCTGAACTAAGAATTTACTACACATTATTAGCCAGATGGAATGCAGGTTCATAAATTTAAAAAAAGGATCTACATTATATGTAATGTATAGCTTGTGTTTAGAACATACAGGAACAGTACTGTGGTGCAGACAAGCGTATATTTCATGCTACAGAGCCAAAAGTTATTGGAGCATTTCTTGTTTTTAAAAAAGTACATCAAGAAAAAAAAATGTATGGTAAGCAGCTAAAATTGGTAAACATTTACTGTCCAATGTTTGATTCCACCCGAATGTATAACCTTAGTGAACCTATACTCAGATCACGCACAATAAAAGCATTTACATACTCTGAATGAGCAGTAAAAGCACTTAAAACAAGTTCGTATTTACCCCTGTATCCATATGCATTGTAGTGAAATTAATATAAAATTTCTCAACACAGGCATTTGAAATCCTATATTATTTCTGGCAGCCTCTAATGTAAAAAAAACAGCAGCTGTTTCTAATGAGGGGTACTCACTACAAGTGTTTTTCATTTAACCCAGCAGTTGAATTGAAAAGGGAATTATGTAATAAGGACTTTTAGGAATCCACTGCCTGGTAAGGCTGTGTGTTTCTATCCCTAGGGACTTTCAATGAAATTATGGCCTGGTAAGGTCATGTATTTCCATCCCATTAATATCAAAGGAGGGGAAGCAAAAAAGGGGTTGGACTTTAAATGAACTATATGGCAGCAAAAGAATATTCGGTGAGCAACAGATCTTTATTAGTATGGTAAAGTATAAACAAACAATACTAGAATCAAATAAATGATATGTAGAATAATGACAATACATATAATAATGGCAAAATGTCTCATGATATAGCCACTAATAGCAATGGTAAAATTGATAAACAAAATAATGAACATAGTATCATTCTTTTCTCATCATAAGGTTGAAATATAGTTCCGTAGTACACCATAGACAATTAGATGATATCAATGTAAAAATTCAAGGAACTGCCTGCAGGACCTATGGCTTCACTGAACCTGTACAAGTGTGGGTAACAAAATAACTTGATAGTCATGATGTAGATGGACAAAGACGCGGCAACAAGAAGCTCTACGCATTTCGTGGCAGTGCGCCACTCGTCAGGAGCATGCACGTGATATTTATATAATGAGAGTTATAAAAGAGCAATAAGTATATGAAAGAGTGTAGACATAATGAGGTGCAGAACCCCAACACCAGGATGTACTTACTGGTTGGGGTTGCAAATAATATCTAATATGGTGGTGGGGTGTCGCAGGCTTCCAGGAACATTTCTCACTGAGAGCCGAGATGGGCATCTCAGCGGAGGCGAAGCACACAGGCAAACAGCCAGGGTGGGCATGGAACCACGAGGCATCTCTGGGGTGAAGTGAAAAATGATTGACAAAACAAGTGAAAACAATTGGGAAGGGGTGAACAAGTTCCAAAGCAAAAAAAAAAATGTTTTAACATTTTTGCTTGCATGGAGGCAGTGATTTTAGCAATGCCTAAAGTAAAATAATAATAATGCACACCTCCATTAAATAACATGGCCGAGGGATGCCCTGATCCTGTCTGTGAAGTGGAGCATCTGTGCAATGTATACAGCCTACTGCAGCAACACCAATCTCTACTAAGAAGAAGTATTATTACATTTCTGGTAAAATAACATCTCCTGGTGGCATAATTCTGCTTATAAACAAAGTGGCTTGGAATTCCATTATATGATGGCATCCCCTTTTCCCTGCCTCTTTGCTTACATGGTCAGGAAGTCCTGGTTAGTGATTAAGTGAATAGACCAGGTGACATCAGTGGTTGGTAAGAACGTGGCGGGTAGAAGTACCTGCTACTTCCTTAGCAACCTTTGACAGCTGAAAGCCGTCATTTTTTTCCATGCCAAAAGTTCAGCATTTTGGCAAATGTCTGAACAGCGAGTGTTTGCTTAAACACTCATCTCATCTCTGCTAAAGGCACTAAATCCAGAAGTTCTCAACTCTGAACACTTATGAATTAAAAGCTGTTTGATCCTGGCTGATGCGACATTGCAAACCATCTGATGATCAGTCTATATTTGATCTTGCTTAAAGAAGTGCAGAGGAAGCACTAAGGATCCAATGGACCTGTGCTGCCTGTGTATAGGGTAAATATCACTCAGAATGTGCTATCACATAGGGGGCATATCAGCTCCTTTGTGATAGTAAATATGGTAACTGAAAAAATGAAAAAAGTGATAGAAATTATATTAAAAATGCATATGGTACATAAATGATGATTGCATGACACATATTAGGTAATGCCACACAAGGCATAGTGAAAGGAACAATTCTAGGGTCAATATTTATAGTTAACTCTAAACTGATCTGTAAAAGTTTTTATAACATCACCTATGAAAAAATGTAGGGTATTGTAGCTTGTTTCCATAGAATGGCCACATTTGATTTTAATCCTAACACATTTGGCATCTATTTACCTTGTTTAAATATAAGAAAAAAATTGAAAAACTTACTGTGCTTGTGTGCACTAAATGTCATATGAATGGATTTTTTACTGAAAATATAAAGTTAATAAACAGTTATGATAATATCGTGCCACATAAAAAAATGCAACTACCATTTTTTTATCCAATAGGTTTTACGCCCTGTAATTTTTAGTAAAAAAATTAGAATTTTTATTAAAAAGATCAGAATTTTTAGTAAAAAAAAAACGAATTTTAAAACTCATGCAGTGCTACATTTGAAAAAGCAGTAAAAGAATAGTTCAGTTTTCCCAGGGATGACAGGTTATCACAATTCAGAGATTTGTCTGCATACTGTCAGTTAGTTTGTGTCACCTATTTGATGAATGGTAGTAATGTAATTGATCCAAGTAATTATTGTGTGGCCAGCCTAAATGACATTGAATCTAATTACATGATGTGGCCTAGTTATTTAAATGTATAACTTGCAGACTGTTCATTGACATATTTTTGTATTCTATAGTCAGTGGGAGAACTACAGTCAGTAATTTCATATGTTAAAGATAAACTATCAGGAGAAAAGTATATAGGTTGCTGTTGCTGACAATAGATAGTGTGAAGTATTCAGAATGTAATCTGATGATTTGCAAAATATAAACTCAAAACTTGCTCCATCAGCAAAAAGGCATACTAGAAAAATGAGGGGTGAGGGTGAGTTTGATAAAAGGGTATTGTGGTAGAATGACAAAGTGGAGGTGGTTATGTAAGAGATCAGAGACTAGTGATGGCACTGCTGATAGCAGCTATGGATGATAGAGTCACTTTTTTGACAGGTAATTGTAGTATTGGTTAGTGGTAATTTGAATCAATTTTAGCTAATTCATTTTGAGGGACAAAACCTCTTGATGCATTGCTTACATGTAACAGTGTGGTTTGTCTTTCAAAGATGATGCCACTCTCTTGAAGAAGCACAATGAAGGGTAGATGGTCTAGCACCTGTAATAAGAACTGGACCATTTTCAGCAACTTGTCCACAGTTCAGACTCTAAAATCTATGTAGTAATCGGATGTGTTTTTCAGGGACTATGAAGCAAATAAGCTATGACATCCTGTTCAGTAGGGATACATGAATCTGCCTGGGTTCTATCTGCATGAAGTTTATCGAATCCTGTTAGAAATCCACAAAACCCAAACTTTTTTTTTAAAGGTTTAATTTTTATTGTTTACATACAAACAAATACGCAAATTTTCAAGTGTTATTATTGGAGCAAACAGTGCTCAATCAGTAATAAAGTACATTACATGGTATCCAATCAGTGAGTACATATTAATAGAGGAGTCTCATATTTGCCTTCTGAGTTCCAGTCTGACGACGAAGAGTCAACCTATGCATTTCGAGAAATCAAAGAGAAGGTGGTATGGTTCGATCTGAAACAACCCACGGGCTCTAAATCTTATAAAATTTTTTTGGGCATCCTCTGGCCTCATACGTCAATTTGTATAGGGGTATCGCTTAGTTGACTATAGTGAGCCAGAACGCTATAGTATTTCCAATGCATAGTTATCATCTTCTTTGCATAAAACAGGACAATTTGCAGGAAGGTTTGCACATTCTTAGATATACCTTCATCATCTATGTATCCCAGCAATCATCTCAAGGGATTACAAACAAAACACAAACTTAGCATTAAACTCCACAGAAATGTATGGGGGGAGGGGCAGTCCTGATAAATAAGTCTGCTAATATTAAAGGCTAATATGCAAGCTATTGTCAAAAAGGGCAAGGAGAGCTGGGCACTACCATGGGGGCCATTTAACAAAGTAAAAAAAAAAACTGACATCATCAATGACACTAATACAGTGATCAGTGGCAATACTATACACTGTCACTCTACTAATGACACTAATGTACTGTGCTGATTGTCAACACAGGGCTCTGAGTTGTGATTGGACACAGCTGATCAGCAGGTCCCAGCCATGAATCATTGGCTCCTGCTGTATACAAAGTGGGTGTTGGCCAGGGGGGCACGCATACTTGCGCCCTAGCCTGGGAAACAGGCAGCGATGTACCAGTACGTCACTGTGCCTGTACAGGCCACCTGTCCGCAGGATATTGCGAGCAGGAGGTCCTTAAGTGGTTAATTTAATTTTGAGAACAACATGAAAAAAACACCAATCCTTTAACCACTTGAACTCCGGAAGTATTTACCCCCTGCATGATCAGAGCATTTTTTGCTATTTAGCACTGCACTACTTTAGCTGGTAATCACTCAGCCTTGCAACTATGTTCCCAAATTAAATTTATAACATTTGTTTCACACAAATAGAGCTTTCTTTTGGTGGTATTTGATCACCATCTGTTTTTTTATATTTTGAGCTATAAACAAAAAAATACAGAACATTTTGAAAAAAAACAACAATATTTTCTACTTTCTGCTATAAAAATATCAAATAAAATACAATTTTGTCATGAATTTAGGGCAAAATATATTTTGCTATATGTCTTTGGTAAAAACAAAAAAAATATTTTTTTGCTAAGAGACATGTTGAGTGCATGGAAGATTTTATTTTTTACCACAGGTTTTTAGGAGGATGATAAATATTTTTTTTACACAAAATTGTCAGTTTAATGAGATCTTTCTCCCACATGACATGGGTATATGTGGAATTGCACCCCAAACACATTCTGCCACTTCTCTTGAGTGTGAGGATACCATATGTGAGAAACTGTTTGGCAACCTAGCCAGGCACAAGCCCCCAAAATCCTTCTACCTTCAGGCTTTCAAAGGGTGTATTTCCTTATGTCTCTTTCTCACTGTCTAACATAGTTTCAGAGGTACTGAAATGCCAGTATAGTACAAAGTAACCCCCCACCCCCAAAATGACCCCTTTGTGGAAAGTAGACACTCCAATGAATTTGATAAGAGGCATGGTAAGTATATTGCAGATCTAATTTTTTTGTCACAAGGTTTAGAAAAATGAAAACAATTTAAAAAATACATTTTCGTTTTCTTTCTTAATTTTCAAAAAACTCGTGGCAACAAATGATATCTGCAAAATACTTGCCATGCCTCTTAGCAAATAGCTTGGAGCGTTTACTTTCCAAAAAGTTGTAATTTGGGGGGTGTTTTGAACTATCCTGGCATTTCTGGGCCTCCAAATCTGTGATAGGTATTCAGGAAGTGAAATGAGAAAATAACACCCTTTGAAAGCCTGAAGGTGGTTGTTGGATTTTGGGCTCCTGTATGTGGCTAGGCTGCCAAAAAGTCTCTTACATGTGATATCTCCATAGACGTAGCAGAATGTGTAGTTGTAATTCCACATATACTGATGGCATGTGTGAGAAATATCTTATTAAAGTGACAATCAGCTTTATGGTCAGCTGAAACCACCGGGTGCATTCTTGGGTTCCCTGGTAGGGCGGGAGAGCCAGAGAAAGCCATGGAAGGTGGCGGGGGGATGTCCCCTCCCACTGCTTGAAAAAAAAACAATCCATTAGCTAACTAGCTTTTAGGATTGCTTTTACAAGAAAGTCAACCGACGGCTTCAAAAACAATACTGGGATGATGTCTGCAGCTGCAGGCATCATCCCAGTATAACCATTAAAAGTCCAGCAATGAACCATTATGTCAATGGTTTTTGTTAGGCATATATGTAATGTATTTTTTCCATGCAGCCTGTGGGCTGAATGAAAAAAGAGAGCATAACTGATTCCTTAATTTACATTGATCGATGTGGATCAAGAAATCTCTGCCAGAAAAAAAGTGAAAAATGTATATGCCGAAGCATAGTAGTGATCCGCCCACTGACCACCCCAGGCCACTCAAGCTTGGGCATATACATTCTTTATTAACTTAATAGACTTTAGATATTTGTTTGTTACAAACTGGCTAGTGTCAGGACAGTTCACAATCACTTTAATAGCTAAAAATAATAGCTAATTAATAGCTAATAAAAAATAGCTACATATATTGTTTAGTGGCTGGACAATATGTAAACAGATTGGTTAGGCTGCAATATAAGAGGAAGGGATAGGCAGTTTTTTTTCTTGAAATGGAAATTGAAGTGTATTTTTTAGAGACAGTATCTACAAATATCTTACAGTGACTGTACAGTACAGCTTCAGATGGCAACAAGCCTCAGCTGCTAAAGAAACCCTGCAAAATAAGCTACATTTTAAGCTTTTGGTTTAATTTCCACTTTGACCAAGCTCTTTGAATTGCACCTCTCCCATATACAATGTGCATTATAGCAGAAAGTTTCTGACATGGGTGGCCCCACAGTAGACATTTCCCAGCCTCCATTTTTTCACTTGTTAGTATTTATTGTGTATTGTTCATACTTATCAGATTTGTTTCTTTATCATTTTATTACGAAGCACACAGCAGAGGCACATCAGCAAATCCTTTGCCTTCGCAGCATTCTATTTGTCCTTCCAGGCACTTGACAGTCATTTTTTAAAAATACTTATTTCATAATTGTCAGGTCACTTGAGGCATATGTTCAAAGGGAAAACTTATAGCCATAGCCTTCCTCCAGTCCACAATACAAAGGGAAGGGCAGACAGCACCAAATGGAGGTGGTAAAAATTCTACAGCCAGAGGGTAGACGGCTGAAAATTTGAACATAGAAACTCTACTCACCCTCCTCCAACTTCTCCTCCCTCTATGCCTTCTCTACTTCCACCTCTTCCTCCTCCTCTACCTCTTTTTCCACCACCTCCTCCTTTTATGTGATTTATAGCATGAAAAGAGTCTTTGGGGGCTGGGGTTATATGGAAAAAAATAGTATCATACTAGATTGCACATGAAGAACCTGTGAAATCAGCCCAGTTCATGGACTGGGTAGTCACACATTAACATTTTTAAGCCAGCCATCACAATTTTTTTAATGTTGTTTCAGTTTTGCTTAAATTATTTACAGATTTCTTTTTTTTTCTTTCCTTTTTTCTATTTTACCCTGTAAGAGCATGAACGGCCTCTATGGAATACATTTATCTGGTTTAGGCTCTGTACAATACACTTCGTCACTAGCATTACAGCAACCCTTTTGGAGAAAAACACACTTTACATATACCTCAGAAAATGAAAGATTAGCTTTTTAGCCAAGTAACAAATTACGACAAAAGCAAACTGATACTCTGGCCTTAGGAAATGATGCAATTTTGCCAACATTTCAGCCAAGTAACAAGAAAAGGGATAAAGGGGTTGGTTTACTAAAGGCAAATACACTGTGCACTACAGGCGCACTGCAAGTGCACTTAGAAGGGCAGTCGCTGTAGATCTGATGGGAAGATCTGAAATGAGGGGAAGCTTGCTGATTTCTATCATCCAATCATGCAAAAAATGTGTTTGTTTATTTTCCTTGCATGTCCCCCTCCTTGCATATCCCCCTCAGATCTACAGCGACTGCACTACCAAGTGCACGTGCAGTGCACTTGTAGTGCACAGTGGATTTGCCTTTGTAAATAAACCCCCTTGTGTCTCAGGGCCCTGCAAACACTTTTACACTTTACTTTGGTCACTGAAAACTAGTACAGGTATGTAATGCTAATGCAGACTGCATACGGTTTTAAAGCAAAAATGACAAAAGGTAATGTTAGATGACCAAGCAATGCAGCTTACTTACAGGGTTTTTCACACTGAACTTTAGTCTACCAAGTCGCATTACCTTCAGCCACCATTATCTTTTCACAGAACACATTAAATGACTATTTGCTAAGATTTATGATGTTGCAATATGCTACATCTTGATGATTGGTTTCTTAAAGAGGTAGGAAACATGTTTTTGGGGCAAAAAATAGCTGTTTGCTGGTATCCATTTTATGGTTTTTCTATGAATTGTTTTAAAGGAAAGGCTAGCATAATTTTTCATGTCTGTAGCAAGAAATAAGATTGTCCTATGCAGTGTCCTACTAAGTGTTGTGGATACAAGCTAGCCGTGCATACAATTCAATTCCACAGTGAACCTTCCTCATTCTACAAAATACTGTACATGTATTCATTGGAGGTACTGGTGCATTTTACAATACAACAATAAATGGCTAATGTTCATAACATACATACAATAAGATGAACTTACCTATAATCTTTATACTGTCTGGAAACAGAAAAGTACCTATCCTACCCCCTACCTAACCGCTATCAATTAAATATTGGGGCCTAGCTCTGAGGAAGGGAGTGCGCTCCCAAAACACGTTAGCTGTACCCCGTGTTCTGTGTATGTCCATGCATTGTGTTTATGGCCTTTTTTCAGTTGCATTTTGTGAGTACCCACTTTTATATAAACATTTCTTATTATTAAGTTATCTTTGGTAATGCACTAGGTGTGTGCGCCTTTCATTTCTGTTTTTCTTGCCATTACATATTTATGCCTATGAACTGTGACCGGTCCTCATTAAAAGCTATGCATTCCACTAGGCACCTGGTGGCACTTGGAAAATGTCATTTTAGATGATCATTCTGTATTTACCAAAATTCCAAATCAAAAACCCTTTTTATTTCAGAGAACTAAATGGTTTAATTACCCAGGGCCAATATTCAAATTCATACTTCCATTGATTTTGTCTCTATGAGTTTATTTTTTAACCAGAAACCAATCAGAGTTAAATGCAAGTAATATGTCAAACATTATAACTGAGGGTCAGAGTATGTCCTAATTAAATTCGGAAATATCCTGTAAGGCATATTATTTATTTATGGTTCTATGATCCCTGGATAGTCCAGTGCACATTCACTTATAGTACTTATTTACTAATAACTATAATACACTAAGGGAATTGGAAATACCAGATTATAGTATGCATTTACTCATAATATTGTTATATTTCATTAATATCTAATGATGTTCTTATAGTTCATCTGATAGTGAATGCTATATGCAAATCAGTCCCCTGAACTGTATCTGATCTGCTCTGCAAGCATTTAGCATTGTTACCTTCAGCACACATAAGGCAAGTTTTGTGTAAAGCAGGGGTGCTCAACCATTTTACCTTCGAGGAACCCTTGACAAAAAGTCTGAGATCTCAGGGAACCCCTGAAATATTATTCAACTCTACAGCTCATGGAACATTGATGTGATCAGTGAGCAGTTGTTATAACATCAATTATTTTTAGAAATATCATTAACCGGTTCCCGACTGGCTCACGCAGATATACTACGTAATCCCGTACGGGTACGTCCTTCCACTTTTCGGCCACCAGATGGCACGCATGCCCACTGCACAGTGGGGGACCCGATGCGCATGGACGCCGCAAATCCCTGTGTTGTCAGAGAAGAGTAGCCATATCGTTTGTTCCTACTAAGTAGGAACAAATGATATGGCTCCTCTCCTAGTCACTCCCATCCCCACACCGTTGGAACACAGTGAGGGAACACACATTTAACTCCGTGATCGCCCCCTAGTGTTATCCCCTTCCCTGCCAGTGACATTTACACAATAATCAGTGCATATTTATAGCACTGATCGGTGTATAATTGTCAATGGTCCCAAAAAAGTGTCAAAATTGTCCAATCTGTCCATCGCAATGTCGCAATGCTGCTAAAAATAGCAGATTAATGCCATTACTAGTAAAAAAAATAATAAAAATGCCATAAAAATGCCATAAATCTTTCCCATAGTTTGTAGATGCTATAAATTTTGCGCAAACCAATCAATATAGGCTTATTGCAATGTTTTTTACCAAAAATATGTAGAAGAATATATATTGGCCTAAACTGATGAAGAAGTTTGTTTTTTAAAAACAATTTGGGGGATATTTATTTATAGTTTTTTTTTTTCAAAATTGTTGTTCTTTTTTTGTTTATAGCACAAGAAATAAAAACCAGAGGTGATCAAATACCACCAAAAGAAAGCTCTATTTGTGGGAAAAAAGGACACAAATTTCATTTGGGTACAGCGGTGAAGGACCGCGCAATTGTCAGTTAAAGCAACGCAGTGCCAAATTGTAAAAAGTGCTCTGGTCAGGAAGGGGGTAAAATCTTCCGGGGCTGGAGCGGTTAAATAATAGAATCAATATTATTATGTATGTATATAATGTGAAATTTTTGCTTGCCTTTTACTGCACAGATGTTGCACCTGAGATACGCAGTGTACAGGGAGCAGCAGGGTGAGGTACAAGGGGTCAGCAGGACAGAACACAGGGGGTCAGGAGAGCCCAGTATACTGGGCTGAAGGGTACACTACTTGGGTGTAGCAGGACACATTACATAAGGGGTAGCAGGGCACATTACATGGGTGGGGGGGCAGGGCACATTACATGACAGCAGGGCACTTTACATGGGAGCAGGGCAAATTACGTTGGGCCGGGCACATTACATGGGGGCAGGGTACAAACCATGGTGTCAGAGCACATTACAAGACAGCAGGGCACATTACATGGGATCAGGGCACACTACATGGGAGCAGGGTACATTATACAGGGGCAGGGGGCATTTCCTGCCCACCATGTCTGCCGTGGGGGAGATTTGGTGGTGACCCTGCAATTACCAGGAGTCCACAGTAGTAAGCAATTGATCAACTATTTGTGTATATTACTGATGCAATTACATTTAATATTCACTAATTGTATTGTTATTTTTGTTTGTATTTGACTGATATTATATCTTGTTATAGATATTGTTTTGCTGTTTAATCCTGAAGAAGAGGATCAATCCATGAAACATGTAGAGAGCAATTGGACACCCCCATGTGGTTTACTACTTTAGGAGGACCACATCACTTGTGACCCCTATATACTATATACATAGATCTGTCATTAGGTGACAGATGTGATTTTATCATGTATCTGTGCACATAAATTCCAAAAAATCTTGTTTTTTAACTTTTGTATTAAATAAACATTTGCACTTTTTTATGCTAGCATATCAGAGAAGGATTTGGGGATTTAAAGGTGCACAAATACAACAAAAAAGTAGAAAAAATATAAATTTATTAAAGAACGATAAAAGCAATATAAAGACATGAATATGTCCAATATGATCATACAATACATAGACAGGTGAAAATCAGGCACTGTACAAATGATCACTAAAGAGTCAAAAAATAGAAAAAGATTTTTAGAAAGACAAAAAATATAACAAATATAAAATATACAAATATACATTTGGAATTTAATTACTTGGATTGGCAAGGATCGAGCGACAACAAGACTTAGGTCAATTAATTACCTGTGTATTCAATGAGTAAATTTAAAAGATTTTAAAGGCTCCGGAGTCATAGGGATGAATCAATTTGGATCAATTGGTGTAACCATAGAGAGATATATATGTATAAACAGATACCCACTTTTGGTCCATCTATGGGGAAAGACAATAATATTGAATATCAAGGATAAAAATCCATTAATCCAGAAAATAAGGCAGAAAGGCCTACCTGAGGCTAACAATGTTGACAAGATTTTAATTCATCCCCATTGTCCACATTAGTATTCCCTTCTCGGATAAATGGAGAAACCAAGAGTGGAGTGAAAGGGAGAAAAAGGAGGTTTTTTTCCCTTAGAGCTCCAACTCATCAGAGGCCACCTTTTAAACCAAGAACACATAACTAAATCAATATGAATAAGTCTCCCATCAATCAAGGATAAGAACAAGTAAAGCATTGCCTCCAAAGAAGCTTGATTACCTGCCATGAAAAGACCACCATGATATCTTCTCCCCCTCCTATGCTGGACCATAAAAGCTAACTGTGACTGGCATTCTTTTATATCCCCCTCCACACCAATGGAGACATTCGGCACCAAATGGGGATGAGGACACCTTGTAGCCTCAGTGCGCATTTCACGGTCGCGCTGGAAATTACGTCAAACGTCAAAGACGATAGTGTCAAGGACGCCTGATGTCCCGCACCGGAAATGATGCCAGACATGTGAAATGTCAAACATCAAGGATGTCGGACGTTAGAGGTAAAACAACGTCGATGTCAGAACCCTAATGGCGTCAGACGTATCACGTAGAAACGTGGAGCCGGCGCCAATTTATACAGACAGATAACTGTATATAAAAATGCTAAAAATATGAGAAACATTGTTTCCCATACTTTGAGACTTTTTATATACAGTTATCTTATTGTTTAAATTGATTTATTGGGGATTGAATCTGGATTAGGTGACCATATGGACGCCCAGGACGTCATTTTTTGTGTTGTCCATTTCCTTGGACTCCACTAGATGGCGCCATTTGCCAGTTGCCCATTCCGTGGTCTCCATGACAATCTGTGGCCCCTATCATCTTGGGCACAGTTGTGGAGGGCAGTAGTTTAGGCTTCCTCTGATCGTTCCTCCCTCTGGACATTGATGAAATCATGGCGCCGGTTCCACATTTTTACGTGATACGTCTGATGCCATTAGGGCGCAGATGTCGGCGTTGTATTGCCTCTGACGTCCTTGACGCTTGAGGTTTCACACGTCTGCCATCATTTCCGGTGCGGGACGTCAGGTGTCCTTGGCGCTATCGTCTTTGATGTTTGACCTCATTTCCGGCGCGTCCTCGACATTTGATGTCATTTCCGGCACGACCTCAGCATGTGCACTGGCGCAACAAGATGCCCTCACCCTCATTTGATGTCAAATGTCTCCATTGGGGGTGGAGGACGATGTAAAAGGATGCCAGTCACAGTTAGCTTTTATGGTCCAGCATAGGAGGGGGAGAAGATATCATGGTGGTCTTTTCATGGCAGGTAATCAAGCTTCTTTGGAGGCAATGCTTTACTGGTTCTTATCCTTGATTGATGGGAGACCTATTCATATTGATTTGGTTATGTTTTCTTGGTTTAAAAGGTGGCCTCTGATGAGTTGGAGCGCTATGGGAAAAAACCCTCCTTTTATCTCCTCCCCACTCCCCTCTTGGTTTCTCTATTTATCCGAGAAGGGAATACTAATGTGAACAATGGCAATGATTTGAAATGTATGGAATTTGTTTTCAACATTGTTAGCCTCTGGATTAATGGATTTTTATCCTTGATATTGAATATTATTGTCTTTCCCCATAGATGGACCAAAAGTGGGCATCTCTTTATACATATATATATATATATATATATATATATATATATATATATATATATATATATTTACACCAATTGATACAAATTGATTCATCCCTATGACTCTGGAGCCTTTAAAATCTTTTAAATTTACTCATTAAATATACAGGTAATTAATTGACCTAAGTCTTGTTGTCGCTCGATCCTTGCCAACCCAGGAAATTTAATTCAGAATGTATATTTGTATATTTGTATATTTTATATTTGTTATATTTTTTTGTCTTTCTAAAAATCTTTTTCTATTTTTTGACTCTTTAGTGATCATTTGTACAGTGCCTGATAATAATTCTCCTGAAGAAACCATTGGCGAAACATGTCGAGATTCAATCAGTTTGCACCTGTCTATATATTGTATGATTTATTGGACATATTCATGTCTTTAATGTTCTTTAATAAATTTATATTTTTTCTAATTTTTTGTTGTATTTGTGCACCTTTAAAATCCACAAATCATTCTCTGATATGCTATGCTTAAACAAAGGATGTGGTGCAAAATGACTCTCAGATGCTCAGTAAAAATCTTTCTCCTTTGAATTTTTATGCTACTTTAACCACTTGCCGCCCGCCATATAGCAAAATGATGTCAGCAAAGTGGTTGTGTTATCCTGATTGGACATCATATGCCATCTTTCAGGATAACAAACCGATACGCGTCCAGGGGAGAGCGCATTGCAGTGATCGTTGTTGTGGCGTGTCAGTCTGACACACCACAACTCTGACAGAGACTCTTTACCACATGATCAGGCATGTCCAATTATGGCTGATCACAGTGTAAACAGGAAAAGCTGTTTATCGGCTTTTCCTCACTCACGTCTGTCAGACATGAGTAGAGAAGAGCCCATCACTGCTCTTCTGACAGGGGGGTCTGTGCTGATTGATTATCCCCCCCTCAGGATGCCCACACTGGACCACCAGGGATGCCACCAGGACCATCAGGGATGACCACCACTAGTCACCACCAGGTATGCCACCCATGGCCACCAGGGATGCCAATCAGTACCCACAATGCATCCCAATCAGTGCCCACAATGGATGCCAATCAGTGCCAAACAATAATGCCTGCCAATAAGTGATGCCCATCAGAAACATTCAATAGTGTACATCAGTGCCCCCTACCAGTGCCCATTCATGCAATCTATCAGTGCCCATCAGTGCTGCCTTTCAGTGCCCATCAGTGCCACCTATGTGTGTCCATCAGTGCTACATATCAGTGCCACCGATCAGTGCCCATCAGTGCCACCTATCAGTGCCACCTCATCAGTGCCACCTCATCGGTGCCCATCAGTGCCACCTTATCAGTGCGCATCAGTGCAGCCCCCTCAGTGCCCATCAGTGAAGGAGAAAACTTACTTATTTACAAAGTTTTGTAACAGAAACAAAACAAAACTTTTTTTTTGAAAGAATGGGAAGTGTCATTATAGTGGGGGATTTTAATTATCCAGACATAGACTGGGTGGAATGAACCACACATTCATCTAAGGCTCGCCACTTCCCAAATGTCTTGCAAAACAATTTAATGGGTCAGATGGTAAATGCACTAGAAACAAAGCTTTACTAGACCTATTGAATACCAACAATACAGACCTGATCATGAATGTGGAAATACAGAGCAATTTAGGAAACAGCAATCACAGGTCAATTAGTTTTAGTATAAATCACACAAATAAGAAACATAAGGAGAATACAAAGACACTGAATTTCAAAAGAGCCCGCTTTGCTAAACTACGATCCTTGCTAGAAGATAATAATTGGGATAAAATCTGAAGAACAAAGAACACGGACAGAAAATGGGTATGCTTTAAGAGCATAATAAATAAGGGCATTAGCTAGTGCATCCCAATGGGAAATAAATTTGAAAGAGCTAATAAAAGGCCTGGGATACTTAACTCCAATGTAGAAATGCATATAAAAGCAAAGGAGAAGGCCTTCAAAAAAATACAAGGCTGAGGGATCATCATCAGCATTCCAACATTAGAAAGAAGGCAACAAGAAATGTAAGGGTGCAATCAGGGTGGCTAAGATAGAACACGAAAGGCACATAGTGGAGGAGAGTAAAAAAAAATCCCAAGAAATTACTTTAGTATATAAATAGTAAGAAAGGGAGCTCAGATCATATTGGTCCCCTAAAGAATGATGAAGGGAATCTGGTTACTAAGGATGGAGAGATGGTGAAGGTATTGAATTTATTCTTCTCCTCGGTCTTCACGAGGGAATCAGGGGGCTTCCGTAACCAAAACTGCAATGTTTATCCTCATGACATGTCACAGGAAGCACTCTCAAGACTAGCAGAGGACAGAATTAGACTGGAAAAACTTAACATTAATAAGTCACTGGGACCAGATGGCTTGCATCTGAGGGTCCTTAAGGAACTCAGTCAAGTAATTGCCAGACTATTGTTCCTATTTTTTTACGAACAGTCTACTGACTAGAATGGTACCAGCTGATTGGAGAAAAGCCAATGTAGCACCAATATTTAAAAAACAGCCAAGATATATCCCTGGGAATTACAGACCAGTTAGCCTAACATCAATTGTATGCAAGCTCTTGGAGGGGATGATAAGGAACTATATACAAGATTTTAGTAATGACAACAGTATTATTAGCAATAATCAGCATGGATTCATGAAGAATCGTTCTTGCCAAACCAATCTATTAACCTTCTATGAGGAGCCATCTAGATAAAGGAAGGCCCATAGATGTGGTGTATCTGGATTTTGCAAAAGCATTTTATACAGTTCCCCATAAACATTTACTGTACAAAGTAAGGTCCGTTGGCATGGACCATAGGGTGAGTACATGGATTGAAAACTGGCTACAGGGGCGAGTTCAGAGGGTAGTGAGCAATGGGTGCTTGGAATGGTCCGGGGTGGAAAGTGGGGTCCCCCAGAGTTCTGTCCTGGGACCAATCCTATTTAATTTATTGATATAGGACCTCGAGGATGGCATAAACAGCTCAATCTCTGTATTTGCGGACGATACTAAGCTAAGCAGGGCAATAACTTTTCCGCAGGATGTGGAAACCTTGCAAGAAGATCTGCACAAATTAATGGGGTGCGCAACTACATGGCAAATGAGGTTTAATGTAGAAAAATGTAAAATAATACATTTGTGTGGCAAAAATATGAATGCAATCTACTTACTAGGGGAAAAACCTCTGGGGGAATCTAGGATGGAAAAGGACCTGGGTGTCCTAGTGGATGATAGGCTCAGCAATGGCATGCAATGCCAAGCTGCTGCAAGCAAAGCAAACAGAATATTGGCATGCTTTAAAAAGGGGATTAAGTACAGAGATAAAACAATAATTCTCCCACTCAACAAGGCTCTGGCCTGGCCGCACCTGGAGTATGCTGTCCAGTTCTGGGCACCAGTCCTCAGAAAGGATGTGCTGGAATTGGAGAGAGTCCAGAGAAGGGCAACAAAACCAATAAAGGGACTGGAGGACCTTAGTTATGGACTTCCCTTTGGCATTCCCAGTGATGTCAGAGGGGGGCGGGGTCTAAATTCTATTGTTTCCCCTCAATGCTGCCCTTCTGCCTTCTCCCGCTCCAACATCTAAATTAGAAAAGTTGCACAATGCAACTATACAGTAATACAGTAATAGCATGAATAACCCTAAAAAAAGTGCTCTTTATGGTGCCTCATGCTTATAATAGTCATACACAGAGTCTCAATGATCTTAAAGTGAACCTGACTTGTACACCAAAGCATATAAACTGACTTTACTGGTAAATTGCAGGAACTGCTAGCACTTGTTTTCAGATCAGTTAATTTGTACATTGGGAGGGCCCTGCACCTTAGGCCAAGGCTTATACAGTGCTTTAACCAAGTTGATATTAAAGTGACAATGAATGATATCCTTCTTCTCCAAAAAAAAAAAAAAAAAACATCTATTCACATTGACAATTTATTGGCCTGCTAGTCTATTTTTCATGAAATTTTTCTAACTGTGCTATTCTGCTTTCTTGTAACATCCTGTGAACTCTTGAACCTCCACTTTTCCCTCTCACTTTCATTCGTTTGGAACGAGCAGTGCAGGCTAGTTGTGGCATTGTACACTGCTCTATGCACGCTACACATTCTATAACACATAATTCCTAGTCTATCTTGGGAACAAGAAAGAGGGTGGCTACATTAATACATACAGTGGAGCCATGGAGCACAAGCATAGCCACCTTCTAACAGAAAGACAGATCATAGAAACCAAAAAAAGGGAATTTGGAGATTTGGAAGATGCTGAGAGCAATAGAAGGCATTTTTTGATTTATACTACTTACTTCAGTATAATATATTTTAAACCATAGTTTAGTGTCCCTTTATTTTTTATTAATTTATTTTTTATTTATTACAGGTACATATATAGATACAGAATGTCACTTTACATATATATTGTACATTCACATCAATCCCTGCTCTCAAGGAGCTTACAATCTAAGATCCCTAACTCACATTCATACATTCACATACAAGGGCCAATTTAAGATAAGATAAAATTAACCTAATAGCATGTCTTTTGGAGTGTGGGTGGAAGCTGGAGTCTTTCAAAGAGGGTGTGTCTACCCCTCAGGTGAGCACCTGATTGCAATCCAGCATGGGTGCCCACCCGGCTCGCCACTGCAAACATTCAGAATGAAGAGAAAACTGGTCGCACACCACCACAAGACTGATGCAAATAAAATACTTTATTGTCCTCACAATTAGAGAAGCAAAACAGGACAACTGTTGATGCATTTCACACTCAAATCACATGCCTAATCATAACCACAACCATAATTATGATTATGCACGTGATTTGAGGGTGAAACACAGTTGTCCTGTTTTGCTTCTCTGACTTTGAGGACAATAAATGATTTTATTTGCATTAGTCCTGTGGTGGTGTGCGGACAGTTTTCTCTTTATTCAGGAAGCTGGAGTACCTGGAGGAAAAGCGTGCAGGCACAGGAACATGCAAACTACAGGGAGGTAGTGACATGGTTGGGATTCAAAACCGAAGACACTAGTGCTGCTAGGCGGAAGTGCTAGCCACTTAGCCATTGTGCTGCTCATTTAAGCCTTGTCCCTTCATGGCACTAAATCGGTCTTGCTATGCTTTTGGTGGTTTGATGTCAGAGAGTGGGTAAAAATTTTGCAATCTTTCACATATTCAGGTATATAGAGTGTTTCAAGTTCTGTTGACCAATCTGCATATCTCTTCTGACTAATATTTGGGTGATTTTATTGGTAGACTTTACTTAAACAACATAATCTAAAAGCTAAAAAAATGTAATTGTCCATTTGTAAACATTTCATGTGACTGTTTACAGAAATAAATTAATGTGTACAATTTTTCAGTAACAACATTACATGTAAATAATCTAATTTCCCTTTAAAATATCACGAGCAAGATAAGAATGAAATCATGGCATGCCTCCAGTAATCCAGGAAATGTTCTCAAGTATATATTCCTCAGTAATTATAATGAAATGAGAGGCAGCTTGTGGCTGTCTTGACTGTTTTTTTTATCTTAACAGCCAGAGGAGGTAGAGACATCTGCTGTTGTTTCATCATGTCAGATAATTAGTAAAAAGGAAGGAAGGCCTAAAGTTATGTTACCCCTGACACTAACAAGTGTCTCATACTTTTTTAACCAGGAGTAAGTTTTTTTAAGATCTGCCCAACATGAGAGATTTACTTAGGCTATCCACCATACAGTGTCAGGTAAATAATTTTGAAATTAAATCACATACTGGTTCTAAATGACAAACATATTTGATATATTCACATTTTCTTACAAGAAAGAAATTCAGATAAACATAATTAGATGGTAGGAATTACATACACAACAGTTTCTAATAGTATTTATAATCAAAGGAGCTCCTGCTAAATTTTCGGTTAGTAAGTCCAACAAGTCAGACAGATGGCTCTATGATTCTGAAGGACTACTATTGTAAAAAGAAAAATGCTGTATTCTGATATGTATCTGTATATGAAAAATGTTTCCAATGATAGTATTCAGTATAATAACTGCATTTTATTTCACTTGCCATTATTTATCTTTCTCCATATTTACATGGAGATCAGTAGAGGTAACAGTGACAAGTGTTGCCACTAACAATACCTTTGTCACGGAGCTTACAACAGTTACCTATATACAGTATTTCACAAAAGTGAGTACACCCCTCACATTTTTGTAAATATTTTATTATATCTTTTCATGTGACAACACTGAAGAAATGACAATTTGCTACAATGTAAAGTAGTGAGGGTACAGCTTGTATAACAGTGTAAATTTGCTGTCCCCTAAAAATAACTCAACACACAGCCATTAATGTCTAAACCGCTGGCAACAAAAGTGAGTACACCCCTAAATGAAAATGTCCAAATTGGGCCCAAAGTGTCAATATTTTGTGTGGCCATCATTATTTTCCAGCACTGCCTTAACCCTTTTGGGCATGGAGTTCACCAGAGCTTCACAGGTTGCCACTGGAGTCCTCTTCCACTCCTCCATGACAAAATCACAGAGCTGGTGGATGTTAGAGACCTTGAGCTCCTCCACCTTCCATTTGAGGATGCCCCACAGATGCTCAATAGGGTTTAGGTCTGGAGACATACTTGGACAGTCCATCACCTTTACCCTCAGCTTCTTTATCAAGGCAGCGGTTGTCTTGGAGGTGTGTTTAGGGTTGATATCATGTAGGAATACTGCCCTGCGGCCCAGTCTGCAAAGGGAGGGGATCATGCTCTGCTTAAGTATGCCACAGTACATGCTGGCATTTATGGTTCCCTCAATGAACTGTAGCTCTCCAGTGCGGGCAGCACTCATGCAGCCCCAGACCATGACACTCCCACCACCATGCTTGACTGTAGGCAAGACACACTGGGCTTTGTACTCCTCACCTGATTGTCGCCACACACACTTGACACCATCTGAACCAAATAAGTTTATCTTGGTCTCATCAGACCACAGGACATGGTTGGTTCCAGTAATCCATGTCCTTAGTCTGCTTGTCTTCCGCAAACTGTTTGCAGGCTATCTTGTGCATCATCTTTATAAGAGGCTTCCTTCTGGGACGACAGCCATGCAGACCAATTTGATGCAGTGTGTGATGTATGGTCTGAGCACTGACAGGCTGACCCCCCACCCCTTCAACCTCTGCAGCAATGCTGGCAGCACTCATATGTCTATTTCCCAAAGACAATCTCTGGATATGATGCTGAGCATGTGCATTTAACTTCTTTGGTCGACCATGATGAGGCCTGTTCTGAATGGAACCTGTCCTGTTAAACCACTGTATGGTTATGGCCACCATGCTGCAGCTCAGTTTCAGGGTCTTGGCAATATTCTTATATCCTAGGCCATCTTTATGTAGAGCAACAATAATTTTTTTTCAGATCCTTCGAGAGTTCTTTGCCATGAGGTGCCATGTTTAACTTCCAGTGACAAGTATGAGAGAGTGAGAACGATAACACCAAATTTAACACACCTGCTCCCCATCCACACCTGAGATCTTGTAACACTAATGAGTCATATGACACCGGGGAGGCAAAATGGCTAACTGGGCCCAATTTGGACATTTTCACTTAGGGGTGTTCTCACTTTTGTTGCCAGCGGTTTAGACATTAATGGCTGTGTGTTGAGTTATTTTGAGGGGACGGCAAATTTACACTGTTATACAAGCTGTACACTCACTACTTTACATTGTAGTGTCATTTCTTCAGTGTTGTCACATGAAAAGATATAATAAAATATTTACAAAAATGTGAGGGGTGTACTCACTTTTGTGAGATACTATATATATATTCATTCACATGGTTCAACCTAATTTCCAAAAAATAAAAAAAACAATAAAACTGTTGCTTAAAGTAGTAGTAGAAACCTTTTGGTCACTTGTAACTATAGGTAATTTTATACTAAAGCTTACCTGTGCTGTAGGTACAATTAATATTTCTTGAACATGCACTATTTAGGAGATATTCACAATTTCTGCAACCAGAGACATCACCAGTAGGGATGAGCCGAACACCCCCCCAGAACCTGCGAACGGACCAAAAATTTACACGAACGTTAGAACCCCATTGACGTCTATGGGACTCGAACGTTCGAAATCAAAAGTGCTCATTTTAAAGGCTAATTTGCATGGTATTGTCCTAAAAAGGGTTTGGGGACCCGGGTCCTGCCCCAGGGGACAAGTATCAATGCAAAAAAAGTTTTAAAAACGGCCATTTTTTGGGAGCAGTGATTTTAATGATGCTTAAAGTAAAAAAAAAGTGAAATATTCCTTTAAATATCATACCTGGGGGGTGTCTATAGTATGCCTGTAAAGTGGCACGTGTTTCCCCTGCTTAGAACAGTCCCTGCACAAAATTAAATTTTTAAAGGAATAAAAGTCATTTAAAACTGCTTGCGGCTTTAATGTAATGTCAGGTCCTGGCAATATGGATGAAAATCAGTGAGACAAACGGCGTGGGTACCCCCCAGTCCATTACCAGGCCCTTTGGGTCTTGTATGGATATTAAGAGGAATCCCACACCCAAATTAAAAAAAGAAAGGTGTGGGGCCCCCAGGCCCTATATACTCTAAACAGCAGTATACAGGCGGTGCAAACAAGACAGGGACTGTAGGTTTGTTGTTAAGTAGAATCTGTTTGTAATTTTGAACTAGTACATTTTTAACGTGTTTAGCTCCAGCCAAAAAATCTATTTGAAACTTTTTGGAAAACATAGGGAAGGGTTATCACCCCTGTGACATTTGTTTTGCTGTCTGTGCTCCTCTTCAGAAGATTTCACCTCACTTTTTGTCCCAATGACAAATGTTTTTTGAAAATTTGGGGTTTTTAGTGAAACAAGGATTGGTGATAAAGAATCAGTGTAAAGGAGAAAAGTTTTTCCGATATATTAACTCTTACAGGAGAGAATTTCCCTTCCTAGGGGTAGATTTCATCTCACTTCCTGTTGTCTCCTTCCGTTTGCAAGTAGGAGTCATTTGTAAGTTGGATGTTTGAAAGTAGGGGCCTGCCCTATATACTCAGCAGAAATTTGGGCCTTAGGTGTTGTTGTGGCCACAACACTGTAAGCCCTCACAGGGCCCTGCTGTTAAATATTAGATCAAGAATTGTAATTACATGTCCCTGTTGAACAGGGGCTGAAAAATTAGGCCTTAGGCACTGGTGCTGGTGCCACAACACTGCAACCCCTCACAGATACTCTAGTTGGAGTGCAGGAACTAGCCCTGCTGCAAAGAATTGCATAAAAAATTGTAATTACACGCCCCTGTTAAACAGAGGCTGAAAAATTGGGCCTTAGGCACTGGTGCTGGTGCCACAACACTGCAACCCCTCACAGATACTCTAGTTGGAGCGCAGGAACTAGCCCTGCTGCAAAGAATTGCATCAAAAATTGTAATTACACGCCCCTGTTAAACAGGGGCTGAAAAATTGGGCCTTAGGCACTGGTGGCGACGCCCAGAACCAAAAATGTTCTTACAAGCTATCAGCATGATCATTGAGGAGGAAGAGGATAATTACTCAGCATAACAGGATAGTCACTCAGCATCAGCATAGGTAGTCTTTGAAGGGATCTGACATTTCAAAAAAAATTATTCGGTTACATCAGCATCAGGTGCTTGGTAGCTGGTGGTGATCCAAGACTGATTCACTTTTATGAAGGTCAGTCGATCGACCGAGACGGTGGACAGACACACCCTGTGATCGGTTACAAAGCCTCCAGCAGCACTGAATGTGCGTTCCGAAAGAACGCATGGATGCAGGACAGGCCAGTAGCTCAATTGCATACTGTGCAAGGTCTGGCCAGTGATCCATCCTTAAGACCCAGTAACCCAGAGGATTTTCGGTGGGAAAGGTGTCCAAGTCAGATCTTGCCCCTAGGTATTCCTGCACCATGTAAAACAGACGCTGGCGATGGTTGCTGGAACCGATCATACCTTGGGGCTGCGGACTAAAAAATTGTCTGAACGCATGAGTCAGATGGCCACCTTCTCCACCGCTCCTTCTTTGACTGACCGAAGCCTCAGCAACACGTCCAGAAACAGAAGTTTGTAACCTCCCAGTCTCTGGGAACGCGTTGCACAGGCCTTTCTGCAAGGCCTCCCGAAGATGTTTCATCCTCTGCTCCCTCTGTGATGGCAAGATAAGGTCCACAACCTTACCCCTGTAACGTGGATCAAGGAGGGTTGCCAGCCAGTATTGTTCCTTCTCCTTGATACCACGAATACAAGGATCCTTCCGCAGGCTTTGCAGGATCAGGGAGTCCATGCAGCCTAGGTTTGCTGAGGCATTCGGTCCGGAGTCTTCTGGGTCACTAAGGATGACATGATCCGCAGCCACCTCCTCCCAGCCACGTACAAGTCCATGTGTTTCTTGGGACTGTAAATGATCCCTTAAAGACTGCTGCTGATGCTGAGTGCCAGGCTCCACCTCCATACTGACACAATCCTCCTCCTCCTCTTCCTGTGTGATCGGCGGGCACGCAGGAACACTGTCTGGATAAAGGGGGTCTTGAGAGCTAAGGAAGTCTTCCTCTTCCTGCCTCTGTTCTGCCTCAAGTGCCCTGTCCATTATTCCACGCAGCGTGTGCTCCAACAGGTGGACAAGGGGGACAGTGTCACTGATGCATGCACTGTCACTGCTCACCATCCTCGTGGCCTCCTCAAATGGTGACAGGACAGTGCATGCATCCCTGATCATGGCCCACTGGCGTGGGAAAAAAAAAACAAGCTCCCCTGACCCTGTCCTGGTGCCATAGTCCCACAGGTACTCATTGATGGCTCTCTGCTGCGTGTGCAGCCGTTGCAGCATGGCCAATGTTAAGTTCCACCTGGTGGGCATGTCACAGATTAGGCGGTTCTTGGGCAGGTTAAATTCCTTTTGGAGGTCTGCCAGCTGAGCACTGGCATTATACGACCGGTGGAAATGCACACAGACTTTCCTGGCCTGCCTCAGGACATCCTGTAAGCCCGGGTACCTGCCCAAGAACCGCTGCACCACCAAGTTAAGGACGTGAGCCAAAGAGGGCACATGGGTCATTTGTCCCTGTCGAAGGGCGGAGAGGAGGTTGGAGCCATTGTCGCAAACCACCATTCCTGCCTTAAGTTGGCGTGGCATCAATCACCTCTGAACCTGCCCCTGCAGAGCTGACAGAACCTCTGCCCCAGTGTGGCTCCTGTCCCCCAAGCACACCAGCTCAAGCACCGCATGGCATCTTTTGGCCTGCGTACTTGCATAGCCCCTTGAACACCTACGGAACACCACTGGTTCCGAGGACAAAGCACAGGAAGAGGCCATGGAGGAAGAAGAAGAGGAGGGGGTGAAGAGAGGTATGTCAGAATCACTAGTAGTGGTATTTTGGAGGCGTGGTGGTGGAACAACCTCCAACACTACTGCCCCTTGTCCTGCATCCTTCCCAGCTGCCAGAAGAGTCACCCAATGCACCGTGAAACTTAGGTAACGTCCCTGTCCATGCCTGCTGGACCATGAGTCAGCGGTAATATGCACCTTACCGCTGACTGCCCTGTCCAGCGAGGCCAAGACATTGCCTTCCACATGCCGGTAGAGAGCCGGAATCACCTTCCATGAGAAAAAGTGGCGTTTGGGAACCTGCCACTGAGGAACCGCACATTCCACAAACTCACGGAAGGGGGCAGAGTCTACCAACTGAAAAGGTAGCAGTTGAAGTGCTAGCAATTTTGCCAAGCTAGCATTCAACCACTGGGCATGTGGATGGCTGGGAGCGAACTTCTTTTTGCGGTGCAGCAGCTGGGGCAGGGAAATTTGCCTGGTACAATCTGACATCAGTGTACCGATAGCAGATTGCCTGCAAGTACTTGGCTGTGACACACCTAATTCTACACCTTCATTCCTCTCAGTGCAGGTCTCAGAGAGGACTGAAGGTATAGTGGGGTTGGAGATCCCAGCTGATGGGGAGTAAGGAGAGGTCCTCTTTGTTTTTGGTGTGGGTCTTTTAGGTGCGCTTGCCAACCAACTGCATGGCAGGTCAACACATGTCTGGTCAAGCATGTGGTGCCCAAGTGGGAGATGTTTTGGCCACGCGAGATACGCTTGAGACATATGTTGCAAATAGCAGCGGTGCCATCTGATGCACTCGTCTCAAAAAAGGCCCACACCAAAGAACTTTTGGAATAACGTGCAGAGACAGCAGCACCCTGCACATGCGGAGCTCTGAGGTATGATGCAGTCAGTGTGCTGCCCCTGGAGGGCATCCTGCCTCATAGGTGATGTGCCTCCTCCTCCTCTCTCCTATCAGGCACCCACGTTGAGTCAGTGACCTCATCATCCCCTCCCTCCTCATCACTGGAGCAAACCTGGCAGTATGCTGCAGCAGGGGGAACATGACTGCCAGATTGCTGTCCTTCTTGGGCACCCCCTCTATCCGTGCTCACATTACTGCCTTCATCTAGCTCAGTATCATCATCAGAGCCTTTTAAACGCTGGGCATCCTCCTGGAGCATGTACCCAACACTGTGGTCAAACAGTTCGAGGGACTCCTCCAGAGGACATGGTGGGGCTAGGGAAGGAGTCACTGATGCCATTGAGCCGAGGGAAGAGGCCGCGTGGGCAGCTGCTTTGCCAGACAAAGTACCCTGAGCATGGGTGAGAGAGGATGAGGAGGATGAGGAGGATGAGGACGGCTTGGTCATCCACTCGACCAAGTCTTCCGCATGTTGTGGCTCAACGTGGCCAGCTGCCGAAAAAAAGGCCAAGCATGTCCCACGGCCACGTGCCGATGAGGATGCACCTTGTCCATGACCAGCACTTTTGCCTCTAGACACAGAGCCTGCTTGCCCTCTTTTATTGGCCTGTGACTGTCTGCCTCTCCTTGTTGGCCTTCCAGACATACTAATGGCCTGCAGTGAGATGTAGCTGCACTAAGCTGGGATATATATATATATATATATATATAGATAGATAGATATCTATATATATATATATAGATATATATCTATATATCTATATATATATATAGATATCTGTCTATCTATATATATATATATAGATATCTATATATATATATTATATATATTATGTATTTATTTATATATATATATATATATATATATATATATATATATATATATATATATATATATATATATGTACCAACCTTCTACAGGTAGCTTTAGCTGAACACTGCAGAGGTCGCACTACACTAACTTGTAGCTTTAGCTGAACACTGTGCAGAGCTCATGTAGCTGCCTGCAGTAGTGATAGGATCAGGAAAAGACCACCAACCTTCTACAGGTAGCTTTAGCTGAACACTGTGCAGAGGTCGCACTACACTAACGTGTAAATAATGTAGCTGCCTGCGGTAGTGATAGGATCAGGAAAACACCACCAATCTTCTACAGGTAACTTTAGCTGAACACTGTGCAGAGGTCGCATTACACTAACTTGTAGCTTTAGCTGAACATTGTGCAGAGGTCGCATTACACTAACTTGTAGCTTTAGCCGAACACTGTGCAGAGGTCGCACTACACTAACTTGTAGCTTTAGCTGAACACTGTGCAGAGGACGCACTACACTAACGTTTAAATAATGTAGCTGCCTGCGGTAGTGATCGGATCAGGAAAACACCACCAACCTTCTACAGGTAGCTTTAGCTGAACACTGTGCAGAGGTCGCACTACACTAACTTGTAGCTTTAGCTGAACACTGTGCAGAGGTCAAAATCTAAAATGGTTATTCCCGCACTACCATGTGGAAGTATCAGACGACACTGGATGAGGTGCATACATCCTACAGAATTACATACCGATACATCTTAATAGAGCTTAGTGCAAATATACTGAAAATGCTGGTACATCAGGCATAACAATAGTGAAAGATACAAATCATTCAGTGCAGGACAATACAGTGCTGTGCATCCAAACACACCTCGGGATGCACTATAATAACAAAGTGTCCAGTGCAAACAAAAACAGTGATGAATCTATAAAGTTATCTTATGTATGATGTATAGAACAACGAAGAAAATATATAAAAAGAAAAAGTGACAAGTGCAAAAATTCAGTGACTTAGATAGCAAATCAGTCCATGTAGTGCCAATCGGTGAATTTAAACATAAAATGATATTTCTCCATAGGGCATTCCATAAGATAGGTGGAAACCGTGAAGTGTATAGACCAAAGAGGAATAGTGGCTCCTCTTCATGCGCCAATCCTACACTGATAAGAAGTGGCCCCTTACCTCATAATAATGAGGTCACAGCATAAAGCAATACCGCTGATACTGGCTCCTTCTCAAGTAAATCCTGGATCCAGGGCTAGTTCTCAATATGTCTCAGTCCGTCAGAGGGCATAGGGGCCGTAAATGAAAAGAAGGGGGTGCCACATAGTGTAGTAATTTTAAACCAAAGTCGGGTTTATTGAGGTAAAAGGTACTCACATAAAACACAGCAAAAATCACAGAACTGCAATGAGCAGCGAGCTCGTATGCATCTGTCAGTGTAAAGTGCCTGTCCCGTCCCAGCGCTGCAATATGAAAATACTTCCGCTGCACTGTAAAAGGCCTCTATGTGGTAATAACATGGAAGATCCGATAGTGTACTCTTCTACCCCGCATGTTGTTATTGTAATGCGGGGTAGAAGAGTACACTACCGGCTCTTTAATGTTATTACCACATAGAGGCCTTTTACTGTGCAGCGGAAGTATTTTCATATTGCAGCGCTGGGACGGGGCAGGCACTTTACACTGACAGATGCGTAAGAGCTTGCCGCTCGTTGGAGTTCTGTGATTTTTGCTGTGTTTTATGTGAGTACCTTTTACCTCAATAAACCCGACTTTGGTTTAAAATTACTACACTATGTGGCACCCCCTTCTTTTTTGTTTAATACATTTTTATTAAAGAAAGAAGAATAGAGCAAAGATATACATATATCTCAAAATAGATACATTCTTGGAAATAAAATAACATAAGTTTCAGTACTCATAGATTACAACAAGTAGCTATAAACCAATAATCAAATAAATGGCTATAAAGTTATATAGAGTGCTATTGTAACAGCTAAGTAAACAATGGATTCACATTATGTGGGCCCTTGAAACAAAACATAATTAAGAAAAAACTTTAATTTGGTTTAAAGAGAGTGAGGAATAAGAGAGAGCAGCAAAGAAGAAGATGGGAAGATTAGATGATTGGAAAGAGTATAGATGAGAAAAAGGAGAGTAGAAAAGATAAGAGAACAGATGGTGGGGAGGGAAGGGGGGGGTGTTGTTGGCATGCATGTCATTAAATTGAAAAGAGAGGAGACATTGAGATTTAAATGGCTAAGTTTGGTCGATAGATTTAAGGGGATTGCGTTAAAAGGTCCTTATAGGTGGAAGTGGACTGAAATTTTATCCAAGAATCCCAGGTTAGAGAGTGTTTCTTGGAAGTACCTCTAATGCTGTGGGTAATGCTCTCCATAAGGTGTACTTTATCAACCATTTGTAGCCAAACTTTTATAGAAGGAATCATTGGTTGGCCCCATAGAGTAGGAATTAAAGCTTTGGCAGTGTTCAGTAAGTGAGGAATAATTGAACATTTATACATTCTTATGGGAATTTTTGTAGAATGGAAAAGGATCGCCCATGGGTCATTGGGTACCTCGATATCCGAAATCTGTTCTATCAGACTACGAATGGCATCCCAAAAAGGACGAATGAGTGGGCAAAACCACCAGACGTGTGCGTGAGTAGCTTTGTTCCCACAGTTCCAGCACAATGGGGAACTGGCGGGGAACATTTGGTGTAATCTAGCTGGGGTGTAATGCCACCTAGTAAGCAATTTATAGTTGACCTCTGACACTCTTGAGGCCAGGGAGGAAGTGTGGGCTAATTGAAGGATCCTATCCTTTTGGTTGTCAGTGAGGGAGGAATCCAAATCAGACTCCCATTTAGCCAGGAAAGGTGGAAAGTCTGGATTTTGAAGAGCAATAAGAGTTTTGTAGAATAGAGAAATACCATGTAGAGGGGGATCTTTAGGGTAAAAAAATTCCTCTATAGCATATAAATCACTAATACCTCTAAGTGGATTAGGAAGGGAACTTAAGAAATGTCATAGTTGGTGGTATCTCCATTTATCCAGAAATGTGTTTAGGGGCAAGGATCATATGCAATGGTTTAAGTGTGTTGCCACGGAGAACATGATGTAATAGGAGGGGGTCTTCTGATTTCCATGATTTAAAGCCTGGGTCTAGCAAACCCGGTAAAAAATATTTATGGTTGAGGAGAGGTAATAGAGGGGAATCATAATTCCATGAGAATTTTTTGTGTAGTGCGTCCCATATATCTAAGGAGGATATGGTAAGAGCTGAGGCAGTATGGGCCATATTCCTGCAAGAACGGGGTATCCAGGGGGATATTGAGAGATCTATTCCACTTAAAAAATATTCGAGTTGTACCCATAATTTCGAGTTGAGAGCATATTTCCAATCAGCCAATCTGGAAAGAATAACCGCTTGATAATATGCCTTAAAATTAGGAAGTGCCAGACCTCCTGAGCATTTGGAGCGAAACAAGAGCCCTCTAGATATTCTGGAATGACTGTTCTTCCAAATAAATCTGGAGATCATGGTTTGTAATATAGTAAAGAACCCTACTGGTACACCTAATGGGAGCATTTGAAAAACAAAAAGGATGAGGGGTAATATATTCATTTTAATTATATTCACTTTCCCCAACCAAGTGTGTGATAAATTGGACAATTTTCGTAAGCCATCCCTAATCCTATTTAGCAAGGGGATATAATTATGTTGAAAAAGAGAATGGGGATTAGAAGTAAGATAGATACCTAGGTACTTCATGCATTTCGGTACCCATTTAAAGGGAAAAAGAGGTTTAAGGGAAACTGCCTCGGACTTGGGATATTTATGTTTAAAATTTCGGATTTGGATAAATTTATTTTGAAGTTAGAGATTGAGTGAAAAGTGGTGAATGCAGCCATTAAGTTTGGAATTGAGATGCGTGGCTGTTGAATAAAAAATAGTACATCATCAGCATAAGCTGCGTATTTATGGGATCTTTTGCCTATTTGTATGCCTTCAATATTAACATTATGCCTAATTGTAGCTAGGAAGGGTTCTAAGGTAATAGCAAAGAGAAGAGGTGAGAGGGGGCAGCCCTGTCTGGTTCCATTATGTAATTCGAAAGGGTCACTCAACATTCCATTAATCCTAATTTGTGCCGTAGGATTAGAATAAACGGATGAAATTCGATGAAACATCTTAGGTCCCAGGCCAAAGTGTCGTAAGGTCATCTTAAGATATTCCCAGTCCACCCTATCAAAGGCTTTCTCAGCGTCAGTGGAAAGGAGCAGGGTGGGCTGGGCGCATCTCTGGACATATTGGATTAGGGAGATTGCACAAAGGGAGTTGTCTTTTGCTTCTCTATTGGGTATGAAACCTGATTGGTCAGCTGATATCCAGCTGGGTAGTAGAGGTAGCAAGCGATTTGCCATTACTTTGGCAAGTAATTTAATGTCAACGTTTATTAATGATATTGGCCTGAAACTAGTGCATAGGGTAGGATCTTTATCAGGTTTAGGAATGACAGTGATATGAGTAGATAGAGATTCTGGGCGTAGACCTGAAGAGTGAGAGATAGAGTTTGCATAAGCGGAGAGGCGAGGGAGCAAGATGTCGCTGAATGTTTTGTAGTATAAAATTGTGAACCCATCAGGTCCTGGAGCTTTACCGGATGGGGAAGATTTCAACGCTACCTGGAATTCCTCAACCGAGAAATCCTGTTCCATTTCTTTAAGGACAGATATGGGCAATTTAGGTAGGTTAGCCTCTCTAGTAGGAAAGCATGTGGTTTCTCCTCTCTTTTTGAGGTAGAGAGGATAAGTCGTTTTTAACGTTGTAAAGGTCCGCATAATACTCTCTAAAGGCCTTAGCAATATCAGGAGTTGCATGGGCTAGCTCTCCTGTTGAGAGTTTGATTTTGGAAATAAATGACTGCGACTGTTTAGTCTTTAATGATCTAGCAAGTAATTTACTTGGTTTGTTCCCCCATTCATAAAATTTCTGTGATAGGCATTGGAATTTTCTCTTAGTGTCTAAGTTGAGAAGAGACTTTAATTCCTCTTGTTTAAGTGTGAGGGATTGGAGGTGTTCAATATGCAGAGAGAGTTTGTGTTGTTTGTGAAGAACCGCTATCTGCTGCAGAACCTGATTAATTTGTTGACCATGCTCCCTTTTTTTCCTAGCATCAAGCTCAATGAGACGGCCCCTGATAGTAGCCTTATGAGCTTCCCACACAACGGAGGGAGAGGTGTCGGAGGGCTTATTTTCCTTAAAGTATTGTGATAAATGAGAGGCTAACATGGAAACCTCGGCTTCATTAGAAAGAAGGGAGTCATTAAGTTTCCAGTTGGTAGTGCGTCGTGGTAAGGAAGGCATGGTCAACGTCATTGATACAGGTGCATGGTCTGATACAGATGTGGTGCCAATGTAAGCAGATTGCAGGAGGGGGAGATGAAAATGATCTAGAAACATGTTATCTATTCTGGAATAAGATTGGTGTGTTGTAGAAAAATGTGAAAAATCCTTCTCCTTAGGATGGTGGAGACACCGGACATCCATTAATTGGAGATTCAGAAGCTTTTTTTTAACAAATTTCAGTCGTTTGAAAGAAATGTTAGAGCGGCCTTGGGACGTATCAATTGTGGGGTCCAATGGCATATTTATGTCACCCGCTAGGATAGTAAGACCCTTGGCAAAGTGTGAAAGTTTGGTTAGGATTTGTGAGAGAAAAGTTGGCTGATTTTGATTTGGACAATATACATTTGCGAGAGTACATTGAGTGTTACCTATGAAGCCCCGAAGGAAAAGAAAGCGACCATGATCATTCGCTAACATATCAGATAGTCTAAAGGACACACCTCTGCAGAATCCAATGGCAACTCCTTTAGCTTTATTAGTGTCTGATAGGCTATAGTACCACTGCGGGAAGTAGGATGAGGTTAACTTAACAGGTGTTGTGTGAGTTAAATGCGTTTCTTGAACAAAAGCAATGGAACATGCGGCTTGTTTTAGTTCACGGACTATTTGGTGTCGCTTAGCAGCAACATTAAGACCCCTGACATTGTATGATACAAACGTTAATGTAGCAATTGTTAAAGCAGAGCGCGGTCCTTCAGCCTACCCATCCATGCATGCCAACAAGAAGGGGGGAATGGAGAGGGAGGAGAAAAGGAAAATTTTTGGAGAGAGAGATAAAAAATAGAAGAAAGGAATGAGCATATATAGAAATCACATACGTGAATTAAACATCTTGTGGGAAACATAAGAACGACACGCAGAAATCTGCAGTGTTCCCATTGGGGAAAGAGAGAATGAGAGGCCATCTCAATCCCTGGATAGGGATTGAATAGAACAACTGTAAGGCCAATCGTCCTCACCAACCCCAGAAGGAAAGGGGGACGAGGTTACTCCGTAAGAAAGGAGGTAGAAGGGAAAGTGCGCACCAACAGCGCACGGCCTATGAAAAACAAATAACTTATAACTGTAAGTAAAAAAAATAAAAAATTAGTTCCTTTTAGTAATATGAAAATTATCTATGCAGGACCAGGATCATTATAAGCAACATATAACCTACAAAGGTAACACAAGTGTAGACCAATTTGGTGCGTGAACTAAAGAACAAAAGAAAATGTAAACAAAAAAAAAAAAACATTGGTCAGTTCAATGGTATGTCAGTTTTGGCCAAATATAGACAGGCAAAAGTAGAAAAAAACTGCGGCCAAAACCTGACTTAATATAGATAATCTGTAGGAAAATGCTTATCTACATTAATGAAATTATTATGTGTGAAAAAATACACATGTCAACCATGCTTTTGTGCAGAGCCTGGAAGGGAGGTACGTCTTTTCTTTGAGGGGGTCTTTCTCCAAGGTGGGTCCATAGGGCTCGAAAATTTGGGGATTGGATCCTGCCAGCCTGGGAGCTCCATGGACGGAAGGTTAAGATCATGCAAGAAGGTTGAAAGTTCCTCCGGGAATCTTAGGAGCGGCCATTTTTTGTGGCAATCAGGCAGGCTGGGAATCCCCATCTGTACGAGATCCCATCTAAGCGCAAGAGCTCAAGGAGCGGTTTTAGGGCTTTACGGCGATCTAGTGTATCCTTGGAGAGGTCTGGGAATATGGTGATGACTGCCCTGTCAAAGTCTATGTTAGGCAGGCCCCGCATCTTCATCATGATAGCATTTTTATCTTCAAAGTAATGCAGGCGACAGATAACATCTCTAGGCTGATCTGAATTAGCATTTCGGGGTCTTAGGGCACGATGTACACGATCAAAGCGCAGCGGTTCAGTGACAGGGTTGCCCAGGATGGTATTAAAGATGCCTCTTATAGATGGTTCGAGATCGCTATCCCCAGTTGCTTCCTGGAGACCTCTGATACGAATATTATTTCTACAGTTGCGGTTCTCGAGGTCTTCAAGTTTATACAGAGAGGCTCGATGGGCGAAAGCCATTTAGGTAACAGTGTCCTGCAGTTCTTTAATGGCTAGAGCATGTGCGTCTTGCCGCTGCTCCGTTTCCTCAACTCTGACCAGAATATGTGACATATCAGATCTAACAGCAGTTATTTCTTTTTTAATGGATTTCTCCAAACTGCGAAACATACCCGCAAGTTCTTTTTTGAGACCGCTCATTAGCGTAGTCATCTCGGAACCAGCCGGAGATCCGGGATCGTTCATCAGGTCTGAGCAGTATGAGGAGGCAGGAGAGCTTTCTCTCACAGAGGCAGCGTGAGATGATGGAGAGGCGCTTGTTCGTGAGGTTCGGACCTGTTTGTCACGTGCGTTAGCCAAGTATTGGCCGAGTATTGCTGAATGGAGCCTGTGGAGACTGGAACGGACAGTGATCTCTTGCCTGGTCGTTTACCTGGGGCAGACCGGAGTTTAGGTGTTTTGGCGGGCATTACTGGAACTATATGGCCGATTGCTGTAGGGAGCACCCCCTATTCACATCTGTTTAATGTCAAACATACATCAAAATATTGTTATGATACAAAAAGATTCTGATGCAGGTAGTATTAAAGTTACTTCAACAGCAACAGGGAGGAACAAGGAGGTTTATCTTGGTTAAAGTTTATAGGAGCAGGAGCTGTGTAGAAATGTAGTGGTAAGTGCCATGCAAAGTTCAAAATACTGTTATCATTTGTAAAGATTTTCAAGCCAGCAATAACAAGTTCACTCCAGCAACTGCAAGACAAGGTCAAGGAAATTAGCTTGATCAAAATCTAGAGGAGCAGAAGCAGCACAGAGAGTGTAGAGGCACAGAATGAGATAGGGAGTACTAGGAGTGCCAAGATGGCCGCCGACTTCCAGGGGTAGGCCGGTGCCGCGGACTTTCCTCGTGGTAGTAGCCGACCGGGTGAGTTCCGAACCGATCAGGCCCAAAGCGGCTGGCTTGGGTGAAGGTTTAGGGTCTTGGTGAAATGTAAATGTCTCAACTCTGTGGAGGGGGCCGGCCGAGGGGTGAGCAGGCGAACTCCCTGGTACTCACCGCTTCCAGGTATCAGAGGAGGCAGGAACGGAAGGCCACAATATGGCGTCGGACCGTCAGAGGCCGGTATTGAAAGACTGGCACCCCCTTCTTTTCATTTACGGCCCCTATGCCCCCTGAGGGACTGAGACATATGGAGAACTAGCCCTGGATCCAGGATTTACTTGAGAAGGAGCCAGTATCAGTGGTATTGCTTTATGCTGTGACCTCAGTATTATGAGGTAAGGGGCTACTTCTTATCAGTGTAGGATTGGCGCATGAAGAAGAGCCACTATTCCTCTCTGGTCTATACACTCCACGGTTTCCACCTATCTTATGGAATGCCCTATGGAGAAATATCATTTTATGTTTAAATTCACTGATTGGCACTACATGGACTGATTTGCTATCTAAGTCACTGAATTTTTGCACTTGTCACTTTTTCTTTTTATGTATTTTCTTCGTTGTTCTATACATCATACATAAGATAACTTTATAGATTCATCACTGTTTTTGTTTGCACTGGACACTTTTTATTATAGTGCGTCCCGAGGTGTGTTTGGACGCACAGCACTGTATTGTCCTGCACTGAATGATTTGTATCTTTCACTATTGTTATGCCTGATGTACCAGCATTTTCAGTATATTTGCACTAAGTGTAAAGGCTAGCCGTATTTGTGGGAGGAGTCTGAGAGGGCTATTTAAGCCTCCTCCTCTCTCAGGCCAGGGCTCGTCAGCATCTCTGGGTTCAGAAGGGGGTGGGGCCGACATGTCACTTCCGGGTCCTTGCTGAGCCATGGTGGCGGTACCTCTCTTGGGGCTCACACTGGGGATTCCGCCTGCCACCCACCTTGTTACCTCTGGGTACATTCCCCCCCTTTTCCTGGTGTTGTCGCCCACCCACAGTTCCTTTTATTCTCCCTGGGTTGGTCTGGCCCACTTCGTTTTGGGGGGTGTTCGTTGCCCACCTCCTCTCCCCAGCCCGCCTCCTCTCCGTACACATCCAGCTCCACGAGTGAGCCACCTGCCTGGGGGGTTGATCGGCCACCAGCTCCTCTCTCCCCATGAACATCTGCTTCATGTGGGAGCTGCCAGCTTCTCCGGGTGTTCGGGGGCGGCGGGGGTGTTCGCCACCTGCCTCCTCTCCCTGTACACATGCAGCTTCATGAGGGAGCCGCCCGCAGAGGGGGGGCGGCGATTGGCCGCCCACCAGCTAATTTTTCCCTGGGCAGATTCAGCATCAAGGGGGGGCGTGCCCGCTTCCCTCAGTGTTCCCGCCCGCTTCTCCCGACGTTCTCGCCAGGGGTGTGTGTTATCAGCCGCCCGCCAGCTCCTCTCTTCCCATGCAGATCCAGCTCCACGAGGGAGGCGCCCACCCGGGGGGGTGATCGTCCGCCCACCCCCGCAGCTCATCTCTCCCATGCAGTTCTTGCACCATGGGAGCTGCTCTCCCGCTTCTCCGGATTGTTTATCAATCATTATTATCAATTTTCATTGTGGTTTCAGTCGCATGGCATTCCCAAGCTTGCATAACGGCTCATTCGTTGTCAGCAGGGCTTGGCTTGGCAAGTCGGGGAGGATGTAATCCACATACATTGCTGCTTTTACTTGGTTATTTTGTTTCTTGGTCAGTGTTTCTATCATAACGTTTCTGCCCCAGGAGTTCTGTCATGGCGTTTTTCTGCCCCAGCATTTCTATCATTGCATTTTTCTGCCCTGGCGTTTCTGTTATAGCGTTCTGCCCCGGCATTTCTGTCATAACGTTCTGCCCCAGCATTTCCTTCACAGCATTTTCTGCCCCAGGGTTCCTGTCATAGCGTTTTATGCCCCAGGGTTGCTGTCATAGCATTTTCTCCCCCAGGGTTGCTGTCATGGCATTTTTCTCCCCCAGGGTTGCTGTCATGGCGTTTTTCTCCCCCAGGGTTGCTGTCATTGTGTTTTCTGCCCCATGGTGTCTGTCATAGCGTTTCTGCCCCAGGGTATCCGTCATAGCGTTTTCTGTCCAGGGTTTTTGCTGTCATAGCGTTCTCTGCCCCAGGGTTTCTGTCTTGGCGTTCTGCCCCAGCATTTCTGTCATGGCGTTCCTCCCCCAGGATTTCTGTCATAGCATTTCTGCCCCAGGGTTTCTGTCATAGCGTTTTTCTGCCCCAGCATTTCTGTCGCAGCATCCTGTCCCAGAATTTCTGTCTCGGCATACAGTCTCGGCATTTTGTCATAGCGTTTCTGCCCCAGGATTTCTGTCACTGCGTTTCTGCCCCAGGATTTCTGGCAAATCGTTTCTGCCTCAGGTTTTCTGTTATGGCATCTCTGCCTCAGGATTTCTGTCATGGCGTTTTTCTGTCATGGCGTTTTTTTCTGTCATGGCGTTCTGCCCCAGCATTTCCGTCTCGGCGTTCAGTCACGGCATTTCTTTCATAGAATTTCTTTCATAGCGCTTCTGGCCCAGGAATTGTGGCATTGCATTTCTGCCTCAGCGTTCTGTCGTTGCGTTTCTGCCCCAGGATTTCTGTCATTTCATTTCAGCTTCAGCGTTCAAGTATCAGCGTTTCTGTCATAGCGTTTCTGCCCCAGGATTTCTGTCATTTCATTTCTGCCTCAGCATTCAGTTTCAGCATTGCTGTCATAGCGTTTCTGTTATAGCGTTGCTGTCCCTGCATTTCTGCCCCAGGATTTCTGTCATTGCATTTCTGCTTCAGCGTTTAAGTCTCAGCGTTTCTGTCACAGCGTTTCTGCCCCAGGATTTCTGTCATTTCGTTTCTGCCTCAGCATTTCTGTCATAGCATTTCTGTAATAGCATTACTGTCCGTGTGTTTCTGCCCCATTATTTCTGTGATAGCATTCTGCTTCAGCGTTCAGTCTCAGCATTTCTGTCACAGTGTTACTGTCCTTGTGTTTCTGTCATAGCGTTTCTGCCTCAGCGTTTAGTCTCAGCATTTTTGTTATAGCGTTTCAGGCTCGGTGTTCAGCCTTCACTGTTTCTCAGAGGGGCGTTGTTCACTTACGGAAAACTGCAGTAGCTGTTTTTATCTTTGTTGTTTGTCATGTCTCATCGTATCTTTGTTCATGTTTGTACCTGAGTCAGTTAGCTAGGTTTCACATGTCAGGATCTGTCACGTCTACAGATCCATATATGCTGAGGTTTCGTTTGTTAATGATTGTTGTCCACAATCTTCTTGCCCGTATAACATACGTCATACGATACACGTTCATTCACCATACCTGTACAATCACCCACCACGGTCTGTGGGTACACCAGCCCTGAGTTTTCAGTTTAATTACCCGTCTCTGCGCTGCAGGTTACTCGGGCTCACTTACCATTTACACAAGGGGGGGGAAACCGTCATCAAGTTCATTCACGCGCAGTGGTCTGGACATTTCTGCTCATGTTCTCATACTTAGGTAGGCACAGAGGGGCTTGTTGTTCTCATGTCTTGTAGTCTGTCATTTCTCTTGTTCGTGTTCTCAGGTTGGGCTGTATTGGCTTCCATCATCCCTTGTTGGTCCTTAAGTGGTAGGTTTGGGCAAACGTCATCATGATTTTGGATTCTACTCTCGGCTCTGATCTCGTCTAGGATGTGGCCTGGAAGACTGCTCAGGGACGTCAGTCCAGTCATCTTTTCAGTTCCCAGGTGGGGGGTTTCAGTCACTTTGGGTATGACTGTTTCATGCCATGGGACTTATTCCCCAGGGTGGAGTGTGGCCCTCCTTCCTCGGTTCAGGATTCAGACTTGGTTGCCAGGTCACAGGCTGAAGCATGACCCGGTCGAATCAGGTGGGACCAGTATTCTGTGTCCGGCATGATTTCTCCATGTTGACAATGCTTAGTGCCATAGTGCATGGGCCTCATCCACCTACTCCATCACATCCTTCAGGTATTCAGCATTTTGAACTCCTGCCAGGTGTCCTTTGGTACTCACCCTTGCACTTCCCCATACCAGTATGGGCAGGCCAGGGGTTGGGGGGGTTTCACTAAGCACTTCACTGGTGTCCGGTTGAAGTTTCAATCTTCTCGGCTATCATTTTGCAGGGGCTCCTTGGGACAGCCATTGCTCCCCTTCCCCCACGCATCCTCTCATTCACAAACAGTTCATTCTTATGTCTGGGTCGTCTCGGGCTTCAGGCTCTATCCAATCATTCACGGGATGTTTAGTTGGGCTCTGGGTAGCTTTGCAGGTTCTATAGGGGGTTCTGTCTCATCACCAAGTCAGGAGTCGGGGGGATTTCTCCTGTCATAGCGGACACTTATTGGCTATATACTGTTGCCATCCAGGCGCTCGCTACTCCACTTGATGGATTGTAACCTTCCCTTCTTCACCTAAATTTGTGTCTTTTTGCCCTCTTTTCAGGCATACTGACCAGCCAGGCCAAGGCACACCTCAGGCCTTGGGGCTTAGGAGTATCACTTTCTCACTTGAAGACTCTGACTACAAGTGTAAAGGCTAGCCAGAGGCTAGCCTGTATTTGTGGGAGAAGTCTGAGAGGGCTATTTAAGCCTCCTCCTCTCTCAGGCCAGGGCTTGTTGGCATCCCTGTGTTCCCACCCACCCGTTTCCCCCAATCTTCATACATACGGACAATACTTTTTCTTATTCTTACATTCAGGGTATACCCTCTTTTCAGGCATACTGACCAGCTAGGCCAAGGCACACCTCAGGCCTTAGGGCTTAGGAGTATCACTTTCTCACTTGAAGACTCTGACTACAAACTCTATTAAGATGTATCGGTATGTAATTCTGTAGGATGTATGCACCTCATTGCACCTTGCACTTTATTTATGTATATTAGCAGGTTAATGATATATTAAGTGGAAACACAATTAGTTTATCTCAATCTCCCACAGGGATAGTTCTTTACCTACCCATATTGTTACCTTTAGCACGATTTTTAATTATTTTTGGATTAGCGCAGCACCATACTTGATACCAATTTTACTGTGCAGAGGTCGCACTACACTAGCTTGGAGATTTAGCTGAACACTGTGCAGAGGTTGCACTACACTAACTTGTAGCTTTAGCTGAACACTGTGCAGAGGTCGCACTACACTAACTTGTAGCTTTAGCTGAAAACTGTGCAGAGGTCGCATTACACTAACTTGGAGCTTTAGCTGAACACTGTGCAGAGGTCGCACTACACTAACTTGTAGCTTTAGCTGAATACTGTGCAGAGGTCGCACTACACTAACTTGTAGCTTTAGCTGAACACTGTGCAGAGGTCGCACTACACTAACTTGGAGTTTTAGCTGAACACTGTGCAGAGGTCACACTACACTAATTTGTAGCTTTAGCTGAACATTGTGCAGAGGTCTCACTACACTAAAAAATAATGTAGCTGCCTAGGGTAGTGATAGGATCAGAAAAACACCACCAATCTTCTACAGGTAGCTTTAGGTGCACACTGTGCAGAGGACGCACTACACTAACTGTAAATACTGTAGCTAATAGGACTAATAGGATCAGAAGAACACCAACAATTTTCTTCAGATACTGTAACAACAGTCTGTCTGCCTGTCAGTAGGAAGATAATAACAGGAAGGGATCTAGCTAAACTGAATACAGTGTATATATATATATATATATATATATATATATATATATATATATATGCACATATACACACACAACACCTGGGATGCATATATATACACAATACACTGTAAGTGCAGCTAACTGACTGACTGTCCTGCCTAATCTATCTAACTTAAATCAAATGACACTGTCTCTCTGTCTCTCAATGCCGGAACACACTACACAGGGCTGACATGCAGGCGGCCTTATATAGTGTAGGGCGCGTACTAAACCCCCTGAGCCATAATTGGCCAAAGCCACCCTGGCTTTGGCCAATTACAGCTCTCTGTACAGACGGCACCGTGATTGGCCAAGCATGCGGGTCATAGTGCATGCTTGGCCAATCATCAGCCAGCAATGCACTGCGATGCCGCAGTGAATTATGGGCCATGACTTGCCATTCGAATTTGGCGAGAACGGCCCATATTGTTTGCAATCCGGCGAACGATCGGACAGACGATGTTCGAGTCGAACATGGGTTCGCCTCGAATGCGAAGCTCATCTCTATTCTTGATCAAAACCTGTACCAATCTGTGTGTGGAGGGGGGGTGCAGATACCTGTCTAGGACAGGTATTTGCAGTCACTTCTGAGCATAGACTCCCACAGGAGTCTACGCCTCTTCCCGTCCCCTGCGCTGTCTGCTGGGACACACAAGGTTCCCAGAGACAGCAGGGACCATTCGGATTGCGCAGCACAACTCGCGCATACGCAGTAGGGAACCGGGAAGTGAAGCCACAAGGCTTCATTTTATTATTATTATTATTATTATACAGGATTTATATAGCGCCAACAGTTTGCGCAGCGCTTTACAACATGGGACAGACAGTACACTTACAATACAAATCAATACAGGAGGGATCAGAGGGCCCTGCTCGTTAGAGCTTACAATCTAGAAGGGAGGGTCAAGTGGAGACAAAAGGTAATAACTGTGGGGGATGAGCTGATGGGAAAAAAAAAAAAGTAATTTCCTGATTCCCTTACCGAAGATGGCAGCAGCAGCATCCGAGGACCGAGGGATGGTTCGGCCTTGGGTGCCGACATCGCTGGCGCCCTGAACAGGTAAGTGTCCTTATTTTAAAAGTCAGCAGCTGCAGTATTTGTAGTTGCTGACTTTTAAAACATTTGCGGGACTTCCACTTTAAGCTTTCTTGTCAGTGTTACAGTTTATTCCAACCCATGTTGTTGCATTTTTTTCTGGACAGCTTGGGCTGCATTTTTATATAGTGAAAAATATCTAAAAGCTTGTGAAATAGAGGAAATAATATACTGAATGCTATCCTTATACATACAGTTAAGACCATATATATTTGTACACAGGCACAATTTTGTTTTTTTCAGGTATTTACCAAAACATATTCAAACTATAGTTTTATAATGGATATGGGTGGAAAGTGCACACTCTTAGGTTTAATTTGAGGGTATGTACATCCAAATCGGAGGAAGGGTTTAGGAATTACAGCTCTTAAGAATAGCCATCCCCCTTTTTCAAGGGGCCAAAAGTAATTGGACAATTGAATCAAAAGAGGTTTCATGGCAAGATGTGGGCTTCTCCTTCGTTATTTGTTCATCAATTAGGCAGGTAAAATGTCTGGAGCTGATTCTAATGCCCCGTACACACGGTCGGATTTTCCGATGGACAATGTCCGATCGGAGCGTGTTGTCGGAAATTCCGACCGTGTGTGGGCGCCATCGGACATTTTCCATCGGATTTTCCGACACACAAAGTTGGAGAGCAGGAGATAAAATTTTCCAACAACAAAATCCGATCGCGTCAATTCCGACCGTGTGTGGCCTGTTCCGACGCACAAAGTGCCACGCATGCTCAGAAGAAATTCCGACACGGGACAGCTCGTTCTGGTAAACTTAGCGTTCGCAATGGATACAGCACTTTCGTCACGCTGTAATGTTAAAAATGGTTTAATACAGCGCACTCTCTTCTTCTTTATAATGTGACAAGAATTAAGTAGTTTTGCTGCTCATATTCACACACACTTCTCACAAACTTTTATTTGTGTTTTTTTAGTGGGATTCCCTGAATATATTGTTATTAGTTGTCACATCTGACAGTTTTATATTTTTTAATTTTTTTTTATTTTGGATTTTAAGCCTTTTTTTTTCTTTAATGTTTGGATTTTTTCCAAGGCTGATCTTTGTTCAATGTTATTTTTATTTTTACTCCAGAATATTTTTGGGTGTGTTTTGTGTGTCAAGTTACCCCAACACCATTGATATCTTTTATTATTTAATCTCCAGGAGATTGTTTGTTGTTGGTGTCCCTTGTTCATTTCACATTGTATATTTGAATTGTACCTGAATCCTCACAAACAAATGGTCCTTTTTGAAGTAAAACACATAGGAGAGTATAATTCAAATCAAAAATCCTTTATTAAGGGATCAGAACCAAATAAAGAGGGAGGCAACACTGGATCAACATGGGAAATTAGCGAAGCCTGGGACCCCCACGGCAGACATCAATTCTTCAACATCAAAATTGGTGGCCTGAGGAGTCCATATCTAAGGGAGGCCAGTCTGGTCCAGAATTCGCAGAGATCCGCATAGCAGCAGATGACATCTGTGTCCCCAGGCTGTGGTACCACAAGAGGCTGCATCTTTTGGCCGACCAGACTGAACCCAGGGCAATCACTGTCTGGTCTTCCTTCCACGCTTCCTTCACGTCTGTGGCTGTGCAGTTGGAGATGTGGCAGGAGGAGGAATAGGACCTGGAGGAGGAGTAGGACCTGGAGGAGGAGGAGGACTGGGGGGACCTGGAGGAGAAGGAGGAGGAGGACCTGCAGGAGGAGGAGGAGGACCATCCCAAAGATGTGTGTGAGGTGTAATTTGGCCCCTCATACCTTTCTCCAGAGCCTCCGATATGAGGGCCTCACACATGGCTTTTTGGCCCTCCTCCATCCTCTGCATTTTATAGGCTATGAAGGCAGCAATGTTCTCCTGCATGGTGTGTGGTGCTCCCAGGACCTCTGTAGCCCTCCAAAAGAATGCTATAGCAGCCTCCTCTAGGGTACTCCTCCTACTGCCACTTTCTCTTTTCAGGGGGGGTAGAGGGAACTTGATAACAGCCAGCCGGCTCGGTCCGGCCACCTCCTGGCTGAGACTTCCCTGTGTATGAAAAAGGGACATAGTTTTAGTTTTTGCATCATCAATCACAATCCTAAATTAGTACTCCCAACTATCATCTAGTTAACATAATTGATTGTACAAGCAGAAATATTTAGAGGAATGCTATACCTGGCTCAATCTGGGCTCCTCTACATGTGGCCTGGAAGGCCCAGGTTGGGCGTCAGAAGCCTCAGCCGGGGGGGAAGGAAGCATGGAAGGAAGACTGGAGAGTGATGGCCTGGGTTCAGTCTGGCCTGCCAGAAAGTGCAGCCTGTCGTAGTACAACATCCTGGGGACATAGATGTCATCTGCTGCTCCGGATCTCTGTGAATCCAGGACTTTCTTGCGCTCCCTCAGATATGTGCTCCTCAGGCCACCAATGAAAATCTTTAAATAAGTGATGTCTGCCGTGGGGATCACCTGCTTCACAATTTCACACAATTGCTCCAGTGCTGCCTTCCTCTTTGCTTGGTTCTTGAAATGGGGGTGGTTAATCTCCCACAGACAGGGCAGCTCACTTAGCATCTCTATGAATACTGACATGAAGTCATTGTCTTTCATTAAGATATCCATGTTCACTGCAAGACACAACACAAGACAAAGCCTAATGTCAGACAAAACTCTCCTAATCTTGTTACAATATAGGCCTCAATCTAGAAGCAGTATAGGCACAAGTTTGTCTCTTACCTTCGTTCTTACAATCGGCGCGTCCAATGCTCCTTCCTCCGCTCACAGATCGTACGTAATACGCACGCGTGTTACGCTTTATACACACTGCGCATGCGTGTAACTCCGCCCGCCCCTGACATTCTTTCTAGTGTATTCCCCGACCCTTTTCGTTCGGCGCAGTGGGGGAAGAGCATGATGGCGGAGTTACAACAGGTGCGTGCTAATTCTAGCAACGAGGAGGAGGAAAGCCCGGATCCAGGCACGTCCCGATCCAGAAGGAGACGTTTTAAGGCCACAAATATGTCCTTTGGGGAGATGTTGGAGATGGTCGACATCATGAGGAAGTCCGACTATGATGGAAAATATGGGCCTTACCCCAACCCCAACATCTGAAAGGCCAAAATCATGGCGAAAGTGGTCAGGAGTCTTGAGTGGAATTTCGTCTAAAGATCAGCTCAGGAAGCGGTGGTCGGACCTGAAGTTGAGAGAGCCAGAGCAGTACCGAAAGATCCGGAGAGTGCTGCAAAAAAGTAAGTAGTTGTGCTGTGTTCCTATTCTTTCTGTCTTTATTACATTCGTTCTGCTCCATATGCTTTTATTAATTGTAACGTTTAAAAAGGTCAACTTTAATGTTCATGGGCCCATTATTCGTTCGTATCAAACATTTTTCTTTCGGCCTCTAGAACACCATTGTTTAGGCCATATGCATTTTCACACATTTTTGGGGGCCTACTTGGATGCCAAATATTTGTTTGTGTAGATGGGTTTGTTACTAGAATGAAATGCAAACTAGATTGTGTGTAAGGAGAGGACACTGAGCAGCTGTTTTCACATCTGGACACTGGAGCACTAGTGTGGGACACAAGAACACCATTTTTATTAGGGGGGGCACACTGATGCTCCAGTGTATACTATAGGGGGGGCTACATCTGTGAAGCTTGTACTAAACAGGTAAAGTATTGCAGCTTAACAAAGGGCAATAAAAAATATACATCTTGGAACTCGGCTAAAATACACAATTGTACCCCACTTCCAAGCAATGTTTCCTATTTCTAGTTCTGCCATCAAATATCTGTGTGCTAATTATACCATTTTTGTTTTACATAGGGGAGAAAAGACTCGGACACCCCTCATCCCAGGAGACCAGAGACCCCCCCTCTGGAAGAAGGGGAAATACCAACCCAAGAAGCTGAGCAGGAGGAAGAAGAAGATGTGGTGGAGATTGGCACCACAAAGGTGAGTGTCTGCGACCACAGGCTCAGGTAAAAGAGATGGATGGTGGCAGATTTTTGAGACCTTTTTTTTTGTTCTTTATCTCTTTTTAGGTGATCGTGATCCAGAACGCTTTACATCTGAAAGTGCCCAGATACTGATCGGGGAGATCATGGGGTGTAATCTCCAATTGCAAAACATCCAGCAACAAATCAGTGATGTTATTAAAAAAAATAATAACATCATTGATGTTTTGGGGCGAATTTAAACCCCACAAAATCACCTGTTTTATCGTGGTCCAATCTTACCAAAATTTTTTCAATGTTTAGAAAAGCCAAATTTGGAGGATGCACACAGTGTGCCAACATGTGCTATCTGCCATCACGGGAGATCAATGGACGCGTTTTGGGGGTGCAACCCCTTCCTCAATTATAAAGTAGCGTTGAGGAAGGGCTTGCTCCCCCAAAACACGTCCCTTGATCCCCCCTGATGGCAGATAGCACATGTTGACATTCGTAAATTGGTGTGCATCTTCCAAATTTGGCTTTTCCAGGGGTGATTTCCCCCATCTGAACGCTATATCAAACCCAGTTCCTAAATACTGATGTCTGATATAGCCTTCAGGTTTTAACATGTGTGAACTTTGTAAGTTCAAGTTTTTTGGCTTTCTTGTTGGTTTTACACAGGCCTGTTTTATCTAAAATGGATATTTCGATTTTTGATAATGCTACTGCAAACATTGTTATACAACAAACATGTTGGTTTGTTTTAAAAACCTTTGGTAAATGCACATGTGATTGTGCAGGTATAAAAAAGTGCCTTACTCAAGAATGTGTGGATTATTGTCTCAACACTACAACACTTTTGGGGTGATGTAATTGCTGTTTTATGCAAAAATGGGGGTTATTTCCTAAGGGCAAATACACTTTGCACTACAAGTGCAGGTTCAGTGCAGTTGCAAGTGCACTTGTAGTGAAATGTGTTTTTGCATTTAGGAAGTACCAGCCAACACTGTTTTTCATAAGGTTACCCAATCACAACATTTTCTGCACTCAACACATTTCTGTCAGGGTCAGCTAAAACAAACACAAGCAGTAAATGTCCACAAAGAATTTCTTTTGGTTGTTTTTTATTTGAAAAAGGTGTCACAGATTGTCTGGGATATTGATAGCCCCCCTACCCGCAAAGAACTCCAGGTAGCGTAACCGGACATCACGGGCATTCAGGGAGGGCAAGCCAGGACGGCCACTTTCAAGCGCCGTCAGTGTTGATGGATTTGGGATTCCGGCCTCAGGCCCAACTGAGCCAGCATAGTTGGCTGAATGTTTTCTTAAAAAATTATGGAGAACACAGCAGGCAAGTATTATATGGTTCAGTTTATACTCCGCCATATGGATGGGTGTCAGAAATAATCGGAACCGGCTGGCCAGGATTCCAAATGTGTTCTCCACCACTCTTCGGGCTCTGGCCAGCCGGTAATTAAAAACCCTCTGTTCCGGGGTGAGGGTCCTCATCGGGAATGGCCGCATCAGGTGGTCCCCCAGCGTAAATGCTTCATCAGCAACGAACACAAATGGGAGACCTTTAACATTGTCCTCTGGAGGTGGCAAGTCCAAGCTGCCATTCTGGAGACGCCTGTAGAACTCCGTCTGGGCGATCACTCCACCATCGGACATCCGGCCATTCTTCCCCACGTCCACATACAAGAACTCGTAATTAGCCGACACCACCGCCAACATCACTATACTATTAAACCCCTTGTAATTATAATAGTACGACCCCGAGTTGGGTGGTGGGATGATGTGGACGTGTTTCCCATCAATTGCCCCTCCGCAGTTAGGAAAGTCCCACCGCTGGGCAAAGTGGGAGGCCACAGTCTGCCATTCCTGTGGCATTGAAGGAAACTGTTGAGGAAAAAACAATAAACATTACTATTTTTTCAAAGATACATGGCAAGCAGATTATACACAAACATTATGGGGCAACCTCCAGATAGCATTTACTAAGGGGAATTTAACAACAACAAAGTATAAGGTACACCTATCTTATTCCCCCTCCCCCCCTCTCATGGGCCATTTCTAACATTATAGGGGGGGGACTCTTGGACAGGTAACCCTCTTCACTTCATTGAGAGATGAATGCCTAAATACAGGGTATTACTTGGAACAGCCCCTCCTTAGTTACACTATTGGCAGACCACTGGACAGGTAGGAAGTGTCATAATACAAAGATATAAATACACACTGTACACATTTGAGCACATTTGAACATTCTGATATTACCTATCAAGATAATAATAGGATACAAAAACTTTAAACAGTACCATTGGAAAGTATACAGGCAGGCCCTTGCACTACATGCTTTGGGGAATTCATCCATAAATCTGACCAGTAAAGAGGTGGGTATAGTGTGTATGGGTGTGGCAAAGTCAGCAGATAGATGATTGAGGATAGAGAATTGGGATCAGCTGACTTAGCAGTTGGGGGAGGGAGGGTTACAAAAAATTTGGGGACACCACAAAAAAAAGCCTCTGGCACTCTGCCTGAATTTAAATCAAAAATAACATTTCCAAACATTTTAGGGGGTGTTTGGGGTAAAGCACTACTATGGAGCTGATAAAATACATTGTTAAGTGACTACATGAGGTGAATATAGGGCAGGAGACACCATGCTGGGGAGGTTATTGAAGGGCAAATATGTATGAAGGACATAAAATAATAATTACATAAAAATCCAGCATGCATGAGAACAAAGGGGACATTCACAGCATATTACAATCATGGTAATTAGGAAATGAGGGAAGAAATACAACATATTAGCAAACATTCAATACAATAAAATGTGATATAAAAGGATAAAAATCTTACCTTCATATACTCCTTCTGCAGGACCTGTATGATGGCAGAACAGGTCTCTGGGATAATGATCCCCAGAGCCTGGGGGGAGATGCCTGTTGAGAACTTGAGGTCCTGCAGGCTTCTCCCTGTGGCCAAATACCGCAAGGTAGCGACCAACCTCCTCTCCGGAGTGATGGCTTGCCTCATGCAGGTATCCTGCCTGCTAATATAGGGGGTCAGCGAAGCCAACAAACGGTGAAATACGGGGTCCGTCATCCTGAGAAAGTTCCTGAAATCATCAGGATTATTCTCACGGATCTCACGGAGCAAAGGCATATGACAGAACTGGTCACGCTGAAGCAACCAATTCTTGGTCCATGAACTCCTCCTCACCCTGTTCATGGACTGGACTTGTGTCAAGGTCAGGACCCCAACACCAAGCCCCGGCACAGCACGAACTCTACGAGGAGTACGCATACGAAACATGGCTAGAAAACGGTCGGCTGCTCAGAACGAAGTAACAGAACGCACTGAAGAACAGCAAGGCCTGTGAAGAGTGACCTGAAAACCAGTAACGAACGAACAAGAATACAATGACTACTTAAAGTCACGCGGAACTTGCTGCACGCACTGAAGAGCAGATACAAACCCACAAGCACAAACTGAACGGCAGAAAACGATCTGAAAGCCACGAGTCTGAAAAAGCGCGAATCGTCTCTCACCAAACTTTTACTAACACGAGATTAGCAAAAGGAGCCCAAAGGGTGCCGCGCTTGGTTCTGAACCGGCCTTTTCTAGTCTCGTCGTACATGGTGTACGTCACCGCGTTCTTGGCGATCGGAAATTCCGACAACTTTGTGCGACCGTGTGTAGGCAAAACAAGTTTGAGCCAACATCCGTCGGAAAAAATCCTAGGATTTTGTTGTCGGAATGTCCGAACAAAGTCCGACAGTGTGTACGGGGCATAAGTGTGGTATTTGCATTTGGAACCTATTGCTGTGAACCTACATCATGTGTTCAAAGGAGCTGTCCATGCAAGTGAAACAGGTCATTAAAAGGCTTCAAAAACTAAACAAATCCATCAGAGAGATAGCAGCAACATTAAGAGTGGCCAAATCAACAGTTTAGTACATTCTGAGGAAAGGAGAACGCACTGGTGAGCTCAGCAACATAAAAAGGCTTGGACATCCATGAAAGACAACAATGGTGGATGATTGCAGGGTCCTCTCTATGGTAAAGAAAAACTCATTCACAACATCCAGACAAGTGAAGGACACTCTCCAGGATGTGGGTGTATCATTGCCAAAGTCTACAATCAAGACTTCACGAGAGAAAATACAGAGGGTTCACCACAAGGTGCAAACCATTCATAAGCCTGAAAAGAAAAGTTAGATTAGACCTGATCTCAACCCAATTGAGCATGCATTTTACTTGCTGAAGGCAAAACTAAAGGCAGAAAGACCCACAAACAAAGAACAACTGAAGACAGCTGCAGTTAGAGGCTAGAAAAGCATCAGAAAGGAGGAAACCCAGTCTTTGGTAATGTCCATGGGTTCCAGACTTCAGGCAGTCATTGCCAGTAAAGGATTCTCAACAAAATATTAAAAATTAACATTTTATTTATGATTATATTAATTTGTCCAATTACATTTGAGCTCCTGAAAATGTATAAAAATGGTTGCAGTTCCTAAAATTTGTACTTGATATTTATGTTCAACCCCTTGAATTAAAGCTTAAAGTCTGCACTTCGAATTCATTTGGATTGTTTCATTTTAATTTTATTCTGGTGGCATACAGAGCCAAAAGTATGAAAATTGTGCATGTATCCAAATATATATGGACCTAACTGTATGTGTACATGGGAAAAAATATAACTATAAACTAGGGTTGCACCGATACAGGTATAGGTATCGGTGCCAATACTAAGCTTTTGCATGACTATCGGTACTCGTGCAATTGCTCAGATACAGTGGGGCAAAAAAGTATTTAGTCAGCCACCAGTTGTGCAAGTTCTCCCACTTAAAAAGATGAGAGAGGCCTGTAATTGTCATCATAGGTATACCTCAACTATAAGAGACAAAATGTGGAAACAAATCCAGACAATCGCTGATTTTTGAAAGAATTTATTTACAAATTATGGTGGAAAATAAGTATTTGGTCAATATCAAAAGTTCATCTCAATACTTTGTTATATATCCTGTGTTGTTAATGACAGAGGTCAAACATTTTCTGTAAGTCTTCACAAGGTTGTCATACACTGTTGCTGGTATGTTGGCCCATTCCTCCATGCAGATCTCCTCTAGAGCAGTGATGTTTTGGGGCTGTCGCTGGGCAACACGGACTTTCAACTCCCTCCAAAGGTTTTCTATGGGGTTGAGATCTGGAGACTGGCTAGGCCACTCCAGGACCTTGAAATGCTTCTTATGAAGCCACTCCTTTGATGCCCGGGCGGTGTGTTTGGGATCATTGTCATGCTGAAAGACCCAGCCACGTTTCATCTTCAATGCCCTTGCTGATGGGAGGAGGTTTGCACTCAAAATCTCACGATACATGACCCCATTAATTCATGTACATGGAGCAGTCGTCCTGTTCCCTTTGCAGAGAAACAGCCCCAAAGCATGATGTTGCCACCCCCATGCTTCATAGTAGGTATGGTGTTCTTTGGGTGCAGCTCAGCATTCTCTCTCCTCCAAACACGACGAGTTGTGTTTTTACCAAACAGTTCTACTTTGGTTTCATCTGACCATATGACATTCTCCCAATCCACTTCTGGATCATCCAAATGCTCTCTAGCAAACTTTAGATGGGCCCGGACATGTACTGGCTTAAGCAGGGGGACACGTCTGGCACTACAGGATCTGAGTCCCTGGCGGTGTAGTGTGTTACTGATGGTAGCCTTTGTTACGTTGGTCCCAGCTCTCTGAAGGTCATTCACTAGGTCCCCCCGTGTGGTTCTGGGATTTTTGCTCACCGTTCTTGTGATCATTTTGACCCCACGGGGTGAGATCTTGCTTGGAGCCCCAGATTGAGGGAGATTATCAGTGGTCTTGTATGTCTTCCATTATTGCTCCCACAGTTGATTTCTTCACACCAAGCTGCTTGCCTATTGCAGATTCAGTCTTCCCAGCCTGGTGCAGGTCTACAATTTTGTTTCTGGTGTCCTTTGACAGCTCTTTGGTCTTTACCTTAGTGGAGTTTGGAGTGTGACTGTTTGAGGTTGTGGACAGGTGTCTTTTATACTGATAACAAGTTCAAACAGGTGCCATTAATACAGGTAACGAGTGGAGGACAGAGGAGCCTCTTAAAGAAAAAGATACAGGTCTGTGAGAGCCAGAAATCTTGCTTGTTTGTAGGTGACCAAATACTTATTTTCCACCATAATTTGCAAATAAATTCTTTCAAAAATCAGACAGACAATGTGATTGTCTGGATTTGTTTCCACATTTTGTCTCTCATAGTTGAGGTATACCTATGATGACAATTACAGGTCTCTCTCATCTTTTTAAGTGGGAGAACTTGCACAATTGGTGGCTGACTAAATACTTTTTTGCCCCACTGTACCTGAAACTGATACTTTTAGGCTCGGTTCTTTCAGCTGTCAGTGGGATTCCCCCACTGACAGCTGAAATGTAAAAAAAAAAAAAAAAAATTCTGGGCCACTGCTGCCTTAACAAAAAAAGGCTCATTAAGCTGGCAGTGGGGTTCCCTTGTTGACATCTGAAGTGTAAAAAAAGTCCTGGCAATTAAAGCTATATAAAAAAAAGCAGCCTGACAATGTTTATCAACAACATTGCTCAGCCCCAAAACAGAAAGATAAAAAAAAACTTTGTTTAATTATGTATCTTTCTATTTTTCATCTACAGATCAAAGGGATGAACTTCAATCTGCAGATGAAGTCAGTTTAACCACTTCCATACTGGGCCATATTAAAATGATGTCAGCAGGAACATCTCCTCCCTCCGGGCAGGCATCATGTGCTGTCCTCCGGTTCTCGCTGCTCCTGCGGTCCCCCATGGGCCTGCATCGCAGCGATCGGGGATGACGCGTGTCCCTCGGGACACAGCCCATCCCCGATCAGTGTAATGAGCCAATAAAAATGGCTCTTTACCATGTAACTGGCTGTGTCCAATCACAGCTGGTCACATTTACTGTCCTCTAGTACTTATCTGCAGCCCATCAGAGTACCCACCTACCTGTCACCAGCCCATCAGAGTACCCGAGTACCTGTCACCAGCCCATCAGAGTACCAGAGTACCTGTCCCCAGCCCATCAGAGTACCAGAGTACCCGTCCCCAGCCCAGAGTACCTGAGTACATATCTGCAGACCATCAGAGTACCTGTCTCCAGCCCAGAGTACCCGAGTACCTATCTGCAGCCCCCCAGAGTACCCGAGTACCTATCTTCAGGCCACCCCAGTACCCGAGTACCTGTCTCCAGCCCAGATTACCCGAGTACCTATCTCCACCCCATCATAGTACCCGACTACCTGTCTCCAGCTCATCAGAGTACCCGGGTACCTGTCCCCAGCCCAGAGTACCCAGGTACCTATCTCCAGCCCAGAGTGTGCGAGTACTTATCTGCAGATCATCAGAATACCCAAGTACCTATCTCCAGCCCAGAGTACCTATCTGCAGCGCATCAGAGTACCCAAGTACCTGTCTCCAGTTCATTAGAGTACCTGAGTACCTATCTGCAGCCAATTAGAGTACCCAAGTAAATACCTGCAACCCATCAGATTATCTGAGTACCTGTCTCCAGCCCAACAGAGTACTCAAGGACCTATGTCCAGTCCATCAGTTTACCAGAGTACCTGTCTCCAGCTCATCAGAGTACCTGAGTACCTGTCTCCAGCCCAGAGTACCCAAGTACCTATCTCCAGCCCAAAGTACAGGAGTACCTGTCTTCAGCCCATTAGAGAATATACCTTGGGGGGTTTGCTTTCCAAAATTGGGTCATTTTGTTGGTAATTCCACTGTCCTGGTGCTCCAGGGCCTTCAAAAGTGTGAAAGGTAGGAATGAAATTAGAATAATGTCATTTATGCTCCTAGAATGCCTGACGGTGCTCCCTGCATGTTGGGCCTCTGTATGTGGCCAAGCTGTGTAAAAGTCTCACACATGTGGTATCACCATACTCAGGAGGAGTAGCAGAATATATTTTGGGGTGTAATTGCTATGTACATGCTATGTGTTAGAAAAATCTTATAAATTGACAACTTTGTGCAAAAAAAAATACGTTTTCATTTTCTTTCCACATTTATATAAATGCTGGGGTGTGTGCTTTCCAAAATGCGGTCATTTTGTGGGTAATTCCATTGTCCTGGTACTCCAGGGCCTTCAAAAGTGTACATAGGTGTGCGCAGCCTATTGCATTAGGGTGTGCACCCCAAAGCTCAAATACATATGCATGTGTATATGTACTGATGGTGTCAGTAGGGCAGTGGACAGTGTCAGTAGTTGTATTTTTATTCTTTTAAAATTATTTTATTTTGTAACATTTTTTTTTTGGATGAAATATCAGTGGTCTAAACAGGGGGGAATATGCACCACACAAGGCGATTAGGGTGTGCCCAGGCACACCTGGCACACCCTGTGCGCACGCCTATGAAATTGTAATTTTATGTGTAATTTATGCTCCTAGAATGCCTGATGGTGCTGCATTCATGCTGGACCTCTGTCTGTGATCAGGCTGTGAAAAAGTCAAACAAAAAAAAGTCAAAAAATGGATTTTTGTGTGTAACTGGAAGTATGCATATGCTGTGTGTGAGAAATAACTGTGTAAAACAAAATACTTTTCAAAAATGGGTAATTTGGGAGGTATTTGTACTGTCCTGACATTTCAGGGCCTCAATAAATGAGATAGGCTGCCAGTGCATCAGGTGTGATCAGTTTTCAATGATTGCCACCATAGCTTGTAGACTCTATAAGGCTCTGTTTCCACTACAGCGAGTTGTTGTGTGACTTGACACATGTGAAGTCGCATGACAAGTCAAAACCCATGTATTTCAATGGTCCCCATTCTAATTGGTGCGACTCAAAAAAAGGTTCTTGCACTACTTTGTTCCATCTTCGCTGCGACTTGTTCTCCATAGAAAGGAATTAAGTCACAATGCAGTCGCATGTACATGTCTGACACCGCGATTTTGTTGCGCCTTTCACGGAAGTCTACGGAAGCACATGATCTCTGCTCCTCCCAAATACATCACTTCCTATATTGATGTACGCGAGTGTGGAAGACAGCAGGAAGCATGCCTAGGGCTAGAAAGAACAAGCGACAAGTTCATGACAATGAAGAAATTATTCGGCTTGTCAGACAACGTCTGGCAATATATGACCTCAGAGATCCATGTTACAAAGATCATGTAAAGAAGGAGAGAGCATGGTTGGAAGTGGCTCGCATATATTATGATACCTGGGACTCTTTATCAGCTACAGAACGGTCTTCAAAAAGTAAGTGGTTGATATATGCTGCTTAGCACTTTACGCCTTGCACCTATTTAAATATTCAGCAACCAATGGGTGTGTGTTAACAATGTGCACTGTGTTTTCTTGGTGGGGACTGCTTCTCCTGCCGGGAGATCACAATGGTTTGGCAGGAGGGAATCCCCTGTCAACACTATCTGTGTTGATGGTGTAATTTAGCTAGTTTCTTTCCTGCAACCTGTGGCTGCAGGAAATTAAATCTGTGTGTGTGTGTGTGTGTGTGTGGGCCAGCAAATAATATTTGCCCACGGTCCAAACAATATTAAAGATGGCCCTGTTGACATCCTTCAGCACATGACAAATTATGCAGGTGTCATGGATAATATATCTAGCGGTTGTTTTCCCACCATCAACATCAATTATGCAGCCTAGCAAATGAATGACCTATGGGCAGTTAATAAAGAATGATTTTTTGAACTTGGTATTTTCTTTATATTTTGCAGTGCACTCGTTACAAACTCGATGGAGAAGTCTCAAAGACTGCTACAACCAGTACTTACGAAAATTAAAAGAAGGAAGGAGTGGTTCTAGCTCAAAAAGATTAGCCCCATATCCCCATGTCGGGGATCTTGATTTTTTAAAACCCGTGTTGGAAATGCGAGAGTAAGTTATCAGCAGGCATATGTTATGAATTTGACATATCAAATTGTAATGCTTACTTTAAAAGTATGTGATTTGTATTTCAGAACCTAAGCAAGATGGGAAGACAGCATACAGGGTTTGGCAACAGAAGATGAGTCAGAGGAAGCTGCGGAGGAGGAGGAGCAAGAACAATTCCAAGACAATGCTGACAAGGAACTGTTTGTAGATGAATCAAGGTCAACACAAACTCAATGAATGAGGAGGATGCAGAACCAGGGCCTAGCAATGTCTCTATGCCTTTACAAAGATCTTCCAGGGGAAGTGCCAGGGCTGGGAAACCCATGGATAAAATCTTAGATGTAGTCAGTCAGATGTCCACTAAAATGGCTGAAAACCAGTGTGAAGACACAGCATTTCTCACTGTAATTTTAGGCATATGTAAACAGGTACCCCCAGAGAAAAAAATATGCACTCAGGATTGCTTTGATGTCAACTGCTCAATCCTTTGTGGGTGAGGAGCCAACAACATCCTCAGCATATATGCAACCCCCCCTTCCCCAATATCCCCCTTATCAACAATACCCTCACTTTCAAAGTACATAGTATGCTCCACCAATAAACTGTCCATACTGTGACCAATATGGTAATATGCTGACTCCCTCAGGCCACGCATGTTGCATCCAATTCCTGCCCCCACTACCTCTACCCTTGGCCCCCTGACCACTCACCAACTTAGGCAGCCTACAACCAGTCAGGTTACGCCTTTTCTTGAAAGGAAATACTACCCGGGACCATCAGTGGATTTCCCTGGACCAACCAATAGTTCAGCTTCCAGGACCACTGAAACCAAAACATACCAGCAATTGTAAGTTTATATTATTTTTGCTGTTGTTTTGAGACTTGTTCTATTTTTTTGGTTTTGGTTGTGGTTGCCAAAACAACAACCCAAAAATGTTTGAGCTCATGGAAATTATTTTATTTTTTTTGCCTTCTTGCAAAAAGATTTTCATTGTAAAAAAGATTCTGATTATATATTTTATTTTTTGTATGACTTTTATTTTGGTGTTGTTCAAATTGATATATTGTATTTTGTTATTATTTGTTGTGGTTGTTAAAAATAAAAAAAACAACAAATGGTGTAGTTCACCCAAATAAAAACTGCATTCTTGCCCAAAATTCAGGAAAATAACATTTACTCTGGTTACATTATGCGTTTTATACTTATCCTTTTTTTATAATTTGTGGTAAAGACCTGTTATTCTGCATTTGGATGCAATTAAACATAACAGACATCTAAATAATAATAAAATAAAAAATGCATGACATACATTATGCAATGGCATCCTGCTGCCAGGGGACAGAACCAGCAGCAGACATTAAAAAAATTGTGCACCTTCCAGATCGTGCATGAGGGAATCTTCAAAAAGATAGCCATCACAAATTCTTACAAAATTATGAAGCACACATACTGCTTTTACTGCAGATATTGCATTCTCAAGTTTTAAATTCATAGGTGTATGTAGCAAACGCCACTTGTTTGCTAAAATGCCAAATGAACATTCTACCACTCGTCTTGCCCTTGTTAACCAGTAATTGAAGATTCGCTTCTCTTCACTCAGAAACCTATTGGAATAAGGCCTTAATAGATGCTCACTGAGAGCAAAGGCCTCATCCCCAACATTCACAAATGGCATTGGCGGCCCATTTGTTCCTGGCAACGGACAGACCTGTGGCAGGTCCAGACCATTTTCCCTCAACATTCTTCCAAAAGATGATCTTTGGAAAATACTGGAGTCTGAGCTGCTGCCATACGATCCTATGTCTATATAGCAAAAACAATAATTGGCATCAGCCACTGCTAATAATACAAAAGAAAAATATTTTTTGTAGTTAAAGTATTTTGTTCCACTGCCGATGGGCATCACTGCCCTCATATGTTTTCCATCAATTGCCCCGAGACAATTCGGGGCAATTGAAAATCTTCTGCACCAATCTTCGCAAGTGGGCTTCTTCAGGACCAAATCCCTAAGGACATTTCAGATGTCTCTGCAGGTAGCGTGGACAATATTGCTGACAGTAGTTTTGCCAACCAAAAATTCAAAATGCAAACTTGCAAAAGGAATGTCCAGTTGCCAGGTACCTAAAATGGAAGAGTAAATACAGTTTATTAGAATGATACATATTAACAATAAGCTACTTCTATATTAGATCAAAAAATGAGCTTGGAAGGAGGTGCCTGAGGAAGTGAAGGAAGAAGAGGAGCAGGAGAAAGACACTGGTGATGTAGAGGGAAAATTAATATTGGAAAAAAAATCTCACCGACAATAACATGCTAGTATTTATTATTTCACTTCATGTAAAGAGGATGAAAGAATGATATGGATATCCAAATGCCACATATGAGGTAAGAAGAAGAAAAAGTAGGTATGAAAAGTTACCTCATTGTTATAATGAGTCTTTCAACAGCTGGAATACTCCTTCGGAAACTGGTGTTTTGTAGCTCTAGATGGGTAGAGAGCAAAGCCACCAATTCATCAAAACTGTAAATAGAAAATGTATGGCTATTATCTACATTGACCATGTAAAAATCAAACATTTAAAAATCTAGTTCCATTTTTTTAACAATTTGATCAGGTTATAGTTAACCCTTCTAGCTATTCAAAGCTAAAAATTAGAAAAAAAGAATCATACTGACCAGGCATATACACGTTTTCATAAATATATCTTGGAGCATTTGCAAGTTGACATGAAAAAAATTAACTCACCTTCTAATTGACATCTGTGTGTAGTGAAGAATTTGTCTTCATGAGCACGGAGGTCGTTGTAAAGGACCCCAAACTGGCCTCTCCCTTCCCTTTGGGCGATGATAGGATGGATCCAAAATCTATGCCTTCTCCTCCTCCGGTTATCCTCTTCTATTAATGCTGCTACAGCAGCCATAATGACTGCTGACCCAACATATTGCATAGCCAACATGTTTGCTAACCAACATACAACACGTGACAGAAAGAGGAAGGGGAAATAACTAAGCAGGATAAGGAATTACATCACTCAGACTAAATCGCAGTAGAACAAAGTCGCACAAAGTCATTTTTAAGTCGCATCAAATCGCAACACAAATTGCATGGCAAAGTCGCAGTGTAAATCGTGCGACTTTGGGGACGCAATAGTGGAAACATAGCCTAACTTTCACACAAACTAAATAATATCCACTCATTTGGGTTATTTTTACCAAAGATATGTAGCAGTATACATTTTGGCCCAAATTTATGAACAAAAATTACTTATTTGCTAAATTTTATCATAGAAACTAAAAAAAGGGTTTTTAAAAAAAAGTTTGCTCTTTTTTCACTTATGTCGCAAAAAAATAAAAAAACCCAGTGGTTATTAACCACTTGCCGACCGCCGCACGACTATATACGTCGACAGAGCGGCACGGGCAGGCAAAAGGACGTATATGTACGTCCTTGCCTGCCCGCGGGTGGGGGGTCCGATCGGACCCCCCCCGGTGCCTGCGGCGGTCGGCAAATCTCCCCCGGCGATCGGAGGTGAGGGGGAGGCCATCCATTCGTGGCCCCCCCCTCGCGATCGCTCTCAGCCAATGGGATCATTTCCCTGCCTCTGTATTGTACACAGAGGCAGAGGAAATGATGTCATCTCTCCTCGGCTCGGTATTTTCCGTTCCGGGCCGAGGAGAGAAGACTGCAATGTAAGTGCACCAACACTACACACACAGTAGAACATGCCAGGCACACTAAACACCCCGATCCCCCCCCCGATCGCCCCCCGATCCCCCCCCAATCACCCCCCCCCCGTGTCACAAACTGACACCAGCAGTTTTTTTTTTTTTTTTTTTTTTCTGATTACTGTATTGGTGTCAGTTTGTGACAGTTACAGTGTCAGGGCAGTGAGTGTTAGGCCCCCTGTAGGTCTAGGGTACCCCCCTAACCCCCCCTAATAAAGTTTTAACCCCTTGATCACCCCCTGTCACCAGTGTCGCTAAGCGATCATTTTTCTGATCGCTGTATTAGTGTCGCTGGTGATGCTAGTTAGGGACGTAAATATTTAGGTTCGCCGTCAGAGTTTTATAGCGACAGGGACCCCCATATACTATCTAATAAATGTTTTAACCCCTTGATTGCCCCCTAGTTAACCCTTTCACCACTGATCACTGTATAACCGTTACGGGTGACGCTGGTTAGTTTGTTTATTTTTTATAGTGTCAGGGAACCCGCCGTTTATTACCGAATAAAGATTTAGCCCCCTGATCGCCCGGCGGTGATATGCGTCGCCCCAGGCAGCGTCAGATTAGCGCCAGTACCGCTAACACCCACGCACGCAGCATACGCCTCCCTTAGTGGTATAGTATCTGATCGCATCAATATCTGATCCGATCAGATCTATACTGGCGTCCCCAGCAGTTTAGGGTTCCCAAAAACACAGTGTTAGCAGGATCAGCCCAGATACCTGCTAGCACCTGCGTTTTGCCCCTCCGCCCAGCTCGGCCCAGCCCACCCAAGTGCAGTATCGATCGATCACTGTCACTTTCAAAACACTAAACGCATAACTGCAGCGTTCGCAGAGTCAGGCCTGATCCCTGCGATCGCTAACAGTTTTTTTGGTAGCATTTTGGTGAAATGGCAAGCACCAGCCCCAGGCAGCGTCAGGTTAGTGCCAGTACCGCTAACACCCACGCACCGTACACCTCCCTTAGTGGTATAGTATCTGAACGCATCAATATCTGATCCGATCAGATCTATACTAGCGTCCCCAGCAGTTTAGGGTTCCCAAAAACGCAGTGTTAGCGGGATCAACCCAGATACCTGCTAGCAACTGCGTTTTACCCCTCCGCCCGGCCCAGCCCAGCCCACCCAAGTGCAATATCGATCGATCACTGTCACTTACAAAACACTAAACGCATAACTGCAGCGTTCGCAGAGTCAGGCCTGATCCCTGCGATCGCTAACAGTTTTTTTTGTAGCGTTTTGGTGAACTGGCAAGCACCAGCCCCAGGCAGCGTCAGGTTAGTGCCAGTAGCGCTAACACCCACGCACGCACTGTACACCTCCCTTAGTGGTATAGTATCTGAACTGATCAATATCTGATCCGATCAGATCTATACTGGCGTCCCCAGGAGTTTAGGGTTCCCAAAAACGCAGTGTTAGCGGGATCAGCCCAGATACCTGCTAGCACCTGCGTTTTGCCCCTCCGCCCGGCCCAGCCCAGCCCACCCAAGTGCAGTATCGATCGATCACTGTCACTTACAAAACACTAAATGCATAACTGCAGCGTTCGCAGAGTCAGGCCTGATCCCTGCGATCGTTAACAGTTTTTTTGGTAGCGTTTTGGTGAACTGGCAAGCGCCAGCGGCCTAGTACACCCCGGTCGTAGTCAAACCAGCACTGCAGTAACACTTGGTGACGTGGCGAGTCCCATAAGTGCAGTTCAAGCTGGTGAGGTGGCAAGCACAAATAGTGTCCCGCTGCCACCAAGAAGACAAACACAGGCCCGTCATGCCCATAATGCCCTTCCTGCTGCATTCGCCAATCCTAATTGGGAACCCACCACTTCTGCAGCGCCCGTACTTCCCCCATTCACATCCCCAACCAAATGCAGTCGGCTGCATGAGAGGCATTTTTATGTCCTCCCGAGTACCCCTACCCAACGAACCCCCCCCAAAAAGATGTTGTGTCTGCAGCAAGCGCGGATATAGGCGTGACACCCACTATTATTGTCCCTCCTGTCCTGACAATCCTGGTCTTTGCATTGGTGAATGTTTTGAACGCTACCATTCACTAGCTGAGTATTAGCGTAGGGTACAGCATTGCACAGACTAGGACACACTTTCACAGGGTCTCCCAAGATGCCATCGCATTTTGAGAGACCCGAACCTGGAACCGGTTACAGTTATAAAAGTTACAGTTACAAAAAAAGTGTAAAAAAAAAAAAAAAAAAAAAACACAAACAAAAATATAAAATAAAAAATAATAGTTGTCGTTTTATTGTTCTCTCTCTATTCTCTCTCTCTCTATTCTCTCTATTGTTCTGCTCTTTTTTACTGTATTCTATTCTGCAATGTTTTATTGTTATTATGTTTTATCATGTTTGCTTTTCAGGTGTGCAATTTTTTATACTTTACCGTTTACTGTGCTTTATTGTTAACCATATTTTTGTCTGAGTACAGCATTCACGACTTTGAGTGGTTATACCAGAATGATGCTTGCAGGTTTAGGTATCATCTTGGTATCATTCTTTTCAGCCAGCGGTCGGCTTTCATGTAGAAGCAATCCTAGCGGCTAATTAGCCTCTAGACTGCTTTTACAAGCAGTGGGAGAGAATGCCCCCCCCCCACCGTCTTCCGTGTTTTTCTCTGGCTCTCCTGTCTCAACAGGGAACCTGAGAATGCAGCCGGTGATTCAGCCAGCTGACCATAGACCTGATCAGAGACCAGAGTGGCTCCAAACATCTCTATGGCCTAAGAAACCGGAAGCTACGAGCATTTTATGACTTAGATTTCGCCGGATGTAAATAGCGCCATTGGGAAATTGGGGAAGCATTTTATCACACCGATCTTGGTGTGGTCAGATGCTTTGAGGGCAGAGGAGAAATCTAGGGTCTAATAGACCCCAATTTTTTCAAAAAAGAGTACCTGTCACTACCTATTGCTATCATAGGGGATATTTACATTCCCTGAGATAACAATAAAAATGATTAAAAAAAAAAAAAAATGAAAGGAACAGTTTTAAAATAAGATAAAAAAGCAAAAAAATAATAAAGAAAAAAAAAAAAAAAAAAAAAAAGCACCCCTGTCCCCCCTGCTCTCGCGCTAAGGCGAACGCAAGCGTCGGTCTGGCGTCAAATGTAAACAGCAATTGCACCATGCATGTGAGGTATCACCGCGACGGTCAGATCGAGGGCAGTAATTTTAGCAGTAGACCTCCTCTGTAAATCTAAAGTGGTAACCTGTAAAGGCTTTTAAAGGCTTTTAAAAATGTATTTATTTTGTTGTCACTGCACGTTTGTGCGCAGTTGTAAAGCATGTCATGTTTGGTATCCATGTACTCGGCCTAAGATCATCTTTTTTATTTCATCAAACATTTGGGCAATATAGTGTGTTTTAGTGCATTAAAATGTAAAAAAGTGTGTTTTTTCCCCAAAAAATGCGTTTGAAAAATCGCTGCGCAAATACTGTGTGAAAAAAAAAAATTAAACACCCACCATTTTAATCTGTAGGGCATTTGCTTTAAAAAAATATATAATGTGTGGGGGTTCAAAGTAATTTTCTTGCAAAAAAAAATAATTTTTTCATGTAATCAAAAAGTGTCAGAAAGGGCTTTGTCTTCAAGTGGTTAGAAGAGTGGGTGATGTGTGACATAAGCTTCTAAATGTTGTGCATAAAATGCCAGGACAGTTCAACCCCCCCCAAATTACCCCATTTTGGAAAGTAGACACCCCAAGCTATTTGCTGAGAGGCATGTCGAGTCCATGGAATATTTTATATTGTGACACAAGTTGCGGGAAAGAGACAAATTATTATTATTTTTTTTTTTTTTTGCACAAAGTTGTCACTAAATGATATATTGCTCAAACATGCCATGGGAATATGAGAAATTACACCCCAAAATACATTCTGTTGCTTCTCCTGAGTACGGGGATACCACATGTGTGAGACTTTTTGGGAGCCTAGCCACGTACGGGACCCCGAAAACCAAGCACCGCCTTCAGGCTTTCTAAGGGCGTAAATTTTTGATTTCACTCTTCACTGCCTATCACAGTCTCGGAGGCCATGGAATGCCCAGGTGGCACAAACCCCCCCCCAAATGACCCCATTTTGGAAAGTAGACACCCCAAGCTATTTGCTGAGAGGTATAGTGAGTATTTTGCAGACCTCACTTTTTGTCACAAAGTTTTGAAAATTAAAAAAAGAAAAAAAAAATTTTTTTTTTGTCTTTCTTCATTTTCAAAAACAAATGAGAGCTGCAAAATACTCACCATGCCTCTCAGCAAATAGCTTGGGGTGTCTACTTTCCAAAATGGGGTCATTTGGGGGGTTTTGTGCTACCTGGCATTCCATGGCCTCCGAAACTGTGATAGGCAGTGAAGAGTGAAATCAAAAATGTACACCCTTAGAAATCCTGAAGGCGGTGATTGGTTTTCGGGGTCCCGTACGCGGCTAGGCTCCTAAAAAGTCCCACACATGTGGTATCCCCGTACTCAAGAGAAGCAGCAGAATGTATTTTGGGGTGCAATTCCACATATGCCCATGACCTGTGTGAGCAATATATCATTTAGTGACAACTTTGTGCAAAAAAAAAAAAAAAAAATAAATAAATTGTCACTTTCCCGCAACTTGTGTCAAAATATAAAATATTCCATGGACTCAACATGCCTCTCAGCAAATAGCTTGGGGTGTCTACTTTCCAAAATGGGGTAATTTGGGGGGGGTTTGTGCCATCTGGGCATTTTATGGCCTTCAAAACTGTGATAGGTAGTGAGGAGTAAAATCAAAAATGTACGCCCTTAGAAATCCTGAAGGCAGTGATTGGTTTTCGGGGCCCCGTATGCGGCTAGGCTCCCAAAAAGTCCCACACATGTGGTATCCCCATACTCAGGAGAAGCAGCTAAATGTATTTTGGGGTGCAATTCCACATAGGCCCATGGCCTGTGTGAGCAATATATCATTTAGTGACAACTTTTTGTAATTTTTTTTTTTTTTTTTTTTTTTTTCATTATTCAATCACTTGGGACAAAAAAAATGAATATTCAATGGGCTCAACATGCCTCTCAGCAATTTCCTTGGGGTGTCTACTTTCCAAAATGGGGTCATTTGTGGGGGTTTTGTACTGCCCTGTCATTTTAGCACCTCAAGAAATGACATAGGCAGTCATAAATTAAAGACTGTGTAAATTCCAGAAAATGTACCCTAGTTTGTAGGCGCTATAACTTTTGCGCAAACCAATAAATATACACTTATTGACATTTTTTTTACCAAAGACATGTGGCCAAATACATTTTGGCCTAAATGTATGACTAAAATTGAGTTTATTGGATTTTTTTTAGAACAAAAAGTAGAAAATATCATTTTTTTTCAAAATTTTCGGTCTTTTTCCGTGTATAGCGCAAAAAATAAAAACGGCAGAGGTGATCAAATACCATCAAAAGAAAGCTCTATTTGTGGGAAGAAAAGGACGCAAATTTCGTTTGGTTACAGCATTGCATGACCGCGCAATTAGCAGTTAAAGCGACGCAGTGCCAAATTGTAAAAAGTGCTCTGGTCAGGAAGGGGGTAAATCCTTCCGGGGCTGAAGTGGTTAAACACCACCAAAAGAAATTTCTACTTGTGTGAAAAAAATTTGAAAAATTTGGTTTGGGTACAGTGTTGCATGACAGTAATTGGCATTCAAAGTGTACTAAAAGCTGAAAATTGGTCTGGGCAGGAAGGGGGTATAAATGCCCTGTATTGAAGTGGTTAAAGCAACCTGTCAAGTAAAAAAAGTTGTTGTTTTTTTTTTAAATTAAATGTTCCTCTGTTTAACCTCTTATTAACCCTTAATTTATTTATTTTATGAGCCCTAATTACCCATTATTCTCCTTCTCCATTTATTATTATTTTCCTGATGATTTTTTTTGTTCATTTAATTTTATAAACAATTAATAATTAAAACTTAATTTTGTTTGCTTTGTTTGGTAATATTTTTACACCTTTATATTTACATGTTTCACATTGAAAAAAGTGCAAAATTTAAAAGAAAATAGGTATTGCATTTGTAAATAACTTTTTTTTGACCACTCCCTGAGGACCAGTGAATAGCATAAATGAAAGGCCTAGTTGGGTCCTACCCCATTCTTCTTTTTTTTTCCTCATACCTCAACGCACCAGTGAAGAGTAAGCAGTACTATGTTCCCTCTGCCTCTGTGCAGCATCCGGCTGGGTTGAGCCTCTCCCAGTGTGAAGTCCCAGCGTTCAGGCTGCTAAAATGAGCTATAGTCTGGGAGCCCCTTCTGTGGGTCTTATTGGGGCCCCTGCAGTGTTTCCTCTTTAGGAACAAAATCTGCTTTTAAAATTGGTAACTGCAGCGCTTGTGAAATATGGGGGGGCCAGCTATGCTTTATCTCTCTCTTGGCCCCTTGTGCCATACAGGGTCGCTTGTACTTTTTACCTATGTTTCCCTCTTTTGTCTTTCATTACCTCTCCCATTCCTTGCTGTCCTCTGCAGGTTTAGCATGTGTGTGTAGGTATGTGTGTGTAAGCTCTAAGGAGCAGGGCCCTCTGATTCCTACTGTATCAAAGTGTATTGTATTTGTACTGTCTACCCTCAATTTTAAAGCGCTACGTAAACCGTTGGCGCTATACAAATCCTGTATAATAATAATAATAATATGTATGTATGTATATGTGATATGGGTGTATGTATACGTATATACACGTTAAAAAATGTATGTGGATGTGTGGGTATACATATGTGTATGTATGTATGTATATGTGTGTTGGTGTATGTAATTACATGTATGTATTGTAGGGGATCAGAGGGGTGAAAAGCCGGGTTCAAACAGTTCAGTAAAATAAAAATGGCTTTATTCAGCAAAACAGAACAGAAGAAACAACAGTCTTGTCTTGTCACACAGGTGCAGAGGTAGGAAAAGTTCAGTCTCTTTAACCAGCAGGCTAATATATAGACAAAGTACATGGCTCTAGCCAGAGCTACAGTCTCTGGTATGGTTTTGCTCACCCCAGCAATGGATCCTCTCACACAGCATGCTGCTGTGTCATAGTTGCCAACATTGTAAAAAAAAATTATAGGGACACTTTTTTGGCTGTAGGTGGAGTCTTACTATAATTAGGGGGTGGGGAATGCGTTTGTAGTCGTAAAATAGTGCTGAAAAATGGGCGTGAGTTGCGTGAAATAGTGGGTGTGGCTTATATGGGCGTGGTTCAAATGGGAGTGTGGTTCAGTCTGAGATGAATGAGAGATGGAGAAAGAAAGGGGCAAAGAGGGAGGGAGGGAGGGAGGGAGGGAGAGAAAGAAGGAAGGAAGGAAGGAGAGAGAAGGAAGGAAAGAGGGATGGAGGGACAGCAGGCCCAGATCCTACACCACAATAGAAATGTGTATTCCAGAGTTTAACAAATCAACAGATAAAGATACTCCATCACCTGGTGTTAGCACTTCAATCATCCCAGCACCATGTTTGTTATGGTGACAGGATGATTAAAGCGCATTATTTCTATTATTACATTGTAATATAAAATGAAATAGTTCAACTCACCATAATGTAGAATCAGTGGAAGCCCTGAGTGTGTCACTTGCCACATTGCCTGCCACCAGATACCAACAGGTGTCCCCAGCAGAGTCCGTCCATACACCAGGCAATCCCAGCGGAGACCCTCTTACACCAGATATCCCCAGTAGAGTCCCTCTTACACCAGGTATCCCCAGTAGAGTCCCTCCTTACATCAGGCATTCCCAGCGGAGTCCCTCTTACATCAAATGTCCCTAGCGGAGTCCCTCCTTACACCAGGCAATCCCAGTAGAGTCCCTCCTTACACCAGGCAATCCCAGCAGAGTCCGTCCTTACATCAGATGTCCCCAGTAGAGTCCCTCCTTACATCAGGCATTCCCAGCGAAGTCCCTCCTTACACCAGGCAATCCCAGTAGACTTCCTCCTTACACCAGGCATTCCCAGTGGAGTACCTCCTTATACCAGGCAATCCCAGCGGAGTCCCTCCTTACACCAGGCAATCCCAGCGGAGTCCCTACATACATTAGGTGTCCCCCAGTGGAGCCCCCCTCTCATCAGGTGTCCCCCAGTGGAGCCCCCCTCTCATCAGGTGCCACCCCAGTGAAGCCCCCCTCTCATCAGGTGTCCCCCAGTGAAGCCCCCCTCTCATTAGGTGTCCCCCAGTAGCGGAGACTCTCTCCGCCGCCATTACAGAAAGACATATTGCACAGGCAGTCAGTGGAACAACATAGGCGGGGTGGCTGTCAATAGAAATTGAGCTGCGGCGCCACCCACCCCTGCCCCTCTCCACATCAGGTCACAGACAGACCGACAGCGGGGCAGGAGGTGGGCAGTGCCGCAGCTCAATTTCTATTGGCAGCCACCCGGCCTCTTGTTCTAGTCTTTAGGAAAATTGACATTGTCTCCGCCGGTCGCGGACCTATAGTGGCGGCGAAAATTCAGGAATACAAGATTTTCCCGGCACATTTCCCGGGAATCGTGAAATCTGGGAAAAGGCTCTAAATCCCGGGAATGTCCCGGGAAATTTCTGACAGTTGGTAAGTATGCTGCTCTGTTGCAGTGGTTTTGTACAAAGCAGCCCCTCCTCTTCTCGGGTCCCCTGCTGCCACTCCTTGCCCCTGCCCCAATAGCAAGCTGCTTGCAATATGTGTGCTCACTCCCGAGCCACCTTTGTGTGTCCACCGCCAGTGCTCTTGGCCCCTCCCTCTTGTCAATTGCCCCCAAAATAAGCAGCTCCTGAGCCGCTGCTCTGCCTGTCCATACAGACACAGAGCCCCGGCTGGGCCCCGCTCCCCCCTCTCTCCTCATTGACACGCTGGCTGTGATTGACAGCAGCGGGAGCCAATGCTCTCTCAGCCAATGAAAAGGCAGAGTCCCCAGGAAACCAATGCTCTCATGCACATCGCTGGATTGAGAGGGAGCTCAAGTAAGGGGGGATGCTGCATACAGAAGGTTTTTTACCTTCATGCAGAGACTGATGTGAATGGCTCAGTGTTCTCTGTATGTCAGAGCTATATAAATATAATATAATATAATAATAATAATAATAGTGTATAACTGGAGGGAGATTAGTGTGTAAGCTCTTCTGGTCACTGATATGACTGGCTAAGTGTTCTCTGTACAGCACTGCGGTATATGTCAGAGCTTGGGATGAGCCGAACATTGTCATAAAAAGTGTTTGGGAACCTGGGTCCTGCCCCAGGGGACATGGATCAATGCAAAAAAAGTTTTTAAAATGGCAGTTTTTCGGGAGCAGTGATTTTAATAATGCTTAAAGTGAAACAATAAAAGTGTAATATCCCTTTAAATTTCATACCTGGGCGGTGTCTATAGTATGCCTGTAAAGAGGCACATGTTTCCCGTGTTTAGAACAGTCTGACAGCAAAATGACATTTCAAAGGAAAAAAGTCATTTAAAACTACTCGCGGCTATTAATGAATTACCGGTCTGACAATACACATAAAAGTTCATTGATAAAAACGGCATGGGAATTCCCCACAGGAGAACCCCCGAACCAAAATTAAAAAAAAAAAAAATGACGTGGGGGGTCCCCCTAAATTCCATACCAGGCCCTTCAGGTCTGGTATGGATATTAAGGGGAACCCCGGCCAAAATAAAAAAAAAAAAAATAGCGTGAGGTCCCCCTCAAAATCTATACCAGACCCTTGAGGTCTGGTATGGATTTTAAGGAGAACCCCGTGCCAAAATTTAAATAAAAAACGGCGTGGGATCCCCCCAAAAATCCATCCCAGACCCTTATCCGAGCACGCAACCTGGCAGGCCGCAGGAAAACCCCGTTAGACTTACCGGTAACGGTATTTCCAGGAACCTTCCAGGACAGCTACTTCTACTCCGCCCTCTACAGGAAACACAAATCAGATAGAATTTAAAAGGCCCCTCCCTTTCCTCTGACCCTCAGTTGTTTAGAAGATCAAGTAACCTCCACCGAAGGTGCACTCGGCAGAGGAAAAAAATAGAAAACATAAAACACACCACCATAAGGAAAACATGGTTGACCAGTGAAAAAATAGAATAGGGTGGGAATATAGACGCTGTCCTGGAAGGTTCCTGGAAATACTGTTACCTGTAAGTCTAACGGGGGTTTTCCCCCCTCACCTTCCAGGACAGCTACTTGAGAGGATAAGCAAGATATTATACCTTAGGGAGGGACGACAGCCTGAAGCACTTTCCTACCAAAGGAAAGGTCCTGGCTGGAAAGCATCTGAACTCTATAATGCTTGACAAATGCATGAGAGGAGGACCAGACGGCAGCTTTAGAGATATCTTCCCATGAAGCTCCCGCTCTTTCTGCCCATGATGTGGCCATGGATCATGTTGAATGGGCCCTAATTCTAGAAGGAGGGGTGCGACCTGACGCTTTATATGCCTCACAGATAGCTCCCATAATCCACCTAGCAATAGAACTTTTAGATGCTTTGGACCCCTTCTTGGGGCCACTGAACAAAACTAACAGTTGGGAGGAACTCCTAAACCCACTGGTCTTTTCTAGTTAAAGTAGAAGACACCTCTTAATGTCTGAAAGACCAAACCTTTCCTCTTTCGCATTTTTGGGAGAGCTGCAGAAACTAGGGAGGACTACCTCCTGGGACCTATGAAAGTTGGAAGAAACTTTGGGTAAATACAGTGGATCGGGTTTAATCACCACCCTGTCCTCTAAAATCCTCAGGAAGGGATCTTTACAGGAAAGAGACTTTAGATCTGGAATCCTTCGCCCTGATGTAATAGCCAAAAGAAAGGACAATTTCAAAGAAATCATTTTCAGGGAAGCCTCATGCAAAGGCTCAAAAGGAGCCCTTGTTAGTGCATTTAATACCAACCACAGATCCCAGGGAGGAACATGTTTGAGGATCCTGGGAGTATGCCTAGATCTGGCTAAAAGGAACCTCCTGACTAAGGGATCTACCGCTAGTCTTCTCTCTGAAAATAAAGATAGGGCAGCAACCTGAACCCTAAGGGTGTTGACAGAGAATCTAAACCAGATTTCCCTTGCCAGGAAATAAAAGTTTTCCAAACTTTCCCATAGATTCTTCTTGTGACCAATTTACGGCTGTCCAGGACAGTATGAATAACCCTCTCTGAACATCCATTTAACTGTAGGATGCGCCACTCAGCCTCCAGGCCGTCAAATGGAAGGTCTGAGGGTTTGGATGCAATACCGGTCCCTGATGGAGTAGATCCTTTCGAACTGGAAGGGGCCAGGGAGGATACACAGAGAGGAGAACCAACTCCTCCTAGGCCACCAGGGGGCAATCAGAACGACTTCTGCTCTGTCCTGAATAATTTTCCGAACCACTAGGGGCAAAAGGGGAAAAGGAGGGAAGGCATAGGCCAGGCTGAAGTCCCAAGGGAAGGACAGTGCATCCGTCCCCAAGGACTCTGTTTCTCTCTCCAGAGAGAAGAACGCTGGTAGTTTCTTGTTGAGACTGGAGGCAAAAAGATCCACTGTGGGGAGACCCCATCTTAGCACCACCTCCTGGAACGTACCTTGATGTAGTTCCCAACCGCTGGAACAGATGCTCACTCTGCTCAGAAAGTCTGCCAGCCCATTTTCTGACCCCTTAATGTGAACCGCCTTTACTGAAGAGACATAGATCTCTGCCCAGGACAGAATCTGCTGCGTTAATGACAGAAGTGATTCCGAGCGAGTGCCCCCTTGCTTGTTCAAGTACGCCACTGTTGTGGCATTGTCTGAAAATATTAAAAGGTCCTTGGAATAGACCCTCTCTCCCAGAGACATAAGTGCTTTCCCCACAGCCAGAAGTTCTCTGAAATTTGAGGAGCGACCTTCTTCCTCTGGCAACCAGGCTCCTTGAGCCTGCCAACCCTGTGAGTGAGCACCCCAACCCCACAGACTGGCGTCTGTGGTAATCTTGATCGGGCAATGTTCTCGCTGCTCCCACCAGGCGAGATCTAGAAAATTCCCTTCTGGTAGTTTAACCAGCTGATCCAGAGAATTTTTCCTGCGATCCCACTGGAGCAAAAGAAAAGCCTGAAGGGGTCTGGAATTCAATTGAGCTCAAGGCACCCCTGGAATTGCTGCAGTCATTAGGCCCAGCAACTGCATGATTCGCCGAAGGGAGGTCTGAGGGAGCAGATGAAGGTCTGCACAGAGAGAAGAATTTTCACAATTTTCTCTTCTGGAAGAAAAATCTTTAGGGCAACAGAGTCTATTAGATAACCCAGAAAAAGTATGCTCTGTGAGGGTACTAGGCAAGACTTCTGTTGGTTGACCTTTCACCCTAATTTTTGAAAGGTCCGCAAAACCAACTGTAGGTCTTGAATAAGGGACTCCTTGCCCTGAGAAAAAAATCAAAAAATCGTCTAGATATGGGACGATTGATACACCTTGAATTCGAGAAAAGGCCATGACTTCGGCCATGATTTTTGTGAAAATCCTCGGTGCTGCCGAGAGACCAAAAGGAAGGGCATTGAACTTCCAATGAGACGGCTCGTTTCCCACAAGCACTGCAAACCTGAGGAACCTTCGGTGGCTCTGGCAGATTGGTACATGAAGATAAGCGTCCTGAAGGTCCAGGGTCACCAGAAGACCTCTGATAACAACAGATTTCTTACTGAATAAATGTTCTCCATACGGAAACGTCTGTAAAGTATGTATTGGTTCAGGACGCTTAAATTTATGACCATACGAAAGCCGTCGGAAGCTTTCTTGACCAGAAAGATGTGAGAATAAAATCCCCGGAACTTCTGATCTTCTGGGACAGGAGAAATAACTCCCTCTGTTTCCCACACAGAGATCAAATTTAACATGGCTTGCCGTCTCTTTGGTCTCTCGGCAGGTGGGTAACAAAAAACCTCTGGGGAGAGATTTTTGAACTCCAATCTGTAACCCTTTACCAGAGTTGGAAGGATGAAGGAATTGGTGGAAATCTCTGCCCATTCCTTGATGAAGTGGCACAATCTTCCCCCTACCCCTAACCTGGCGTCACTGGGTATTCTTGGAAGGGGCTGAAGGAGCAAAGGGAGTTCCTCCCTTGAGTTTGTCTTTGTTAAAGGACCATTTCTTTTTAGCCTGTTGCCTGTTGGCTTTAAAATTAGCCTTGTTTTGGAAGCCACAAAAAGGCTTCTTATTCTGGAGCTTATTCCTTTGGGAAGAAGGGAATCGTCTACCTTTCTCAAAGGCACGAGATAATGTGAAGGAATGTGATATAGATAATAATAATAGTAATCTGAAAATGTCTATTTTCTTATGTGCATACATATTTTTCTCCTTACTCATTATATAAGTATACAGGTTTGCTCTGTTCCTATATTTTCTCAAGATGGCGGGTACCCCCTACATCCCACACATCAGAAGAACGCGGAACTGAAGATAAAACCAAAGAGAGCCAAACCTCGTTATGAAAATTCTCCATCTTCTTTACTATCTTAACCAATGAGATGTACTTATTAGACTAACATAGCAATGACGTATTTGTGTGTATAAAACATTAACACCGCCTTGAATAAATTAGAAGTGTAACGGTAACGGTGCTGAGCGTGTCTCAGAGTGTTTACTTTTATATGCATGCATATCAACACTTTTCAAATTAGAGACAGCAGCAGATAACCTTGGGCTCGATTGGAGCTCTTAATCATTTCCATATCAGATGGTGCCGAAACCCGGGACCTCAGGCTACAGTCGAAGTTATACCGCGACAAGCATTCGGGCGTTAATTGAAAGATAACAGAGGGGGTCTTTGCGCAGCCCTAACAGTACCGGTGAGTTTGATTTATATTCTTACCACTGTACGACTCTCTTATCTTTCGGTTGACGGCTGGATTCTGTCGGTATGCTGAGACTGTCTTAGAGGCAGGTATTTCCTCGCCTGAGGTTGTTTTAACGAACCTGTCAATGGGTTTCTGCTGACTGTATTTGTTCACTGTCTGCCATTCTTTGGGCTACGAAACTCAGCAGTCTAAAAGTGCTACATGTGTGTTTATGTGTTCTCATCTCCAGAAGAGCTGTCGGCCTCTGGAGTGAGATGGTTTCCTTGTGGCAGTCGTTTATAGACGGGTTACTCTGGGTTCAATGAACCTTTGAGGGATATCTCAGCTGCTGGCTTTGCAGTCTGAAAGTGTTACAGAAGTCTCACCCCAAGACGAGTTGTCGGCCTCTTGGTGTAGAGCGGGGAAAAAAAAAAAAAAAAACGTCTATAAACGGGTTTATTTTTGCAGGGTGGTCTGCCCTTGTGGTTATCTTAGCCTGCTGAAATTTTGCAGTTCGAAGAGTGGCAGGTGTAATGTCCTGTCGTGAGTGTATTTGTGGTTTATTGTTTGCTATACATGAGAGGGGTTGGGGACTGGTGAAAGTCAGAGAAGGAGGCTACCCGAAGGATCTGTTGGGTCACAAGCCATTGCTCCCTACTACCCCTGACGTGCTTGTACTGAGATTAAACGTACATTACCCGGTGACAGGGGGGTTTGGGCAGACCCTCGAAGAGATAGAACAGAGAGCCAGAGAGGAGGGTCATCAAACCATCAGTTGTCCTCATTCCCCCTTCAAACCGTCAGCCGAGACTGCGGCAGACGAACAAAACAGAGTTAGAGACCTTGGTTACGTCTTAGGAGGCCCTGAGAGAGGAGGGGGAGATGGGTCAGAACAACTCTAAACCGGAGAAAGGAATTTGTTGATAAGAACGCTGAGAAAAATATTAACCCCTTGGTTGTACGAGAGAAAAGGAAGTGATATTGTAAAGAAAGTGATATTGCAAAGAAGGAGAGAAGAAGATGTTGAAATAGTTAACAAAGTTGAAAGAAGTGGCGAAAGTTATGTTGTTAAAGAAAACAGGGAGAAAAATCCTGTGTGATAAAGAAAATTGGATAAAGGAAGTTAAGAAAGATGGCGATTGTATTATGTATGTGTATCACAGAGCTGATGATATGTTGGAACTTGAAACAAAGGAGGGGAGGGACAGCACTGCCCTCCGTCTAACAACCACTCCTTTCTCACCACCCAAGCACAACCCACTGTGACAACTCAGCCCGGCGGCCATCTTAGTGCACCCATGCCTTCACTTTCTACCCAGTCCAGTGCACTTCCTGCTGGCGGCCATCTTGGTACACCCAGTAAGCTTAAACAGCCTGTACCCAGCCCTCCCTGTTTTAAACCAAGATGGTTCATACCACACACCTGTCTTCCCCAATACGGGAGCATCACATTCCCAGGCCGGATATGTTAATGATGAAGAAGCATCTGAGTGGGAAGCCCAACAGCAGGCAGCAAGGCCACCCACTGATTTAACCCCCAATCCAGCTCCAGACTCTCAGTTCCGAGAGGATCTCAAACACATGCTGGCAACCGTAAAGAACAGTGCCTCTTGTCAGCCCCCGCCCCAACAACAGTCTCGGTTACCAGAAGGGGCACCAGTGATGTATGTCACTTTTACTCTATCACAAGCAGCGGCCTTAGTGACAAGTCTGCCTGACCCAGAGAAGCAGCCAATTCCCTTCTACCACAGGATAGTGCAGATACAAGAAACTTACTCAGCTGCCTGGAGAGACTTGATCAGCCTATGCCAAATCAAAGCAGGATATGTCTTTTGGCCAGTCATGCAGATGGCCTTCAATGATGCCTGCCTGACAAGTGCCACTTCCTACACCTCAGGCGTGGAGTTCTGTGCACAACTCCACGACTGGGCAAAGGAGAAGTTGACGGATTAGAAGACCACAATCCAAGATATTACCCAAGATAAAGGGGAGTCTGTGAAGAAGTATCATGCTAGACTCATAAAGGCACACACACACATGTTATCAACTGCTTTTGTTTCAGGGCTCAGAGAGGATATCAGAAAAGGCCTGATGGTGGCCCGCCCTGAATACCGTTCAATGAAAATGTCTGATTTATTGTTGGTGGCCAGAGGTATAGAAAATCAAAAAGGTAAAAAACCAACGCCCCTCATGGTAACCCATGACGAAGATCCCACCTACACTCGTCCACCACCACTGCCCAATACCAGGGTAAGGATCACCTGTTACAACTGTGGGAAACGGGGTCACATAAGGAAAGAATGCAGAGCCCCAAAATATCCCAAACGAGACAGGGAACCCTATGCAGGGCAACGGGGACATGAACCACCACCACCACGCTCCAACTCTCACTAGGAAATGGGCAAACCCGTGTCACCCCTTATGGCAGTGTCCTCAAGTGGAACTGGGGGACCCTTAGCAAAAGTCACGTTACCCATACAAGGAAAACCTACCACCTTTCTCATTGACACGGGTGCAGCCAGAAGCGTGTTGAGGGCTGTGGACCTGCCTGATAATTCTTTCCTTTCCACTATTGATGTTTCCTGCGTAGGAATGGATGGGGTGCCCCGCTCCAGTCCACTTCCTGATTTGCTTGCCAGATTTGTGGTGTCCTCTACATGTCCCTTGAATCTACTAGGAGCTGATGTGTTGTCCAGACTACAGGCCTCAATCAGGACACGCCTGAAGGAGGGATGAAGTTACATACTCCCCTATCTTTAGAAGACTCATCTGCTTTGTGTTCTCTGCCTCTCCTGATGACACTTAATGAAGCAAAAACTTCAAGTTCAATACTGCAGGAAGTACTTGACAGAATCCCTGCGTGCCTATGGTCCACAGGACCGGAAGACAATGGTCACTTAAAGGTGCCACCAGTTTCAGTCAAGCTAAAAGAGGGCGCTTCATTGCCCCAGAAACCACAATAACCCCAAGAAGAGAATCCTAAAAAGAGAACCAGGTACCTACTGTGGATGCCTTTGACTGCAAAATACCTCACAGAGGTGGACCTTACAAACGTTTTCTTCAGTGTCCACCCTCACCCCTCCTGCTGGTACCTTTTTGCATTCATCCACGGAAAGAAACGGCAACATACAGTTGTGCCACAAGGGGCACAGAACTTTCCAAGCCAGTTTGCAAAAGCTATGGCTATCATCCTTGACACATGACAAGAGGAACACCCGGAAGTGATTCTCTTCCAACATGTTGATGACCTTCTCCTTTGTGCAGCTGACTTACCCCCTGTTGAAGTCACCTCAGAAAGCCTGTTGTGCTATCTTGCCAACCAGGGCTGCAGAGCCTCAAAGCCCAAATTGCAGTGGTGCTCAACACCTGTCATTTTCCTTGGACTAATTTCCTAGTGCAGAGCATGGATTCCAGAAGCCTTCCTACTGATGCTCTGCAATCAGACCCCTTCCAGATGTCTCCTGAAGAAATATCTAAGTTTGAGGCCCTCAAGTGTGCCATCTCAGGCACTAGGGCTCCCAGACTACGACAAAACGCTCAAGCTCTTTGTATCCGAACGTCTGGGACATGCTGCAGGTGTACTCACCCAATCACACGGCATCAGCCTACGCCCTGTAGGATATTATTCCTGTCGACTGGATGTGGTAGTCAGAGGAGGCCTATTGTGTCTGCGAGCTGGATTTGCTACACAAGCCTTGCTTGACAAAACTTTGAACTTGGTCCTCGGACACTGCCTCGTTCTGCTTGCTCCCCATGACGTTGTTGCCATATTCAACCAAGATCCAGCCGAAACACTTGTCCACTACCAGACACTTGAGACTCCTGTGTTCCCTCCTACTGGACAGCATTACTCTATTAAGTTGTCAAACACTGAACCCTACCACCCTTCTTCCACTTCTCGAGGGGGGAAAGGAGGAGGAGGAGTAGAGTCTTGACTTGTCACCCCCGTGACCGCACAGGACACGCGGTCACCACTGAAAACACTGTTCTACAAGCTGAAGCCTTACCACCAGTGATGTCTACACAGGATGCAGAGCTGTAAGCACTTACTACAGCACGTAAATGGGCAGAGGGAAAAAGAGCCAACATTCATATGGACTCAAGATATGCTTTCAGCATTGCCCATGATTATGGTGTTATCTAGGACAGAGGATTCCTGATGGCTGCAGGAACACCTGTAAAAACTTGATTGATGCCTTGCTTCTCACAACCCAAGTGACTATTATGAGTAAAAGCACACGACAAACTGAACTCAAAGGAAGCTTAAGGCAATCATCTAGCCAATTCAGCTGCCAAACAGACAGCTGGTGGTCCACGGGAAGTGGACAGCAGGGTGGTAGAAGACCACCCCGTGCTTACCTTACAGACTTTCCCAGTGGACAGAGTTTATCTAAAAGAACTACAGGAAACAACAAGTCCGGATAAGAAGGAAAGCTGGAAACGGAGAGGAGCAACTCTCAGAAATGGACTATTCGAGTGCAACAAGAAGCCTTGTCTACCCAGGAGTATGTACCCAGCTGTGGTGCAATGGGCACATGGAGCTGCCCACTTGACAAAGACTTTTATGAACTCTCTTATCAACAAGTGTTGCACCAAGAGTTACTCCACTGACCGACAACTTCTGCAGATCATGCATTATCTGCACCAAATGTAACCCAGGATGCACAGAAGAAGCACAGAAGAAGCACCTGGCAAAAGCCCTATACCCCATTCCAGAGGATGCAAATTGATCATTCTCAAGTGCCAAGAAGTGGCAGATTCGAATACGCCCTAGTGGAAGTGGTCATGACTGCCAGGACCACAGCTAAGAAACTACTGAGTGAGATAGTATGTAGATTTGGGGTCCCAGAGGTGATATTGAGAGATCAGGGACCAGCCCTAACAACAACCCTTACTAAAGAGATTTGGGCAGCACTGGGGGTTCAGTTGGCACTACACATCCCATACCACCCTCAAAGTAGCGGGAAGGTAGAAAGGATGAATGGGACACTAAAAACAGGATGTTAAAGATGGCCCAAGAGACTAACATGAGTTGGCCAGACAGTTAGCCCATTGCCCTGTTCAGTGTCAGACACAACCCCAGGGGAAACATGCCCTATCTCCTTATGAAATTTTGTTTGGTTCAGCTCCCAGACTTGGTTGTTACTTTCCACAACAGTTACAGTTACAGTCTGATGTGTTGACTAATTATGTAACCACATTATCACGAGAATTAACCTGAATGCATGTCCAGGTGTTTTCTTCCATTCCAGATCCTGTATTAGATACAGGAACACACCAACTACTGTCTGGAGATCCTTGAGCCAAGTTATGATGGTCCATTCCAAGTTTTGGTGACCACAGCCACCTCAGTCAAGTTGGCCAGGAAGAACACCTGAATGCACGCTTATCACTGCAGGAGAGAGTGTTTTCGGGTGCTGCATATCCTTTTTCTGTTTGATCTAGGGGGGAGGGGCCCAGGAGGTGGCCATCACAAAAATGATAACATAATTACGTTTTGGTGTAACTCTTCAGGTACACATGTGACCACCTTTACCTTAGATTACTGTGACATAGTATCTTGTCCGTTTGACCCTTCATGGTGATGCCATTGGTACAGTGATATCCCTGACGGTAAGGACATATATGTATGCCACACAGACAGTTACTGGGGACAGAGTTGTGGCTTCTGTGGGGACCAGTGGGTTGGAACACAGGACCAGACTGGGCGACCACAGAGTGCATTAGACAAAAAAAAGATGAAAATAGAAAGCCCCATATCCTAACCAAAGATACCCCTGATACATACACTGACCCAGCACATAGTCAGAGGAGGAAGCGAGCAGCTCTCTCCGGAAGCTTTGATCCTCATGTATACATACATGTCATAGGGGTTACAAGGGGGGTCCCTGATGAATTTAAAGCCAGGGATCAGGTAAAAGCTGGTTTTGAGTCTTTGATCCCCATAACAACTGTCAGCAAGAATGTAGATTGGATTAACTACATGTCATGGTTATGCAATAGAGTTTGTCGATCAGCATACCTGTCTCCATGTGTTCATCTCTAGAGACCAGCTGACCCTCACCTGACAGCTTTTGTAACCTCCCCTCTAAGCATGGCCCCACCCCAGGCTCTATCAGGGAACCCTATATTAAACTGTGCACTGCAAGCAAGCAGTGCTGATCAACCATTGTGTGTTAGCCTCTGTGTGTACTTGCTATGTTTCCTACATCTGATTTCTGTTACCGACTTTGGCCTGTTCCCGGCCATCCCTGTTTGCCTGTGACCCTGATGTTCTAGCCAGCTCCCTCCTTCCTCTTCTCCTGTAGTCTACCAAGAGCGTGAGCTGTGAGACCCTGGGGGCCGCGACCTGGAGCCAGACTGCAGCGCAGTCCATCCTCACCACTAGAGGCTCTGGTGAACACCTGCTGGCTCTTAGACTCCGCGCCCTGGGGAATCTATGCTCTAGCTCCCAGTGGGATCTGTGTCAGTGATCCAGTAGACCTGATTCCTGAACCTCCCAGGGTACAATCCGCAGCAGTCAGCCATAGGGTCCACTATCTTGTGGTGCACTCCTGATCCCAACGGTGTACATCTGTCACCCAGCCTCTAGGTGACCTGACACTACACATATAACCAACAGAGATTTGTAAATTACTCTAAAGATGCCCTCCAGGGAATTGCTGACCGGTTATCCCCCACTTCCTACATGACATTCCAGGACCCGATGGCCTTAGACATGGTGCTAGCTGGGAAAGGAGGTGTTTTGTAAAATCATAGGAAAAAACGGGAACCTGTTGTACATACATTCCTGATAATATTGGCCCAAATGGTAAGGTTACTTTAGCTATAAAGAAATTAGAGGATCTGTCACTAGAGTTGAAGAAGAACTCAGGTATCACAGACCCATGGGACCAATATTTTAGCTGGATGAGTGGGTGACAGAAGGTGCTCGTCCAGATAGGGGTAACGGTATTAATAATCCTGGTTCTTTTAGCCCTGATTGTATGCTGTATTCTACCTTTTGTAAAAAAGTTAAAGAGCAAGGCTGTAGACAATAGCACACCTACATTTCTCCACCAAGAAGAAGAGGACCTCCTTATGATGGAAGATGACAAACCCTTCACTCCTCTACAGTCACTCCCTGTCCATAATCTCACAGTCCTATAGGGTTTTAGGGATAGATAGCGCCTGACTGCACCTCTCCAGCTGTATCGAGGAGGGAAGTGAACAGTTGCTGCCCAATTCTATATACAGCCTAAAAGAGTTGCTGAGGAGAAGGGCCAGGCCAAAATGGGACCTTTAGTATTAGGGACAGAAAAGAGAAAATAGTCATTTTAGGGGGGATTGTGAAGGAATGTGATATAGATAATAATAATAGTAATCTGAAAATGTCTATTTTCTTATGTGCATACATATTTTTCTCCTTACTCATTATATAAGTATACAGGTTTGCTCTGTTCCTATATTTTCTCAAGATGGCGGGTACCCCCTACATCCCACACATCAGAAGAACGCGGAACTGAAGATAAAACCAAAGAGAGCCAAACCTCGTTATGAAAATTCTCCATCTTCTTTACTATCTTAACCAATGAGATGTACTTATTAGACTAACATAGCAATGACGTATTTGTGTGTATAAAACATTAACACCGCCTTGAATAAATTAGAAGTGTAACGGTAACGGTGCTGAGCGTGTCTCAGAGTGTTTACTTTTATATGCATGCATATCAACACTTTTCAAATTAGAGACAGCAGCAGATAACCTTGGGCTCGATTGGAGCTCTTAATCATTTCCATATCAATAAGACTTCTTCTAAGGAAGAACCAAACAACAGTTTGTCTTCGAAAGGAATGCCACAGAGCTTATTTTTGGAGATAAGGTCACCTTCCCAAAATTTAAACCAGATAGCTCGCCTAGCTGAATTAATGAGAGCAGAAGCCCTAGCTGCGGATTTCACTGAATCTGCTGCTGCATCAGCTAAGAAGGCGACTGACTTGGCAATGAGTGGGAGTGGCAATCTCTTCCTTGGGGGTGTCAGATGCCAGAAGACGCTGAACCCATACGTCTAAATTTCTAGCCACACAGGTAGATGCTACCGCTGGGCCTAAAGAAAAAGCTGAAGCATCCCAGGCCCCATGCAGCAATGAGATGGCCTTCCTATCCATTTGATCCTTAAGGACCCCAGAATCCTCAAAAGAAAGATCTGATCTTTTGGACACCTGCGACATAGGGGCAACTAATCTAGGACACTTAAAGAAAACCTCCTCAAAGTCAGTCTGAAAAGGAAATCTTCTTTGTGTCCTCTGGATTGGAACAACCTTTTTCAGGTTCTTTCCATTCAGATAGAATCATGTCTCTAAGAGACTGATGTACCGGAAAGGTTCTAGATTTCCGTCCCTGAAGGCCCCTATACATTTTATCCTGTACAGATTGAGCATGCTGTGGTATCTCAATCTGCTCTGAGGTATAAATTGCTTTTAATAGTTCATCAATATCCTCAACTGGAAAGAGATACTTGGATGAGCTACCTGTATCTTTCTCTGATGCAGACTTTTCATTAGATGAAGAGACTGAATTCTCACCCTCCTCCAGATCAGAGGTATTGCGTGAACTAATAGTCTCAGATACTAATAAGGGAAGGGACTTGGCAGAGGTTGAAGGATCTTGAGCTATGGGTCTAGAAGAGGGAGGGCCTAAACTAGTAACCCTGTCATTCAGTGACCAAAAAGAATCCACTACCTCCTTCATAGAAGTCATTAACTCCTTAAAGGAGGAAGACTCTGAACTAGCTCTGGGTGGGATACAATCCTCATAAAATAGCTTTTTATAACTATCAGAGAGCCTGGCTCTACGGTTCCCACATTTCTTCTTCACCGGTTTGGCCTAGAAGAGAGCAGAAACAAGGGCCATGAATAAAAAGGATCCATACAAAAGAAGTCCCTTGCTGTAGCTATCCACAGACCAGGGCTTACCTTAGGGGCAGTATGGGACCCGGATGCTGCCGCTGGTTCAATACGAGCGGACGTTCCATCCTCAGACCTGTCCTCAGGCTCCATGAAGCAAGCGGAGAACGGTCGCAGAGAAGACTGCTGCTGTACCGCAAAAACAGCGCCTAGAATGGCGTTTTAAGCAGGCCATTCCCCTGCAGCATGTCCTCAGTGTCTCCACACCATGCTCCTTATAAAAACTCGGTGTCCGTGACTTACGGTTCCGGCGCCATCTTGCTGCATCACCGGAAGTCCTCCTGACACCATCTTGGTACACCGGAATGAAGCAATTAGGAGGACACAGTTCCACACAGCAGCGCTGGGGAAAGGAAGGGAGTTGCCACCATTTTACAAAGGCAAGTAACCCTTAGAAATAGGAAACCCTTCTGGTACAGACCATCATCCAGGACTTGGCCACAACTAGTCCTGGGTGAAACCAGAGAAGGGGGGTCCACCAACCACAGTTACCAGACCAAAAGAACAAACGTGTCGGTGCTCCTGAAGGGACTGGAAACACAAAACAACTGAGGGTCAGAGGAAAGGGAGGGGCCTTTTAAATTCTATCTGATTTGTGTTTCCTGTAGAGGGCGGAGCCGATCATCTCTCAAGTAGCTGTCCTGGAAGGTGAGGGGGGAAAAGAGCACTTTTGATTTCTCCCATAGACTTTTAAAGGGTGTTCCGCGGCATTCGAATTTGGCGCGAACGTCCCAAATTGTTCGCTGTTCAGCGAACTGGCGAACAGCCGATGTTCGAGTCGAACATGAGTTCGACTCAAACTCGAAGCTCATCCCTAGTCAGAGCTATATTAATATACATTAATAATAGTGTATAACTGGAGGGAGATTAGAGTGTAAGCTTTTCCGGTCAACCTTCCCCTAACTCCACCCCCACCTCAATTCACCCCTGCCTGGCTCCTCCCTCCCACCTTGTGATGTTTTGCTCATCTTATATTTGCAGTGGAAGGAAGCCAGGCAACTCCCTAAGAGAAAACTCTGGAAAATTACAGAACAATTTGCACAAAACCTCCTGAAGCTACATTCAACTTTCTGATCATTTTTCTTAAAGGGGGTATCCGCCTGCTAGGTGCAGGAAAAGGATCTTGGTGGTGGTGGGGGGAGGGGAGGCCTTGTTCTGGTGATAGGTGTGTGTTGGATTCATTATAAGACACTTCTGGGGTCTCTGGGGATAAGAAGGGAAGCGATGATGCTGCGACAATTATTGAGGGATCGCGCGTTAGCAACTCCTGGAAACAATCGTTCCCAAATCGTTCACAGGATGTGACACCCTGATGACACCACTGCCAAAAGAGGTGACATTTGTATGACTTTTTTACATCACCTTGCACTATTGTATGTGAATAGTGGGACAGACTGGCAATAATAGTGTAAGGCAGAGGTGCAATGCTCTGCAGGCTCACCAAAAACACATAAGTGTGCAATGCACCTTGTAGTATCAGCCACTAAGAAAGATTCATTACAGCAGTAGCAGCTACAATTCCTTTCACCTGTGTTCAGTGGAGAGGGGCGGGGCTGTGCAGCCAATAGACTTCAGTGTAAAAGAGAATTGTCCACTGTACACTGAAGAGAGCAGCCGATTGGCTGCTCCTCCCCTCTCCACTGAACACAAGGGGAAATGCGGCGGCCATCTTTTTGTAGCCCGCCGGCAGTTTTTTGCCTAAAACATTCCTGATTTTCCCAGGACATAAGCAAAATCCCAGGAAATTAATCAGGAGGAGCTCCAATCGGGATGAGGGTCCCAAAATCGGGATTGTCCTGGGAAAATCTGGACTGTTGGCAAGTATGCTGTGTCTCTCTCTCTCTCCAAACACACAACTCCTCTCTGACATCTTCAGCTCAGCTGACAGTAAGCAGGTCTGAAGGGGAAGTTCCTACCCTCCTCAATTAAGCCTTTCTTAACCGACCCTCTACAGTATATGTGTGTAGGTGTATGTATATATGTATGTGTGTATATATATATATATAGGGTATGTGTGTATATGTGTATGTATGTGTATATACATGTAGGTATATGTAGATAAATAAAAAAAAGGAAAGTGGAATCCTTTCTCCTATATCTACTCCTGCTCCTGCTGTCGCTTTTCAGCTATCCTCACCTCAGCTGGCCGTCCCATTTCTCCACAGATCAAGTGTCAGTTACTGCTCATACAAAGACCCTCAACAACTAGGGTGGGGACCACTGTATCAGTAAGTTTTCAGGAAAAGAGTGCCCTTTCGTGCGGATTGCTTTGATTCGCTTCAGCCCCGCATGCCCACGCTCTCAAAAGGGCCGGACCAAGGCAAGGCAGATGTTCTTCAGAGGAGCATAGCCAGGATGGTGCTCCCACGCAGGAGAAAAGTTCCAAGCTAGAGCCAGCGCCCCAGCAAGAGTTCTGCAGGGCCTGTGGCGCAGAATCTATGCCCAGGAGGCTGGTGAGTAGACACTGCCTGGAGGAGTATGCAGCTAACAGGTAATGCCAAATGTCTTTATTATTGATAAGAGTGGCACAAGATTCTGTTTTGAACTCACCTTAATTACCTGAAGCAACTGTTATGCTTGTATTGAAAACTGTTGGAGACTGTTGCCATAGGAGACAGCGTTCCTGTCCATGCAGATGTGGCATCTTGCTGGATGCTTTTCCCTGCGTGGCTGTCCTCCTGTAGAAGTCTGGGAGTCTGCCGGGTTGGCATTGCACAGACACATTTGGATGCCCCAAGGAGAGTAGTAATATAGCGCACAGAGTGCGCTAGTGGGTGTGGCCAAATTGCCCTTGCTGACATCATCACCCTTCAGTGATGCCAAGCAGCTGCCTACAGCAGCAACAGATTAGTGTATGACTATCTCGGTTACTTGGGGAGCCACAGCCTGGTCTGGGTAATGTGTTCGGGTTTCAGGTGGGCTGAAACCCTGACACATGATTCAAAACCCGAACTGTCCGGGTGAATCCTGGACAGGTGGCACACCCTAGGTGTCTGGCGCCCATGAATGTACTTTGCACTGCACCTACTATGCCTTACGACCCACTCTATGTGGAGGGATGTCAACAACTCATGGCTCTGGAGGTTCTCATTGGATTGAAGGAGGCGTGGGTCCTTGCTACATATATTACAGATGCAGCAGTCTGCTACTCAAAATATGGAGGCTGACCAGGAAGTCCTCCCTAGTTGCTTGTCTAACTACTGGAAGAGCACCCTGGCACTTTGGCGGCTAGGGAGGCCATATGGTTGAGACGGGGCTCGCAGGTGTCAAATCTTGCCGATAACAGCGGCGATATTGACACAATATCGCGGTCACCTACTGTACTGGGTGAGTCTAATGGGAATGGTTTAATAATTATCAACCAGCTGCTGCGCCGGCAGGACTCTTAGGAGAGTGGCAAGGTCTGCATTCCTTTAGACATGATTTCCTATTGGGAGTATCTTGCCAAAAATGACATTTTTGTAGCAGTGGATGCCAAAAATCTGACTTGTATCTTAGTGCAGACTTCTGGGAAAATCAGTGAGCCAGTCACACAAGTGCATGCCCAGACTCTTAAGGTAAGACCTAGAAGGCACGCTTCACAGGTTTCTGGACAGCATGTTGTACAGAGCCTTGGATGAAGGTATCAGGCACTCATGGTCACTTCGGGAGATTCCTCACTGCTCCTCCTCCAGACCATTTCTCTCCCACGGAGCTGCCAAGTCCAACACAACAGCGGGTGGGCTGCTACAATACTTACAGTGGTGACAGTCAGGAACAGAATTCCGAGGACGAATACTTCCACTTGTTTACTGGCTTCTCAGCGCCTCAGTCATCTGGGCACAATATCATCATGCATATAGATGATTCTTGGGGTGCATGGGCACCTGCGCAAATTTCAACTAGAATTCTTAGTGCAAGGGAGGAAACAGGATCGAACACAATTAACAAGTGTTACTCAATATGAGTAGTGGTCCACGGTGATGGAAAGACCTTGAGGAAGTCTTGGTCCGTTAGGACCTTTAGACTGGAGAATTGGTACAAATCATGTCTGCAAGACAGCCGGGAAGATGCGAGGGACTTTCGGTCAAGGCAAGCAGAGATTGCCAGCCAAGGAGGGTAATCTTGAATGCGCTGGGGAGTCAAACAGCCCTTTTAGCACTTTGGCCTTACTACACAGAGTCAAGGAGGACCAATCTCCCTGCAGTTTAGCAAACAGGGCAGCAGTTGCCTATATTCAGCTCCAGGGTGAAACTCGCAGCAATATGCCATTGAGAGAGGTGAAACCCATAACGCCTGGGGTGGAAGACCACCAACAAAATTCCAGAAGCAGTTTACCTCCCAGCAGATTTTTTTGAACAAGTACAAGATTCCCAGAGCACAACGAGTGGGTCTACATCCCAGGTCTTCTCTGAGCTGGTCCACAGGTGGGGCCTACCACAGACAGACCTCCTTGTTTCCCACAGTAATCACAAACTTTGGTCTGACTTTGTTTCCTTACCCCAAGGCACAGAGGGCAGATGCTCTGGTCTTTCCCTGGGACTGCAATCTAACCTATATATTTTTCCCCAACATTTCCCGTAAATGAGATTCCTCTTGAGGCTGTCAAGGGAGAACATAGTTGTCATAGCCAGTCCTCCATATTGATCAGGGGCCCTCGGTTTTCCCTGGCCATTCATTTCAGGATACAGAAGACATTTCCCCTCCATAACATACGCAGACTGGGGCTGCAAGCAGGGGCACTAAAAGGGGGAGGATGGGCAACTCCGGTTGCTCCAGTTTCACTCCAGAGTGATCTCTACTTTGTTGTGTGCATGAAGACATTCTACTTACAACATCTAGGCCTAATTCTGGAACAAGTTTGCTTTTTCTTGGTAAGGCGAGACATTGATCCTACTGCCCTTCCAGTGTCAGCTGTTCTATACTTTCTCCAGACCTTAGACTATCTTCACATAGCTCACGAGTGTGGGCTATATCGGCAATAATACATTTAAATGGGCCAAGAATCCTTCAGTTTGCACAACTTGTCAGGGCAGTCGTGAGGAGTCGGTCACCAACGAAGAAAGATTTATTGGAGTTGTTGGATCTCATATCAGTTTAACCATTTGTTCCAACAGAGCAGTGTTCGGTTAAGGCAATCACAAGGCAGTATCAATTGCAAGAACTTTAAGCAGAGGGTTATCAGAGATTCAAACTCTTGGAGCTTCAAAGTAAAAAATATATATATATATATATATATATATATATATATATATATATATATATATATATATTCCTTTCTTTCCAGAAAGAGTAGAGTTGGGTCTTGTGGATCATCCAGCATCAAACGTAGCAACAGCCTGCTAACAGACAGCTGGACGTTGCCTAACTTTCCAGAACATCACACAGGAAAGTCACACGTGCTGTTCATTTTCATAACTCCACAATTGTCCCTTTCAGGTCATCTAAATAAACCTATTGTCATTCCAGCTGGGAATCATCAAGGGAAAGAGGTTACTGCCTGGATCCTAGCAGGCTTGGTTGTGCATATAGGACTAGGGGTCGCGAGCCTCCATCAGCGGTGGCATTGCTGACAGCTGAAGTGTAAACAAAAGTTGGTGGTAGGTATCGGTAATTGGTATCAGTAATCATCATCAGTATGATCATCTTCATGATCATAGTCTTTAAAATTTAATTACTTAGTGGATAGTTTGTACCCTTCATATTCAAATCATTTTAAAAGATTTTGATGTTTGGATATACATATAAGGGAAATTAATCCACTATGGCATTATTTAATGTTCTATTTAAATTATGTTGTTATTGTTTATATATTTGCTAACTACATACTGTATATTTAATGTTATGTTAATATTGATGATGCAGTGGTACTATCTCTGAGAGCCAACCTGAGCCATTCCTGGCCACGCTGGACAGCAGTTGGGAAGAAGTGGTTTACAATAAAGGAAATATTTGACAGTTGATACCACTGCAGAGACAGGAGAAAGTAGCTCTACAGTTATGTCAGCCAAGTTTTCAGAAGGTTTCAGCTAGATATGAAAGGGCAGCATAAAGAAAAAGTGTCATTGGAGAGACACCATTTAAAAAGTGATGCCATAAATTTATGTGAGCATTAGTGCTCAGTGTTGTTCACCTCTCTATGTGTAGAGAAGAAGCCTAAAGAAGACTACCAGACTAGTGATGGGGTTTACTCTCCCAAGAGTCTGGCGAACCTTGCTCAAAATCCAGCAAACCTAAACTGAGGTGAATCTCATTGAAGTCTACAGGGGGCAAATAGTGTTGGTAAATTAAAATTCTGGCCATTTTTAGTGCTAATAAACAAAGTACTGTCAAAAAATACATGGAAACCTGAGTACTGCCAAGGGGAACATGCACTAAAGCAAAAAGAAAATTAAAAATACCATAAAGGAAAATGTCTGTTCAAGCGGCTTTGAGGACAACATTAAAAATACACAAATCTTTAAATAATATACTTGATGGATGCCTTAAAGCTGAATTTGGTGTTATAGAACAGTATCATTTTAATTAACAGTAACAACAACAGTGTGCATTGGCAGTGCACATTTGGATGTATAATTTAAATAGATTTTTTTTTTCTTAGAAATTAGCTTGGAATCCCAATCTGATTTATTTCAGTTTTTTAAGGTTTTTACAGGTAGCTTAAGCTGTGATACATGCTTTTTCATCAAATGGTAATAGATCTTTTTTGGCTGGGATATGAAAATTAGCCAGAAGTTCACTGAGGCTGTTATGCCGCGTACACACGAACGGACTTTTCAGCGTCTTTCCGACGGACTTTCGACGGAGTTACAACGGACTTTCGAGTGACCGGACTTGCTCACACAGGAACAGACTAAAGTCCGTTTAAAAGTCCATTGGTTTGAACATGATGACGTATGAAGGGACTAGAATAAGGAAGTTCATAGCCAGTAGCCAATAGCTGCCTTTGCGTCCTTTTTTGTCCGTCGGACTAGCATACAGACGAGCGGATTTCTCGATAGAAACTGGGTCCGGCGGAGTTCTGGTGGAAAGATTTGAAACATGTTTCAAATCTAAGACAGAAAAGGTCCGCTGAAGGTCCGATGAAGCCCACACACGATCGGATTGTTCGAGGCTTAACTGATGGAAAGCTGTCCTGCTGCTTCAATCAAACTCTCATAAAGAATTAGGAGAGAGTGAAGATGTTATAGCAGTGTAAAATAGCCAGCAGCAGGGCATTTTAATGAATTAGGAGACCATAGATGACACGGCAGTTAAAATTTGGCTACCAGAACAATTTGAAATTGCGTGGCTAGGCTCAAATTTGTTATAGACAAATAACAAAAGCAGATGTTTTACTACAAGAATTGTTATAATGTTGAGAGTACCACAGTGTAAAATTGGCCAGTAGGAAGACAATTTTAATCAGGAATAATATGCTAAGATGTACTAGAGACGAACAGTACAGGCAGGTGTTGTACTACATGAATAAAAATAAGAGATCAAAGATGATACAGTAGTGTAGAAGTTGTCAGCAGCAGGACAATTTTAATGAGCAAGGCTAGACCCAAATTGACTAGAAACAAAGAGAACAAGCTGGGACTTTACTACAATAATTAGTATGCAGAGTATACAGCATTGCATAATTGGCCTGAAGGACAGTTTTAATTAGGGACAGTAGGACTAACTGGTGTATGCCTGACTTTTCATTTATCTATGGGGTTAGGAGGTGTATGAGGAGTAGGAGTTATTGCGTGAGGCGGTTTAGATACACAACTTTTTGCGAGCAAAAGGCAGCTCGAAGAACAGATAGTTATTAACTAGTGAATGCTCCACAACCCAAACTTAATAAAAGCCCTATTGACAAAAGATAAAAATAGAAAATACCACAACATCAATGAAAATCCCAAAATATCACTTCTGAAACAGAAGCCCACTTTTTTCCAGCAAAAAACAAAAAACAAAAAGCAGTTTACCTTAATATAAATAATAGGATTTTTAAAAAACAGCTTACCTGTAAAATCTTTTTCTTGGGAATACATCACGGGACACAGAGCCTTTGATAATTACTTAGCGTAGATAGTCACCATCAGGTGATTGGACACTGGCAACCCTAATTACAAGGCGAGTTCCTCCCCTATATAACCCCTCCCACATGGAGATTACCTCAGTTTTGTAGCAAAGCAATGAGTATCCCAACGCATTATCCCGAAGAGGGACGGGAGCTCTGTGTCCCATGATGTATTCCCAAGAAAAGGATTTTACAGGTAAACTGTTTTTAAAAAATCCTATTTTCTTGTTCATACATCATGGAACACAGAGCCTTTGATAATTACTTAGTGGGATGTCCCAGCGCAATGCCCAAATTTGAGGGGAGGGAGACACAGATCAGAAAACATAGACTGCCAACGGACAAGAGGACCTATACTGCTGCCTGCAGCACACTGCACCCGAAAGCAGCATCCTCATGTCCTCTTACCTCCACCTGATAAAATCTATTGAATGTATGGACTGAAGACCAAGTTGCAGCTTTGCAGATCTGAGCCATGGAGGCCTGGTGATGCACTGCCCATGAAGCACTAACTGCTCTAGTTGAGAGCGCTTTAACCTGAAAAGGAGGAATCTTCTTTTTTACACCATAAGCCTGAACAATAACCTGTCAAATCCATCTAGAGATAGTGTATTTCGACGCTGCCTGGCCCTTTTTAGGACCTTCCGGCAGCACAAACAAAGCATCAGCTTTTCGTATCAGAGCAATCGCTTTCAGATAGACCTTGACTGCTCTTACTACATCAAGAGAGTGTAACAACCTTTCTTCTGCAGAATGCGGACCCGTACAAGGACGGTAGGACAACATCTTGGTTCAGATGAAATCCTGATACCACCTTAGGCAGCAAAAGCTGTTAATTCTGATACCCCTCTAGCAGAGAATATGACAACCAGAATACTCGATCTTCTGGTCAAAAGAACCAAAGGAATATGGCATATTGGTTCAGAAGGCTGTTTTTGTAAAAACAGACCATTCAAATGCCACAGGCACAAGGGAGAATCAACTGGCGGAATTTAGCGCGACACCCCTTGGATAAAAAGCCTGGACTAAGGAATGAGAGGCGAGTGGCCTCTGAAAAAATTAAGAGGCCAATAACTGACCCTTGATGTGCTCAAGGCCAGTTTCATTTCTAACTGTAGAAAGGCGAGACTTCTGCCACTGGCATACCTTTGAGGATGCCAACCCCTGGATTCACACCAGGAAACATACGCCTTCCAGGCTCTGTGATAGATGAGCCTGGAGGCCAGCCCCCTAGCATTAACCAGAGTAGAGAGAACTGGACTTGAAAGCCCACTACATTTCCGGATGTAGGTATCAACAGTCAAACCATCCAATTTAGATTCCATAAAGAAGGATGGAATACTAGTCCCTGTGAGAGCAGGTCTAGACATAGTGGAAGAATCCACAGTCTTCCTACTGCCATCTTGTATACCAAGGCCCTTCTGGGCCAGGCTGGAGCCACCAGAATAACTGATTACTTCCCGCCTCAACCCTGTGAAGAAGACGCGGAAGAAGCAGAACTGGGGAAAACACCTAGGTCAGAGAGAACTGATCCCAAGGAATTATCAATGCATCTGTTCCGCATGCTAGTGGACCCTTTGTTCTTGACAAAAAAAATCATCCGGCTTTGTGTTGAACCTGGAGGCTAGAAGATCTACATCCGGGGTACACCATTTCTGGCATATAGCCTGAAATACGGAGGGGTGTAGAGACCCCTGGACACAGCTGCTGGCGGCTTAGATAATCCGCCTGCCAAATTTCCATCCTTGGAATGAAGGCTGCAGATAGGCAAGGAACATGCCTCTCTGTCCAAACAAAAATGGTTCACCTCCGTCTGGGCATTCGGACACCTGGTGCCTGCTTGATTGATATAAGTCACTGCTGTAGCATTGTCAAATTGTTTCCGAACAGGACAGCCTTGTGATCTGTAAGTGCAGGCCCTGAGGGCCAAACATACTGAATCTCCAGAATATTTACGGGCAGGAACCTTTCGGTTTGGACCACTTTCCTTGGAGCGAAAGCTCTTCTAGGACTGCACCCCAGCCTATAAGGCTGGTATCCGTAGTTACCACTCTCCTGGTGACTGCAATAAAGGATTTTCCTGTAGACTTTTGGCTAACAACCATCAACTGAGGCTCTTACATACTTCTAACATCAGGCGCCTGGGAAAAACTAAGGCTTGAATCCTCTTTCTCCAAGCAGACAGTATGCTGTTCAGTAATGGCGTTGAGTGAAAACTGGGCGAAAGGAACAGCCTTAAATGAGGCAACCATCTTCCCGAACAACCTCATACAAAAGGCAAATGGAAGGTCTATCCCTTGCTTTGCTCACTTGGGCCAAATCTTTATGGTCTTGGCCTTTGATTCGGGGAAAAAAAACTCTGCTTTGGGCGATGTCCCCAAATACTCTAGCCTCCATAGGGGCTATAAAGACCATGCTGGACACACTTAGGTCCAGCCATGCTACTGACTGATCTATCAACAGCAGACTGCCTTGGTATGCCATTACAGCTATAACCTGAGCCCTTTAGACCCGCTAGAGGCAGGCCCTAGCAGTGTATAAAAAAGACTTGAGCATAGTGGCAAACCACAAGGGCAAGCCTACCAACCAGGAGAGGTGCTGTTTCCCTGTGAAATGCACACAAGTTCTGGAAACACATATTCAAACAATTCTCCAAGAGTTAACACCATATGCCTGAAAAGAAGTGTGCATTCATGGAAGCATGAATTTTCTATATGTTTAAAACACAAAATGTGTGTGCTGTACACACGCATACCTATAGCACGTATGCTATGGAACGGGCACCTTGCAAGCAAACATGCATTTCTGAATATGTAATGCAAGATTACACATCCTGTATCCAGGCAGACACGTATTCCTATGTGAACATAAGGAATCCTGTATAATTAAGGAGGCTAAATTAGCATGCCTCGTTATGCAACCATGCAATCTAGGTGATCATGCAACCTTAGGCGATCATGTATTCTTATGCGATTCAGCATTCTATGCATTATAAGCACTACCGTGCAGACAAGTACCTTTGTGAGACCAAGGACTCTTGTGTGATCAAGCACCCCTGTGCGATCCAGCATCTTTATGCAATCAAACATTTTTATGCGATTTTAAGCATTTCTGAAAAAAATTAGCTTCTCCGCGTGACCATGTATCCTTGAGTAATCAAGGACTCTTGTGAGATCAAGCACCCCTGTGCGATCCAGCATCTTTATGCAATCAAGCATCTTTATGCGTTTTTAGGCATTTCTGTAAAACAAGCCTCTCTCCATGACCAAGGGGATAATCAAGGACTCTTGTTAGGTCAAACACCCTGGTGCGAACCCGCAACTTTATGCACCCAAGCATTCTTATGAGATCTAGTCATTTCTGTAAAAAGCAAGCCTTTGTGCGTGAGCAAGTATCCCTGGGCAAACAAGGACTCTTGTGGGGTCAAGCACTCTTGTGCGACGCCGCATCTTTATGCAAACAGGCATTTATGTGTTTTTAGGAAATAATGCAACTTTAGGCATCCATGCGATTTTTAGGCATTTCTGCGCAAATAAGCACTTAACGACCAAGCATTCTCATGCGACTATATAAGTCCACCACAAACAGAAAAAAACATGTATCTCTATGTGTATTACATGTTCTGCCACATACATCTTGTACATTCCAATACTCAGGCAATTCAGGTAATATTGCTTCAACTATTTATTGCTTCAAAAGCTTAAGAAAGGTATTCACTTTCAGTGAAAAACATTAAAGCATTTGTTGCTGACACAAAAACCGGCGACCGGAAGTGAAGCAGAAGCGTGTGTTGACCCTGTCCTACGCGTTTCGTCACTCTGACATCATCTGCATACTTTTCATTAAGGTTTTCACCAAATCACTTTTTTATATATTTACCAATGTGAATATATATATAATTTTGCACATAATTTAATGGAAGTTTTGGCACTAATTTAGTCCCATTATCTGTCTATTGTTTGGGAGTGTATATTTTATACGGATACTATATACTCACCTGGTTTTCTTTGCTTATCAGCACATATCTGAAGACATGTAGTAAATATGTTAATACACCTTTATGCACATTCATGTACTAGTGCACATTCACGATTTAATAATTTTTTATTTAATTGAATTTACTTTGTATACACCAGTAGTCCTTTGGGTTATTAAGGAGAGGTGCACAATAGAACAGCGCCACATCTACTTTGCTTCTTTTTCATTTTTACGTACTCCACCTAGTGGTAGTAACTAGTACAGGCAGCAGTTCCTTTAATTAGTCCTTTCTTTACTAGTACTTATTCTTTTCGCACGGAATCATTTACATTTCCTAGGACTTGGAAAGGTACAAGAAGCCTATGGGAATTTAGGAAAAAAACCCAAGTAGGAGACAGAGGCTTCGGCCGTCTATGCTGAGGGTAAGTTATACGCAGCATGAATCTCTGAAAAAGATTGCAGCTATAACTCCAGAGCTTGACAGGCCTCTGATACCTCCGCAAATTGCACCTGTTCCCTGTCCCCTGATGGTGATCTTTCATCATCAGATTCTTGATCCTCTTGATTGAGGATTTAGGGCAGGGGAAGGGGAACTACCCCAATTTCTGCCCTCTTGTGAGGATGCTGCGATTAAGCAGCTAACTTCTCCTGTAAACCACACACTGCAAATGCAAACAATCGTCTTTAAAAGACCTATGCAGGGCTGCATTGTTGGGAGAGGCTGCAGGCCTGACAGGGGCAATAGCTCATCCTGTGCGGCTGCCTCCAGTTTTTCATGGGGGGATAGAACCCTTAGATCTATTCTCTTTTACCTGCCCCTGAAGCCCTCTTATGGGGAGACATAGTCCTAAGCTGACAAAAGCAGAGGTACTAGTATAAATGCAATCACTGTTGTGCCTAGTCTTACAATATTATTATTAGCTTAGTCTGCACAACCTGATGCCGAGTAGGTGTCTTAGATATGCCTGGATCCGAACCCACCGAGATGCTTACTGCCCACAGCTCTGTGTCCCACTGCTTACAGGGCTCTGGCATTCTGGGCTTTTAAAAACAGCTGCCTCGCACCTGAGCACTGATGTGTCGTGCACGGTGCAAGCAACCACGCCCCCCCTCCTTCTCCACCGAATCTGCCCTAAAAGCGCGCCCGTAGGACCAACATGTCGGCAGCCGGGGTTGAGGGTGGGAGAAAGGAGACAACCGGAGGACTACGTGGGACCCTCTAGACTTTGTGAGATCCCCCTTTCAGATCATGTGGCAGAGCCTGCAGCGGAGGAGGTGAGTGGCTTCACAGACCGACTTCACTGAGCGTGTATCCTGGAAGGCATGTAAGTATACACCAGGTATGTCTCTTATTCTCTCTTACTCCCTCTATGTCTCTTACTCCATTTAGTGGCAGAAAACAGGTAAGACATGCAACTCCTGCTGAGAACAGACAGATCAAACCTTCACCCATCACAGCGGGTAACGTTGTGCCAACCTTCTGGGTTCTGGGTTCCTACTTACAGGATTCTCTTCCCTGGACCTGTAGAAGACTCTGACAGAAACTTTTCGAGCAACTTTAAATTTGTGCCCCAAAGTGCTGGATCCTAGAGCCCAGTCCTCAGAGAGAGACATAACAGGCAAAACCTTGTTTCTTCTTTCACGAGGCCCGGGTACCATCCATCATAGGCGTTTTATTGGCCCAAGGCATGGATCCGGTTGTATAGCTTCTAGGCCATCGCAGAGACCATTAAACAAAGCTTTCTTCTTAGCACATCATTAACGTGACCAACCACCTTAGACACTGGTGAAAGAACTGAGGTACTCTCAATATGGGAGGGGTTATATAGAGGAGGAACTCGGCTTGTAATTAGGGTTGCCAGTGTCTAACCCACTAAGTATATATCAAAGGCTCTGTGTCCCTTGATGTATGAACAAGAAAAAGGCTTTATCAACATAAATAAAAACCAACACACCCCCAATATTTCTCAAGGCTAATTTGCAAGCGAATGCACGCTAATGTTAATAAAGGCATACAAATCTAGGCACTGCCATAAGGGACAAGTACAATGCAAAAAAAAATCTTAAATCCACTCAGCAGAGAGAGGGTTTTTTCATGTGGCTTAAGGAGCAGAACTGAATATGCACAACACTTTTAAATAAAATGTGTGGGGATACCTTAAAGCTGCATGTGAAGTTACAGAACAGTGCAATGTAGCCCCTTTAAAAGTGACATTTGAAAAGAAAAGAAAAAAGGTCCCCCTTAATATTCCCACCAGGTCCTCATCCAGGCATGTAACCTTGGTGGCGAAAAAGGAAAGCAACTAGGGTGCAACACCTCCTCCCTGTACAATGAAAAGCCACATGCCTTTCAACATTGGGGGGTGCATTGCAATGCAATGCCTTCCCCCCTGCAAGGCAACGTGTCTCAATGTTGAGGGACAAGGGCCTCTTCCTGTCATCCTGTAAATGTGGGAATTTGTGGAGGGGAGTTCCCTTTAGATTAACAACACCAGGGATCCTGGGTGTTGTTATTGACCAAAATATGGTATCTGGAAAACATCTCCAGGTATCATGTTGTTGTGATTGATGCTGGATATACATGACTGGACATGATGACAACATTGTTATAACTGACTATGTATTTAAATCAGGGGACTGTGTTTACATTTTTTCAATAAAGTACTTTTTAATGTTTCAGTGTCTTTATTTGCTTTTCACACTTTTTGGGGAATAGCTAACAGGTACTACTGTACCCCATACTCATTCTCCTGCAGGCCCCTTATTGTAAAGGGGGGGGCTTCCTTATAGATTCATATAAGCCCTCCTGTATACATCCACATCTCTTTTTAGGGGATTGGAAGTGGGGGAAAGGCCCTTGCCCCCTAAAATTGGGACAAGGCCCTTTAAAAGGGAAGAGGCTTTTTTCACCTTCCCTTCCAAGGATCCCCCTCCAATGTTGAAAGCCATGTACCTTGGATATGGTTTGGGGGGTAGAGAGTACACTCATTGGCTACAGTGCATGTCTGGATAAGGTCCTGGTTTGGGTTTTAACCACTTGCCGACCCCCTTACTGCAGCCGGTCGGCTCTATTGCGCAAAATCACATACCTGTACGTAATTTCGTGCAATAGTCACCGGGTGACGTGCGCTCGCTGCCGGAGGTGTGATCACGCGCTGATTGAACACAGGGAATGGCAATCAGTGGGTCCGGCTGAACCGATGTCCACCAGCCACATGCGATTGTTCCTGGGAGAGGCAGAACGGCAATCTGCCTATGTAAACAAGGCAGGCCACCACTCTGACAGTGAAGAAGATGGAGATCTCTGTCTTCATCCTGACAGAGCAACCCCCACACAGTTAGCAAGCACCCCCAAGGGACACACCTAAAGTGATTGTAAAGTCTCGTTTATTTCTCCAAAAATAACAAACATGTTATACTTACCTGCACTTTTGCAGTGGATTTGCACAGAGCAGCCCAGACCCTCCTCTTCTCGGATCCCTCTTCTGTGGTCCTGGCCCCTCTCTCCTGTTCAGAGCCCCCACAGCAAGCAGCTTGCTATGGGAGCACCTGAGCTGAGTCACAGCTCCCTGTGTCCATTTAGACACGGAGCTCCGACCCAGCCCCTCCCCCTCTCTACCCTGATCCCCTGATTGGCTAGCTGACTTTGACAGCAGCAGCAGCCAATGGGACCACTGCTGTGTCTCAGCTAATCAAGAGGAAGAATCTCGGGCGGCTGAGACACTCATGGACATTGCTGGACAGAGAGGGACTTCAGGTAAGTGTTAGTGGGGCTGAGGGGGCTGCTGCACACACATCTTAATGCATAGAATTAATTAAGATAAAGAAAACCTTCTGACTTTACAATCCCTTCAACCCCATCCCTGTTAGTGTCATTAATACAGTAACAGTGCATATTTTAACACTGATCACTGTATTAGTGTCACTGGTCCCCAAAAAAGTGTGTCAAAAGTGTCAGTTGGGTGTCCGATTTGTCTGCTGCAATGTCACAGTTCAGCTAAAAAACACTGATTGCCGCCATTACTAGTAAAAAAAAATAAAATTCCATAAAAATATCCCATTGTTTATAGATGCTATAACTTTTGCGCAAACCAATCAATATACTCTTATTGGGAGGCGATCAAATACCACCAAAAAAAGCTCTATTTGTGGGGAGAAAAAGGACATTAATTTTAGTTGGGTGCAGTGTCGCACAACCGTGCAATTGTCAGTTAAAGTAATGCAGTGCCGTATTGCAAAAAAGGATGTGGTCATTAAAAGGTAAAATCTTCCAGGGCTTAAGTGGTTAAAGTGGTTGTTAAGCCACTTCCACATCTTCATACCATCCCTTCTGTGTTCTAATCCTGTGTGCAAGAAAAGAAGGAGGGCGCACCGACCTAGTTCATTACCACTGGTAAAGCTTTATTAAAGCATAAAAACAGCAAGATGTATACTCACAAGCGAGCATTCATAAAAAGGCTTTGACAAAGAAGCAGGTGTACTGTTCTGAAGATCGACACGCCAGGACCTAATGTCGAGAGGATCAAACCGATAGAATTTGCTAATGGCTGACGCGTTTCGGGGGAGTACTCCTTTCCTCAGAGCCTAAGCAGTCGCCCCTATATATGTGTGCCTGTGTCTGTAAGGCCCAATTAGTGGCAATGCCCATCCCAATAGGTGATGCCCACCCGCATGGACCTGCCCTCCCTAGCCCCACCCCATCCATCCTAAGTTTGGCCCCTGACCCCACGACCGGGATCTAGTACTAATAGCATTGTAACATGCTCATATATACATAGCAAATGTCAAAGGGACCACCCTGCTTCATAACTAACAACAAGGTGTAACCACTAGAAGGGCTACTCAGTCCCCATATTAATAAAATATGATATATAATAAATTATATAGGATATTCATCTAAAGCAGTGGGTGGAACGCAAACACACCCGCGCTTCTGGGCCACAACCCCTACATACAGCGTCCTATGAGGGGTGTGGAAGAGGAAATGACGCCGCGATTGGCCGGAAGCTGCGGGTGGAATGCAGGGGCACCCGCACTTCCTGGTTAATCGAGCGGCGTGCGTTCCACTCGCTGCTAACAGTGCCTACAGGGCTCCTGGGAACTTACGAGGCCCCCTACCATCTCCCCACACCTGCCCACAAGAAATGACCAATATAGGGACAACATACAGGAGGTAAGATATGTTAGTTCACCTCCCTCTGAAGGGTATATGTCCCGAGTATTTATGATGTGTGCTGTTTGTACCCTATGGATTGGCTCGGCATGTTACAATGCTATTAGTACTAGATCCCGGTCGTGGGGTCAGGGGCCAAACTTAGGATGGATGGGGTGGGGCTAGGGAGGGCAGGTCCATGTGGGTGGGCGTCACCAATTGGGGTGGGCGTTGCCACTAATTGGGACTTACAGACACAGGCACACATATATAGGGGCAACTGCGAGAGATCAGCCATTGCTCGCTTAGGCTCTGAGGAAAGGGGTACTCCCTGAAAAGGCGTCAGCCATTAGCTAATTCTATCGGTTTGATCCTCTTTTTTTTGTTTCAAATATTTTATTGAAGATTGAAGAAATTTTACAGCAACTGTGTAACAAACATCAGAAAACATAGATCATGAATTCTTTTACAGAATGAGTTTAGAAAGAAGGAAAAGAACTTTTAGGGAGACATTCCCATCCGGGTCAAGGGGTCGTCAGCATATTGTTGAAGCCAAAATGGGGTATAGAACCCAACACCTCTCAGGGAGAGGGTCTTAACAATCTAGGGGTTTAGATTCCCTTGGCAATTTATTCTGTGTGCTGCCATTTATTCGGTGTGGGGTATGTGATTGGTACATGTATACATGGGGAGACTGCGTCCGAGAATTTGGGGTCTCGCTTTATTCGTGTCGGACACTCTCCCAGATCTCTGGTACATAGTTCTCAAGTTGTGTTTCTGAATATTATGAGGTGTGAGTGAATTGCAGGCTCATAATCACTATGAGAAACCAGGCATGGGAGAAGAATGAGGATGGGGGAGGAGGGGGGGGACGGGTGTGAAGGGTAGGTAGGGCATGAGGTAGGGGGAAGGAGGGATGGGACAGGTGAGGCTGGGCGGTCTCTGGCTCCTCCATATGAGGGTGGAAATGTCTGGATAATTCCAAAATGTGTGAGTATAGGACTATTAGGGGATGAGACCTCAGTGAAGTGGGGGTGAAGGGTAAGTATTCTCTGGGCTGTATGTGTGGGTGATAACCTTGGTCAACCGTGTCGTTTTTATGTAGGAGAGTTCAAAGTGGACTTGTATTCAGGCAGAGTCTTAAAGTGGGTCCAGCACGCCCACTTGTGGCTAAATTTCGCTGGTGTATCTTGGGCGATATGTATGAGTTTTTCCATTTCTTCTATCTTGTTTATTCTGGCGAACCATTCCGCCAGGGTGGGAGTCTTGTTTGATTTCCAGTGTATGGGGATGCATTGTTTTGCTGCATTGATCAGGTACATCATAAGTGACTTGTGGTATGTGCTGTGTGGGTGGGAAGATAGGTGAAGTAGGAATTGAGCTGGGGTGAATTCTAGATTATAGGTGGTGATCTGACCAATCAATTTGTGGACCTCCGACCAAAAAGTTTGGAGGGGGGTGCAGGACCACCATATATGGAGTAAAGTGCCCTTTTCCTGGTGGCACCTCCAGCATGTTTCGGGAATATTGGTCTTGAATTTGTGTAATAATGCTGGGGTATGGTACCACCTCGACAATATTTTGAATCCATTCTCTTGAGTGGATACATTGATTGAACCTTTATGTATGTGCGAGAATATTCGCTCCCAGCTCTCTTCCGTGATTTGTATGGAAAGATCCCTTTCCCATTTTTTGCAGAACTGACTGTCGTTTGCTTTGAGGTCAGTAAAAAGCATGTTGTGTATTTGAGAGATAAGGTGTGTTTGTGGTGTTGATTTGGTGCATAATGTTTCAAAGGGTGTGAGTTGTCTGGAGCAATGACCCGTCCTGTCAAGCGTTTGGAGGTAGTGTGCTATCATAAGATATGTCCATTGCGGGATAGGCGTTTTTTCGGAGCGTGTTGCCAGTTGCGTCCTGGGGATAATTTTACCTTGATGGAGGAAGTGAAGGGCTCTAGTTTGTCCATTTGGTACGTTGTCATCTAGGAACTGATGGTGCATGCCTGGGGGGAAGTCCAGGTTCATTTTAATTGGTGTCAGTGGACTGGGAGTGGAGGAGAGTGAAACGGTTTTGCAGGTTGAGTGGAAGCAACGTAGGGTGGGACCAATCGTCGGGTGAGTTTTGATCTCTTGTGGGATTTGGCTAAAAGAAATCCACGGGAGTGATTTACATTCTAATTTCGTAAAGGAGGCTTCAAGAGAAACCCAGTCTTTCTGTTGGGTGTGAACATTCCAGTCAACTATCCTGGTAAGATGGATAGCTATGTGGTAATTGGAAATGTTGGGAAGGCCTATTCCTCCTAGGGTTTTCGGGCGGGAGAGCAAGTGGTGGTTAATTCTGTGTCTGTGTTTACCCCATAAGAACTGAGAGCTGATCTGTCTGTATGACCTGAAGAATAGAGGAGGAATCTGTATCGGGATCGTCTGTAGTAAATATAAAATCAGGGGGAGGGCGTTCATTTTTAGTATGGCCGCTCTGCCGAACCATGAAACGGTTTGATCCTCTTGACATTAGGTCCTGCCGTGTCGATCTTCAGAACAGTACACCTGCTTCTTTGTCAAAGCCTTTTTATGAATGCTCGCTTGTGAGTATACATCTTGCTGTTTTTATGCTTTAATAAAGCTTTACCAGTGGTAATGCACTAGGTCGGTGCGCCCTCCTTCTTTTCTTGTTTCCCTTTAGTCCATAAATACCCATTGTTCTGAGGAGGGCTGCAAGATGGCAGGCATTACTTCATAAAGTTGGTCACACCACATACCAAGTCACTGGACACCTGAGCACAGGAGCGATTTCTACTAATCCTGTGTGCCCTGTGTGAGTAATTTATATAAAAAAAAGCCTGCTATACCTCATTTCACAGCTCTTCTCAGTGTTTACATGATCGGCTGGCTTTCTCCTCTCCCCATGTGACAGATGCAGTGGGCCGAGATTTCCCTGCTGATGTCACTTGGGAAAAGAGGAGGAGAGGAGAGAGAGAGCCAGCCAATCATGTTATCACTGAGAAGAGCTGTGAAATGAGGTATAGCAGGCTTTTTTTATATAAATCACTCACACGGGGCACACAGGATTAGAAGGGGATGGTATGAAGATATAAATGTTATTTAAGCAGCAAGAGTTGTGGGGTGGGCACTTTCACAAGCAGACAGGGAGGAAGGGGAGGGGGGAGAGGACACAGGAGACAGATAGCAGGGCTGTGGATGACGGAGGCACGTAAACTGACCATGGTGTTAGGGCTCAGCAGCCCTGATTATCGTGGTCAGTTTACAGAGGGGAGGGCATAGTCAGGCAGGATCAGCCAGGTATTTCAGGTGATACGGGGGCCAAATGACACAGCACAAGCACTGTGCTGTATAACATGCTTTAAAGGGACAGGATCTTTTTTTGGGGGGTTAACATACGCTTTAACGGGAAAAACCACACCATTTCTTTTGAGTGGTACACACTTAAAAAAAAAAAAAAAACAAAGATGTGAGGATCCCCTTAATTCCAACCAATCTCTTAACCAGTCATGAAGCCTGGGTGGTCAGAAAAGGGAGGGCTGTGAACGTACACCCCCTCCTAAACATCATCAGGCTGCATTCAACATTTTGAGCACCTTGTAAGAGGGGGTGGCGATCCCTCTAGCTTTTCAAGATACCTTATACCAATGTTGAGCGACAAGTACCTTTTCCCCAAATCCAAAGCCCCTAGAGGATGTGAGGGTTTGGAGGGGGGGCATAAAAGAATCTGGAAGATGCCTTTTTAATAAGAATAACCCAGATATCCTGGCCCCCTAGGCAAGTGAGTACAGGGGGACATTAGTAAGCCTTTGGCAAACAGTTCGGCCCAAGCATGAGTTTGGCCCACCGAAGGACTACACCACACTGCACTGTCGCACAGTACATTGGAAGCCCTGATTGGCTGAAGTCATAAAAGCTTTGCTCAATCAGGGCACAGAGCACTGTCAGAGCCATGATTGGAGAAAGTGATGATGACTCTATCCAATCATGGCTCATTGCTCCTAGTCCTGCCCCACACTATAAAAATCTTCTCCACAAAGCAACTATTTGCAGTGTGATATTAGGGTGGAGAGATAGAACAGGGCTCTGTTCAGTGTTGCTAGTGAGTTAGTGTGCAATAGTATGCTATTGTGCTTCTATTGTCAGTGTAGAATATCAGTTTAGAGTGAATCTAGTGATAGTTCAGTGTGAGTGTAGTGCGACAATTCATTTTTACTTTAGTGTCAGTTTTTTGAGTGTAGTGTGACCATTCACTTTTACTTTAGTGTCAGTTTTGTGAGTGTAGTGTGACCATTCATTTTTACTTTAGTGTCAGTTTAATTTGTCAGGGCAGATTTCTTGCAGTATATATCAGTGCATTACTGCACATTTAACACAGTATATTTCTGTGCATTACTGCGCATTTAACGCAGTATATGTGAGTAGGTTACTGTACTTTAATACAGTATACATCAGTGCATTACTGTACGTTTAACGCAGTATTTTTGAGTACATTACTGCGCTTATAACGCAGTATATTTCAGCGCATTAGTGCACATTCACCACAGTATTATGCAGTGCATCAGTGCAGTTTTACTGCAGTATATTGTAGTGTGTCAGTGGAGTGTGTCTGTGTAGTGAGTACTCAAGTTAAAGTGCACCAAACATCACTTTCCATTGATTAAAGTGCATTCCACTTACACAATTCCACATCTTTATCACATTTTGTTAATAAGCACCCCCTATCATGTCTGGGAGGCCAAAAAGGAGAGGCAGACGTTCCCATGGCACTGAGGGGGCCAGCAGTGTATGTGTCCACTGGCAAAGGTGGACATGGTCCGTTTTCAGGCAGGGCATCATTTCCTCTGTTTAGTGATGTTGCCCGTGCCATCCAGCCACAGCATGCAGAGGAGATGGTGGACTGGCTTACTAAACCATCATCAGCCTACTCATCCCCTGTCACCCAAGCAGAGACTAGTGCGCAGTCCACTGCAGCTGCCAGTGTGGCTTATTCTGCCTCCTTGTCCACAGCTATTCCTGCCATAGCTCCAGCATCAGGCATAAAGGAGTCAGCTGAGTTATTTGAACACAACATCAGCCACTTGCTCCTTGATGATGCACAGCCGTTACTTGATTCAGATCTTGGTTCTGAGGATGAGGAAGGTAGGAACATGAGCCTACAGAGAGGGGAGAACACTGGTAAACAACAAATTAGCAGTCATGTTTCCCCAGCCGCAGCGTATTGCCAAATTGTCGTCAGTGATAATGAGGATGGAGGGGATGATGATGAGGTCACTGATGTTGTGCCGGATAGAACAGAGCAGGAAACTTAGGGCGAGGCACAACCCCAAAGAGGCAGCCATCATGGAAAAGTAGAAAACAGCCACCCTATTCTACTAGATTGTGGAGCTGTTTTCTCCCTGCCCACTTCCCACAGCTCAGCTGTTTGGGCCTTTTTCAGCACATGTATAGCCGATCGCACTGTTACAATTTGCAAATTTTGCCTCAAGCACATCAAGTGTGGGAAAAACACCAGCCATATGGGTACCACATGCTTGACAAGCATTTAACCTCCCACACTCAGCCTGTTGGCAACAGCACTTGAAAGCCACACAAAAGGGATGCAATTCTGCTCCTCCTTACTCCCCTCCTTTCTGATCTATCCCTGCTATACCTCATGATCTCTCAGCAGCCTCCACTGACAGGGATGATGGTATAGCACAGGGTGCACCAGGTCCTTGTAGCACATCTGCCACTAGCACACCACCAGCTCTAGACTACAGGAGGCAAATTTCTCTACCCCATCTTCTGCAGTGAAAAAAATACAGTCACTGCCACCCATATGGAGCTAGAATTCTAATGGTGTAAGTCTTGGAGGGAAGGGTCAAAGATGTGTCTGCAGCCAATCACATTTTTTTTGCTTTTTAATCCACGCTGGTGCATCCCGTCACATGACTTGACAAAGCGCAGGAGCGTGAAACATGTCGTCATAAAGACCGGGCCACGCTATTGACCTGCTCTCCTTGTGTCTTTTTCTCCACCTTCTCCATCAGCTTTTGCTCTGTCCTCTGGCACAACGAGTGATGTCATCGCGAGTCGCTACCCCTGTGTCACTGTGTGGAGATCCGCTACAGCCCCTGATTGACTGCAAGCATCTCAAGTACGGCATACAGCTTCCCCACCTCATCCAGTCATCTTTGCCTCCAGAACCATCTAGCCACCATCACCGATGGTGATATTGGCAGGCACAGAGACACATCCAGGACCCTTCCATCTGAGGACAGGCATGTAAATACAGCCACTGGGATTCATGGATATAGACTGGTTCACTGTGTTGGCAGACCTCATGTAAGTTTTACCACATTGATGTATTAATAAACCACCTTTTATTCATGGAACTATAGAGGCTGTAATTAATCATGTATTCTGAGAGACTGCCAGTTTTCTCCCACATTTACACTGAGATATATACCTGGCTGGAAGTGCTTTATGGAACTTTGTTGCTGCTCTAGAATCTCTGAAAGATTGTCTAGGCTGTCTAGCTTTGTGGGTGTTGATTTCATCTGGAGGAAATTTTTGGTGTAGGTTTTACTGGCACAATTCATACCCAAGAACCAATTTTTCTGCACCTGTTTTTACAAACTGGTGCATATCATTGCAATTTTTGACAGCAAGGCCAATTCTTACTTTCATCAAGAGTACCTCTGTAGGGTTACATTGTGAAGGCACCACGACACCCAAAGACCAATTTTACTGTACCTGTTTGACAGGTGCATGCAATTTTTGACAGCAAGGCCAATTCTTGCTTTCATCAAGAGTATCTCTATAGGGTTATGGTGTGAAGGCACCACTGACACCCAAAGGCCAATTTATCCACACATATTTGACAGGTGCATATCATTTCAATTTTTGACAGCAAGGCCAATTCTTGCTTTCATCAACAGTACCTTTATAGGGTTACGGTGCGAAGGTACCACCAACACCCAAAGCCCAGTTTTTCCACACCTGTAACTTCTATTCAAAGTCTGCAAAAAAGGGACCAAAATGTATCCGAAAAAATTCTACTCTTGTTCAGAGTGTACTAAATTGTGCCCTCATCATACAGACTGGCCCCCCAAGACGTTGTTTATAAAATAAAAGAAGCTTGAATGAAAAATTTTATTTTTTTGGCTTTATAAATGTTATTATTGCTGCAGCAGGATCCACACATGGTACAGCTGTGCCACATTACAGGCAGGCTGAGGGGACCTCCCAGGCACCATATTTAAAGATTTTTCATTTTTATTGTTATTTCTTTTGATGGTTTCATATTAAGCATTAGTAAATCACTGCTAATTTAAAAATTATGTTTTTACAAGCTTTCATGTCATTGATGCATGTTCCTCAGGCAGTACCCGGACCCCCATAACCATTGTATGCCCAATTACTTACATATAAGCCTTTAAAATAGTCACTTTAGATTTTTTCAGTTTGGGTTCCATAGACTTCAATGGGGTTCATTATTTGGTTCCGAACTTTTGCGATGTTCAAGAGTTCTTCCATGAAGCGAATAGGGGGTCGTTCGACCCATCTCTAATTAGTAACATTTACACACTCCCACGAGGCATTAAAGGTAAAGAAAGATACTGACACAGTGAAAGATCCTTTATTCAAAAAAAATGTAACCAATGTCCTAATGTAAATCCATCATCAATCATGTCATCCAGCAATGAAGATTCATTGCCAGTTATGAAGACCTGCTGCCTGATGAGGTTTCCCAACCATCACAACAACCCACCTAATACCAGTGTTGCCCCACCACTACCTCCATCACAAATATCCAAATCTTCAGTGCTGCTGCTGGAATCTTAACAGATTTCAGGGATCCTGGGTGTTGTCAGTGACCAGGGATTTGGGCAGGCAAACTAAGAAAACAGGGACTGTTTGTTCAGTGGTTTGCAAAACTGAAAACAGGCTGAGTTTGGGTTGTATGCATGTTTGATTATAACCCAAAGCTCATCCCTGCTGACCATCAACTCCATATCGGCAGTGTTCTGATTTTGATCTGCACCAGCATACTCAGAAAAAAACAGGATTCAATGGTCCCTGCAACATACTTCAAGCACTTGAGTCACATTGCTGCTCGTATACCACCTGTTAGATGCAGGGTACCTGTCAGATACAGGGGAACTAGGGTTGGAGGAACAAATGATTACACCCTTGTCAATTTGATCTTTATGAAATTATTACTTTCTAGACATGTGCATTTCGTTTTGGTCCAAATGCATTTTCGTCCGAATTTCAGGTACTTCCGTTATCGTTTTAACAAACGATAACGAAAGCGCAGAGTACGAAAACCGAAAGATCTGACATAAACAAATGCTTTATTTTCATTTTCGTTGCGACAACAGTTCGATATAGATAGGAGATTCGACATGACACTGACAATAACAATCTGCGTCTATCAAACCTGTGGTCGAATGTGCCTAACCTTAACTCTATTAGTCCAAGATTATCCTACATAGAGAGAAAAGATTCGACATAGAGACAAAACATTTGACATAGAGGAGAAAAGTTCACTGCTGGAATTGGGTGGGGGAAGTAAAATAAAAATAATGATGATGATGAATGTTATTGGCCGATTGTAACCAAAGAGGAGGGGCAGTAAAATAGCTAACTAAGTACACACGTACAGCCAACTTACTTTCACTTACGATTTGCTAGCAGAGAAAGGCACACACACTGAATCATTTCAGAAGACAGTCAATCTTAGCTGGTCCATTTGTCAGAGAACCTGAATTATTTAGCAATTAAGCATAAGCACAGCAGCAGAACAATAGTGAAGCAAACTACTGTTCAACTTAACTTTTTCATAATAATCTGCTGCTATTGTGTTAGTGTTGTGAACTTGATAGTGATACTAGTGTTGCTAGTGTTGTGATAGCCTCAGAGTCTGCCCATGTTGTGGGGGGGATTTATTATTATAGATTCTATATTATAAGGCCTATCAATATCTGACACAACATCGGATGCCGCGCCCGCCATTGCACTTGGAGATTGAGAAACGAATGTGAAAGTTGGCTGACTGTTGGGGTAGAGTAGTCCATTCAACATGAACGACGAAGATTCGACAAAGCAACGAAAAACATACAAACGTCAAATCTTTGGCTTATGGTGTCTGTCGAAAGATTCGACGGAGCAGCTAAACTGTACGACACTGCAATCATACATTTCCAGTCAAATGCATCTGCCCATAGGCTATAGAAAAATTCTAATGTTGGTTGACTAGTAAAATAATTAATAAATATAATTATTACTAGTCATACAACATTAGAATTCAGCTAGCTTGTAGGCGGAAAATTCGACCGGAAATGTACGTCATACAGTTTAGCTGCTCCGTCGAATCTTCTTTGAACATTCGACAGACACCATAAGCCCTCAATGACAAATTTGACCTTAATTAATTTGGATTTTCAGACTAATGCAATTTTTAACGAAAAACAAAATAAATAAAAATGAATTTCGGGAGTAACTAAATAAATGTATTTTTCGGCTGAAAGCGAAATTCCGAAACAAAATATTTCAGTGTGCACATGTCTATTACTTTCTAACTACCTGGAGAAAGTAGGCTGAGAAAAGCTATTTGATAGAAATACATATAAATACACTTTTTCCTGTAGTGGATGAATCAATAGCGATGTATCAGCTTTGATAAAGTTTTTAATAAAATGTATACTGTATAATTATTGTAAAAAGCCATGGTTTAGGAAAATGAATAATACAGGATGAGATGACAGCATCAAGCATGGAACATTAACATGGAATGTCGTTGTTGAAGTGCCCTCTAGTTAATATTTTGTGTCAGATATTGTGTAAGAATTTATCAGATAAAGTATGATCATAAAAATGTCAGATGAGGGCTCAATGATTGAAAAATTAAGTTGTGTCAGAAGATGCATATAATATACTGTAATGCCCCGTACACACGGTCGGACTTTGTTCGGACATTCCGACAACAAAATCCTCTGATTTTTTCCGACAGATGTTGGCTCAAACTTGTTTTGCCTACACACGGTCGCACAAAGTTGTCGGAATTTCCGATCGACAACCACGCGGTCACGTACACCACGTACGACGTGACTAGAAAAGGCCGGTTCAGAAGCAAGCGCGGCACCCTTTGGGCTCCTTTTGCTAATCTCGTGTTAGTAAAAGTTTGGTGAGAGACGATTCGCGCTTTTTCAGACTCGTGGCTTTCAGATCGTTTTCTGCCGTTCAGTTTGTGCTTGTGGGTTTGTATCTGCTCTTCAGTGCGTGCAAGCAAGTTCCGCGTGACTTTAGTCACTGTATTCTTGTTCGTTCGTTATTGGTTTTCAGGTCGCTCTTCACAGGCCTTGCTGTTCTTCAGTGCATTCTGTTACTTCGTTCTGAGCAGCCGACCGTTTTCTAGCCATGTTTCGTATGCGTACTCCTCGTAGAGTTCGTGCTGTGCGGGGGCTTGGTGTTGGGGTCCTGACCTTGACACAAGTCCAGTCCATGAACAGGGTGGGGAGGAGTTCATGGACCAAGAATTGGTTGCTTCAGCGTGACCAGTTCTGTCATATGCCTTTGCTCCGTGAGATCCGTGAGAATAATCCTGATGATTTCAGGAACTTTCTCCGGATGACGGACCCCGTGTTTCACCGTCTATTGGCTTCACTGACCCCCTATATCAGCAGGCAGGATACCTGCATGAGGCAAGCCATCACTCCGGAGCAGAGGTTGGTCGCTACCTTGCGGTATTTGGCCACAGGGAGAAGCCTGCAGGACCTCAAGTTCTCGACAGGCATCTCCCCCCAGGCTCTGGGGATCATTATCCCAGAGACCTGTTCTGCCATCATCCAGGTCCTGCAGAAGGAGTATATGAAGGTAAGATTTTTATCCTTTTATATCACATTTTATGGTATTGAATGTTTGCTAATATATTGTATTTCTTTCCTCATTCCCTAATTACCATGATTGTAATATGCTGTGAATGTCCCCTTTGTTCTCATGCATGCTGGATTTTTATATAATTATTATTTTAGGTCCTTCATACATATTTGCCCTTCAATAACCTCCCCAGCATGGTGTCTCCTGGCCCTATATTCACCTCATGTAGTCACTTAACAATGTATTTTTTCAGCTCCATAGTAGTGCTTTACCCCAAACACCCCGTAAAATGTTTGGAAATGTTATTTTTGATTTAAATTCAGGCAGAGGGCCAGAGGCTTTTTTTTGTGGTGTCCCCAAATTTTTTGTAACCCTCCCTCCCCCAACTGCTAAGTCAGCTGATCCCAATTCTCTATCTATCCTCAATCATCTATCTGCTGACTTTGCCAAACCCATACACACTATACCCATCTCTTTAGTGCTCAGATTTATGGATGAATTGCCCAAAGCATGTAGTGCAAGGGCCTGCCTGTATACTTTCCAATGGTACTGTTTAAAGTTCTTGTATCCTATTATGATCTTGATAGGTAATAGCAGAATGTCCAAATGTGCTCAAATGTGTACAGTGTGTATTTATATCTTTGTATTATGACACTTCTTACCTGTCCAGTGGGCTGCCAATAGTGTAACTAAGGAGGGGCTGTTCCAAGTAATACCCATTATTTAGGCATTCATCTCTAAATGAAGTGAAGAGGGTTACCTGTCCAAGAGTTCCCCCCCTATAATGTTAGAAATGGCCCATGAGAGGGGGGGAGGGGGAATATGATAGGTGTACCTTATACTTTGTTGTTGTTAAATTCCCCTTAATAAATGCTATCTGGAGGTTGCCCCATAATGTTTGTGTCTAATCTGCTTGCCATGTTTCTGTGAAAAAATAGTAATGTTTATTGTTTTTTCCTCAACAGTTTCCTTCAACGCCACAGGAATGGCAGACTGTGGCCTCCCACTTTGCCCAGCGGTGGGACTTTCCTAACTGTGGAGGGGCAATTGATGGGAAACACGTCCACATCGTCCCACCACCCAACTCGGGGTCGTACTATTATAATTACAAGGGGTTTAATAGTATAGTGATGTTGGCGGTGGTGTCGGCTAATTACGATTCTTGTATGTGGACGTGGGGAAGAATGGCCGGATGTCCGATGGTGGAGTGATCGCCCAGACGGAGTTCTACAGGCGTCTCCAGAATGGCAGCTTGGACTTGCCACCTCCAGAGGACAATGTTGAAGGTCTCCCATTTGTGTTCGTTGCTGATGAAGCGTTTGCGCTGGGGGACCACCTGATGCGGCCATTCCTGATGAGGACCCTCACCCCGGAACAGAGGGATTTTAATTACCGGCTGGCCAGAGCCCGAAGAGTGGTGGAGAACACATTTGGAATCATGGCCAGCCGGTTCCGATTATTTCTGACACCCATCCATATGGCGGAGTATAAACTGAACCATATAATACTTGCCTGCTGTGTTCTCCATAATTTTCTACGAAAACATTCAGCCAACTATGCTGGCTCAGTTGGGCCTGAGGCCGGAATCACAAATCCATCAACACTGACGGCGCTTGAAAGCGGCCGTCCTGGCTTGCCCTCCCTGAATGCCCGTGATGTCCGGTTACGATACCTGGAGTTCTTTGCGGGTAGGGGGGCTATCAATATGCCAGACAATCTGTGACACCTTTTTCAAATAAAAAACAACCAAAAGAAATTCTTTGTGGCCATTTACTGCTTGTGTTTGTTTTAGCTGACCCTGACAGAAATGTGTGGAGTGCAGAAAATGGCGTGATTGGGTAACCTTATAAAAAACACTGTTGGCTGGTACTTCCTAAATGCAAAAACACATTTCACTACAAGTGCACTTGCAACTGCACTGAACCTGCACTTGTAGTGCAAAGTGTATTTTCCGTTAGGAAATAACCCCCATTTTTGCATAAAACAGCAATTACATCACCCCAAAAGTGTTGTAGTGTTGAGACAATAATCCACACATTCTTGAGTAAGGCACTTTTTTATACCTGCACAATCACATGTGCATTTACGAAAGGTTTTTAAAACAAACCAACATGTTTGTTGTATAACAATTTTTGCAGTAGCATTATCAAAACTCGAAATAACCATTTCAGATAAAACAGGCCTGTGTAAAACCAACAAGAAAGCCAAAAAACTTGAACTTACAAAGTTCACATTAGGTAAAACCTGAAGGCTATATCAGACATCAGTATTTAGGAACTGGGTTTGATATAGCATTCAGATGGGGGGAAATCACCCCTGGAAAAGCCAAATTTGGAAGATGCACACCAATTTACGAATGTCAACATGTGCTATCTGCCATCACGGGGGATCAAGGGACGTGTTTTGGGGGAGAAAGCCCTTCCTCACCGCTACTTTATAATTGAGGAAGGTGTTGCACCCCCAAAACGCGTCCATTGATCTCCCATGATGGCAGATAGCACATGTTGGCACACTGTGTGCATCCTCCAAATTTGGCTTTTCTAAACATTTTAAAAATTTTTGGAAGATTGGAACACAATAAAACAGGTGATTTTGTGGCGTTTAAATTCGCCCCAAAACATCAATGATGTTATTATTTTTTTTAATAACATCACTGATTTGTTTCTGGATGTTTTGCAATTGGAGATTACACCCCATGATCTCCCCGATCAGGATCTGGGCACTTTCTGAAGTAAAGCGTTCAGGATCCCTCACATCACAATCACCTAAAAAGAGATAAAGAACAAAAAAAAGGTCTCAAAAATCTGCCACCATCCATCTCGTTTACCTGAGTCTGTGGTCGCAGACACTCACCTGTTGTGGTGCCAATCTCCACCACGTCTTCTTCTTCCTCCTGCTCTTCTTTTTCATTTGGGGGTATTTCACCTTCTTCCATAGGTGGGGGGTCTGTGGTCTCCTCAGATGAGGGCTGTCCACCGAGTCTTTTCTCCCCTATGTAAAACAAAAATGGTATAATTAGCACACAGATATTTGATGGCAGAACTAGAAATATTAAACATTGCTTGGAAGTGGGGTACAATTGTCTATTTTAGCCGAGTTCCAAGATGTATATTTTTTTTATTGCCCTTTGTCAAGCTGCAATACTTTACCTGTTTGGTACAAGCTTCACAGATGGAGACCCCCCTATAGTATACACTGGAGCACCTGTGTGCCCCCCCCTAATAAAAATGGTGTTCTGGGGTCCCACACTAGTGCTCCAGTGTCCAGATGTGAAAACAGCTGCTCTGTGTCCTCTCCTTACACAGAATCTAGTTGTCATTTCATTCTAGTAACAAACCCATCTACACAAACAAATATTTGGCATCCAAGTAGGCCCCAAAAAATGTGTGAAAATGCATATGGCCTAAACAATGGTGTTCTAGAGGCCGAAATAGAAATGTTTGATACGAACGAATAATGGGCCCATGAACATTAAAGTTGCCCTTTTAAACGTTACAATTAATAAAAGCATATGGAGCAGAACGAACGTAATAAAGACAGAAAGAATAGGAACACAGCACAACTACTTACTTTTTTGCAGCACTCTCTGGATCTTTCGGTACTGCTCTGGCTCTCTCAACTTCAGGTCCGACCACCGCTTCCTGAGCTGATCTTTAGATCTTCGTACCCCGAAATTCCTCTCCAGACTCCGGACCACTTTATCAATGATTTTGGCCTTTCGGATGTTGGGGTGGGGGTAAGGCCCATATTTTCCGTCATAGTCGGACTTCCTCATGATGTCTACCATCTCCAACATCTCCCCAAACGACATATTTGTGGCCTTAAAACGTCTCCTTCTGGATCGGGACGTGCCTGGATCCGGGCTTTCCTTCTCCTCCTCCTCGTTGCTAGAATTAGCATGCACCTGCTGTAACTCTGCCATCATGCTCTTCACCCACTGCGCCGAACGAAAAGGGGCGGGGAATACACTAGAAAGAACGTCAGGGGCGGGCGGAGTTACACGCATGCGCAGTGTGTATAAAGCGTAACACGCGTGCGTATTACGTACGATCTGTGAGCGGAGGAAGGAGCATTGGACGCGCCGATCGTAAGAACGAAGGTAAGAGACAAACTTGTGCCTATACTGCTTCTAGATTGAGGCCTATATTGTAACATGATTAGGAGAGTTTTGTCTGACATTAGGCTTTGTCTTGTGTTGTGTCTTGCAGTGAACATGGATATCTTAATGAGAGATACTGACTTCATGTTACTATTCATTGATATGCTAAGTGAGCTGCCCTGTCTGTGGGAGATTACCCACCCCCATTTCAAGAACCAAGCAAAGAGGAAGGCAGCACTGGAGCAATTGTGTGAAATTGTGAAGCAGGTGATCCCCACGGCAGACATAACCTATTTAAAGATATTAATTGGTTGCCTGAGGAGCACATATCTGAGGGAGCGCAAGAAAGTCCTGGATTCACAGAGATCCGGAGCAGCAGATGACATCTATGTCCCCAGGATGTTTTTCCTACGACAGGCTGCACTTTCTGGCAGGTCAGACTGAACCCAGGCCATCCCTCTCCAGTCTTCCTTCCACACTTCCTTCCCCCCCGGCTGAGGCTTCGGACGCCCAACCTGGGCCTTCCAGGCCGCATGTGGAGGAGCCCAGATTGAGCCAGGTATAGCATTCCTCTAAATATTTCTGCTTGTCCAATCAATGATGTTAACTAGATGTTAGTTGGGAGTACTAATTTAGGATTGTGATTGATGATGCAAAACATTACAACTATGTCCCTTTTTCATACACAGGGAAGTCTCAGCCAGGAGGTGGCCGGGCCGAGCCGGCTGGCTGATCTGCAGGTCCCTCCACCCCCCCTGAAAAGAGAAAGTGGCAGTAGGACGAGTGCCCTAGAGGAGGCGGCTATCAGATTCTTTTGGAGGGCTACATAGGTCCTGGGAGCACCACACACCATGCAGGAGAACATTGCTGCATTCATAGCATATAAAATGCAGAGGATGGAGGAGGGCCAAAAAGCCATGTGTCAGGTCCTCATATCAGAGGCTCTGAAGAAAGGTATGAGGGGCCAAATTACACCTCACACACAGCTTTGGGATGGTCCTCCTCCTCCTCCTCCCTCTCCTCCAGGTCCTCCCAGTCCTCCTCCAGGTCCTCCCAGTCCTCCTCCAGGTCCCCCCAGTCCTCCTCCTCCTCCAGGTCCTACTCCTCCTCCTGCCACATCTCCAACTGCACAGCCACAGCCCGGAAGGAAGCGTGGAAGGAAGACTAGACAGTGATTGCCCTGGGTCCAGTCTGGTCTGTCAAAAAATGCAGCCTCTTGTGGTACCACAGCCTGGGGACACAGATGTCATCTGCTGCTATCCGAGTCTCTGTGAATCCCGGACCAGACTGCCCTCCCTTAGATATGGACTCCTCAGGCCACCAATTTTGATGTTGAAGAATTGATGTCTGCCGTGGGGGTCCCAGGCTTCACTAATTTCTGCTGTTGATCCAGTGTTGCCTTCCTCTTTGTTTGGTTCTGATCCTTTAATAAAGGATTTTTGTTTTGAATTATACTCTCCTATGTGTTTTCCTTCAAAAATGACAGTTGGTTTGTGAGGATTCAGGTACATTTCAAATATACAATGTGAAATGAACAAGGGACACCAACAACAAAAAATCTCCTGGAGATTAAATAATAAAAGATAATAATGGTGTTGGGGTAACTTGACACACAAAACACACACAAAAATATTCTGGCGTAAAAATAAAAATAACATTGAACAAAGATCAGCCTTGGAAAAAATCCAAACATTAAAGAAAAAAAAAGGCTTAAAATCCAAAAAAAAAAACATAAAAAATATAAAACTGTCAGATGTGACAACACATTATAAAGAAGAAGAGAGTGCGCTGTATTAAACCATTTTTAACATTGCAGCGTGACGAAAGTGCTGTATCCATTGCGAACGCTAAGTTTACCAGAACGAGCTGTCCCGTGTCAGAATTTCTTCTGAGCATGCGTGGCACTTTGTGCGTCGGAACAGGCCACACACAGTCGGAATTGACGCGATCGGATTTTGTTGTTGGAAAATTTTATCTCCTGCTGTCCAACTTTGTGTGTCGGAAAATCCGATGGAAAATGTCCGATGGCGCCCACACACGGTCGGAATTTCCGACAACACGCTCCGATTGGACATTGTCCATCGGAAAATCCGACCGTGTGTACGGGGCATTAGTCTCATCAGAAATGTGATTAGGTTGTGTTGAACATAAAGTGAGATAATGTTTGGTGCAGGGTGAAAGATAATGAATACAAGTTGAAATTAAATGGAAAAAGTGATTAGGTTGCGATGCATTATTGTTGATGTTATGTCTGGTTGAGTTAGATGCAGGATAAACAATCTGATGTCCTAAAATGAACACTGTTCTGCACTACAAGGACCAGCAGGAACCTTTGATTCAGGCATTGTCCCATTGCCCACAGCTGGTTATGCCTACCCACATGACCAATCATGGCGTCCTAAGGAAATACATGTACTGTATATATACTTTATATTATATAGAAATGCTTCAAATATGCAATGATTAAAAGTTGACAATAGTATCCAAAATGTGCCATCTTCTCTGTCTGTTAATCCCTAAAAAAAAACAGCATACTTACTATGCATAGTATTCCCAGAGGTATCTGTCTAAATATAAAATTATTGAGTCATAATGCAAAGAGACTCAGGTAAAATCTGAAACGTGGCCTCCCCACTGCCCACAGATGCATCAGAAAGTTAAAAAAAGTCTTTGCAGTAAACAAAATTCTTCTCTGTTTAGACAACATGCAATATCACCTTGAGGGAACTTATTATTAGTTTCCATATGCTAAGCATTTTTCAAAAAGTTTGAGTTTAAGTAAATAAATCACTGTAATATTCAGAGTTGGCCAAAATGCATGTTAATGGCAAGCAGAGACTTGAATTGAAAATGGGATAGAAGCACAATAGTTTACCGACATATCTCCAGAGATGTACCCTTAAACACTTACACTAATTAAGAATCTGCAAACACGAGCCCTAACCAGCCCTTCTGTAACACAAGAATTAATTGTCTTTTTTGTCTTACTTCTGTTTTAAATTCATGACCATCTTAGTTTGTTTTCTTAGAGCAGATAGCCTTTTTTATTTTAATTATGTGATGTTCTGTAATTCCCATTTGAATTGTCAGTCTTTTTTCTACCAGGGTAGCTGTATATCAAGTTCACATTTGCAATAAAATATGATTAACAATGAATAGAGTAAGAAAGTATTTTTAAAACATGAGCTATTTTTTTTGTAATGGCACAAGATATATGGCAAGGAAAAAATTAAATTAGTGGTGAAAAATACTTGTCCAAACAGCTGTGAGCTATGAATTTATCCTTATTTTTGGTGACATTTGATGTTAGATAAAGGCAACACTTACATATTTCAGAACAGATGCTGGTTTTATTAGCCTGCATTCTAGTGAATGGTACAATCCTACCTGCCAAACAATTTGTCGGTACGTTAGTTTTCAGCTTCTGAAAATTGGCATCTTTGTTTTTGGCATGGAATCTTGGCACTACACATTTGGCACATAAATTATTCACACTAATAACTTATACTGCATATGTATACACTTATCACACTCAAAAAAATAATTTATCCCAACTTAAATAGTTATAGAAACAGTATCTCCCAAAAGTGAGAACACCGCTCACATTTTTGTAAATAGTTTATTATATCTTTTTATGTGACACTGACAACACTGAAGAAATGACACTTTGCTACAATGTAAAGTAGAGTGTAAGCCTTGTATAACAGTGTATATTTGCTGTCCCCTCAAAATAATTCAACACACAGCCATTAATGTCTAAACTGCTGACAACAAAAGTGAGTACACCCCTAAGTGAAAATGTCCAAATTGGGCCCAAATAGCCATTTTCCCTCCCCGGTGTTATGTGACTCATTAGTGTTACAAGGTGTGAATGGGGAGCAGGTGTGTTAAATTTGTTTTTATCGCTCTCACTCTCTCATACTGGTCACTGGAAGTTCAACATGGCACCTCATGGCAAAGAACGCTCTGAGGATCTGAAAAAAAGAATTGTTGCTCTACTTAAAGACATCCTAGGCTATAAGAAGATTGCCAAGACCCTGAAACTGAGCTGCAGCATGGTGGCCAAGACCATACAGCGGTTTAACAGGACAGGTTCCACTCAGAAAAGGCCTCGCCATGGTCAACCAAAGTAGTTGAGTGCACATGCTCAGTGTCATAGCCTGAGGTTGTCTATGGGAAATAGACATATGAGTGCTGCCAGCATTGCTGCAGAGGTTGAAGGGGTGGGGGGGGTCAGCCTGTCAGTGCTCAGACCATGCACCACACACTGCATCAAATTGGGCTGCATGGCTGTCATCCCAGAAGAAAGCCTCTTTTAAAGATGATGTACAAGAAAGCCAGCAAACAGTTTGCTGAAAACAAGCAGACTAAGGACATGGATTACTGGAACCATGTCCTGTGGTCTGATGAGACCAAGATTAAGTTATTTAAGAAAAGTAGCCACTTACATATTAGCAAAGAACAAAGCTCTTCACAAGTAGGCAACAGATAGTGAGGCTGCGAATCCAAACACAAGCTTGGGGAGTGTCAGAGAGGTTACCTGGTTGGGCGCCGTTGCGCGCCGGGGCACGTTGGTGCGCATGTTCCTGTGCGTGCTGGGGCGCGTGTTCTTGGGGGCGCCGGTGTGTCTAGTCCGGCCGGCCATGGTGTGCAGGGTGGCGTCCGGGCGCACGCGCTATCTGCCTATGGGCGTTACTGCAGGCGTGCCTGGTGGTGCTGGCATGCGCGCCAGTGTTCGGGGGCGCGTTCGGGCACGTGCGGGTGCACGGGCATCTGGGCATATCGGCGCGCGCATGAGCGCGGCGTTTGGCGCCAATCTGCCTATTTAGGTCTGCCTCAATCCCTGATCGGTGCTGCCTGATCAACAGCTCTGTGCCAAAGTTCCATGATCCTCTCTGTGTTCCGTATCTCTGAAGTTCTGACCTGTTACGACCCGGCTTGCCTTTTGGACCTCCCTGACTGCTGCCTGAACCCGACCCCGGCTTGTTTGACCCCGCTTTTGCCTGCTCCTTTTGTACTTTTGCTGTCAGCCCGTTGCTGACCTCTGCCTGTGTGTGACCAGCCTAGTAAGCTCCTGCTCAGCATCAGTTTCAGTGTTCCTGAGTTCTACCTGCTGCTAGAAAGACCACCTTTCTCCAGGATCCATATACCAGGCCCTCATACCACTCCGTACTTGCGGGCTTCCTGTCTGCTCTATCAGGGGCCCTGAGTTGGATATGTAAGGGAGCCTACCCTCTGCCCAAGCGGACTCACCTGTCTGGTAAGTGTGGGACCTGACAGTATCAGGCAGCCATGACTGAGTCCGGGCAGGGTGCCTCCCCATGGATGAACTTTGCAGGCACCTAGCGGGTCTCACCCAGGCGGTTAAAAGCCTACAAGAAGGCTATACAAGACTAGAAGGACAGGTCCAGGCCCTCTCAGCATCTCCTCAGGGAGCAGCACCTGCCGGCCCTTCCACATCACCCTCTGTAGTAATGCTCCCCCCGGAGCCCAGGGTGCCTACACCCGAAAAGTTCTCTGGAGAACGTTGCAAGTTCCGGGCATTCCGCAACGCATGTGAGCTTTATTTTGCCTTACAACCTCATACATTTTTTCTTTGGAAGCCACTAAAGTGGGGTTAGTTATATCACTTTTGACCGGCAAGCCTCAGACCTGGGCCCACCGTCTATTGGAGCAAAAATCCAGATCTCTGGATTCCTTGGATGACCTCTTCCTAGCGATGTCTCAGCTATACGAGGACCCCCAACTAACGGCTACTGCAGAAGCCGCCTTGCACTCTCTGCAACAAGGTCGCAGAGCGGCCGAAGATTACGCTGTAGAGTTTAGATGTTGGAGCTCTGATACGGAGTGGAATGATGCTGCCTTGCATCACCAATATCGGTTTCGGTTATCCGACCCCCTTAAAGATGAATTGGCACGTGTGGGGATACCTCAGACGCTGGATGAGCTCATAAACCTGTCAATCCAGATTGACCGCCGTCTTAGAGAAAGACGTTCTGAGAGGTCCGTTGGCCACCCACGTCCCACTTGGATGTTGCCCAGGGTTCCTAGTGCCCCGAATCAAGCTTCTCCGTCTTATCTGTTCTGGCCCAGGAAGCTCCAGAACCCATGCAGCTAGGGCTGCTCCGTCCCTCTCTGATCCCAGAAGAGAAGACGCGCAGACGCACACTCAATCTGTGCCTGTATTGCGGAGAACCAGGACATTTTGTAAGGGCCTGCCCCAACAAGAGACGTAAGTGCCTGCTGTCCTCTTCTTTATGTGCACCTGTCTCACCCAGATCCGGTAACCATTTAACACTTTCTGTTATGTTACAGCTACCTGGAAGGAACATCCCAGTACCGGTCATTATTGATTCAGGAGCATGCAGTGGTTTCATTGACCAAACCTTCGTTGAAAACCATAATATTCCTATCCAACCCAAGGCCCAGAGACTGGCAGTATTCTTAGCAGACGGCTCCACCCTCAGCTCCAGACCAGTTACCCAGGAGACCGTTCCCTTACTGGCCACCATTGGCCCGGAACATCAGGAACTCGCCTGGATGTCATCTCCTCTCCTCTCTTTCCAATCATCTTGGGTATGCCTTGGCTACAAGCCCACAATCCCAGTATTGATTGGTCCACAGGCAAGATCCAGTTTCTGTCCAATTATTGTAAACAACACTGCTTGTTGGGAACCCCCATGACACCATCTCAGTGCCTTTGCTTAGACTCGGATGCCAAGTCTTATCAAACTCTTCCCGAACCCTACCGGGATTTCCTAGATGTGTACAGCAAGAAGGGGGCAGAGACTCTCCCAGTACACAGACCCTACGACTGCCCAATAGAGCTTTTACCCGGAACTGAAGTTCCCTTCGGGAGGATTTTTCCCCTAACTCAGCAGGAGCTGGGCACCTTGAAAACCTATATCGACGAAAACCTAAAGAAAGGATTAATTCGTCCCTCCACGTCTCCAGCAGGTGCGGGCATCTTCTTCGTTGAAAAAAAAGATCACTCCTTATGTCCCTGCATCGATTACCGGAATTAAATAAGATTACTATAAAAAACAGATATCCGTTACCTCTGGTACCTGAACTATTTCAAAGATTAGGATCCGCTACCATCTTCACCAAGCTGGATCTCCGCGGAGCCTACAATTTGATCCGCATAAGAGAGGGGGACAAGCGGAAGATGGCCTTTCGTACTCGATTCGGGCACTACGAGTACCTCGTCATGCCCTTTGGCCTGTGTAACGCGCCAGCCACCTTCCAGCACTTCGTCAACTATGTCTTCCATGACTTCCTGGACCTGTACGTCATCATCTATCTGGACAATATCCTGGTTTTCTCTGCTTCCCTGATTGACCACCGCAGACACGTACGAAACGTACTTACCCGACTCAGACAACATGGACTTTATGCCAAACTCGAAAAATGTGAGTTCGAGCTCCATGTCACGGACTAATACTTACCGAGGCCGAGATGCAGAGAGCGGCTTACCCTTGCGACCACGCACACCCAGACCGCCGAAGTGGGTACAGAGAGCTGGGGGCACGCGGAGGCACGGGCTTTCGGTAGGCAGGAGATCCGTAGATGGGAATCTGGTGCACTGAAATCCGTATAGGGAACCAATGGTTCGGACCGGGTATCAGGCAGAGGCAAGTCCGTTTATGCAGACAGAGGTCAGGGTATCAGGCAATTAGCAGAGGCAAAGTCCGTTTATGCAGGCAGAGGTCAGGGTATCAGGCAATCAGCATAGGCAAAGTCCGTTGTACAGGCAGAGGTCAGGGTATCAGGCAATCAGCATAGGCAAAGTCCGTTGTACAGGCAGAGGTCAGGGTATCAGGCAATCAGCATAGGCAAAGTCCGTTGTACAGGCAGAGGTCAGGGTATCAGGCAATCAGCAGAGTAGAGGTTAAACAGGCCAGAGGTTTGGTACACTTAAGCAGACAGGTTTACACAGGATAACTGGGAACAAGAGATCAGGGGAGAGCTGACGACGAACCAGCAACCCAACTGGGCGCTGGCGCCATCAGAAATAGTCTCCCCCCGGCGAGCGCGTCAGTGTGACGCGCTACCGGGTACCCGCACGGGCGACGGCACGCACATGGGGACCGCCGTGCACCCGCGCGCGCCGCACCATCAGGCCGCGGACGGGTGTGCGGCGAAGCGCCAGTCCGCCGCGCATGCGCACAGGAGCCCGGCGAGCGGAGACGCTCCCGATCTCCTGACAGTGCCCCCTCCTAAGGGCGGACACTGGATGCCCAGGCTAGCCATCAATTCTGGATGATCTTGGTGGAAGGTTTGGATTAGCCGTGGAGCATGCAGGTTCCTAGCGGGTTCCCAAGAATTATCTTCTGATGGGTAACCCTTCCAATGGATCAGATACTGTAGTTGCCTGCCCCTCTTTCTGCAGCTCAGGATGGACTCCACCTCAAACTAATTTTCACCATCCACTTTGATTGGCGGAGGAGGGGGCTCTCTTCTTCCCGAAAAAGGGCTAGGCACCACAGGCTTCAATAATGATACGTGGAAGACAGGATGAATCCGATATGTCTTGGGCAGTGCTAGCTCAACAGCCACAGGGTTAATGATTCTCTTGACTTGGAAAGGACCAATGAACTTGGGTCCAAGTTTTCGAGATGGCAGCGGTAATTTAAGGTTAGCGGTGGATAGCCAGACCTCTTCTCCTAAGTCAAACTTTGGGTTCACCCTTCTGCCCCGATCGTACTGTTTCTTGTAGTCTTCTTGTGCCTTGTGTAACATATCTTGGATTCTCTGAAAGTTGGATTGCAACAAAGTTATCCTGTCCTGGACTGCAGGGACTGTCATTTCGGGGACGTCATTAGAGAGGAACGTGGGATGGAACCCAAAATTTGCCCAGAAGGGTGTTTGGTTGGTAGAGGCATGAATTGAATTATTATACGCAAATTCAGCGTAGGGGAGAAGACTCGCCCAATCATCCTGGGAACCTGAGCAAAAGCAACGGAGGTATTGCTCCAACGTTTGGTTTGTCCTCTCCGTTTGACCGTTGCTTTGGGGGTGATAAGCTGAAGAGAGACAAACTTTGATGCCCAGGGATTTGCAGAGTTCCTTCCAGAATTTGGACGTAAATTGCACGCCCCTATCCGACACAATGCTCCTTGGTACACCATGGAGCCTAACAACCTCTTTCAGAAAAACATTGGCTGTGTCTACGGTGGAGGGAGTGCCCCTCATAGTTAGGAAATGGGCCATCTTGGAGAGATGGTCGATAACGACAAGAATGGTAGAAAAATTTTCTGAGGTTGGTAGATCGACAATAAAATCCATGGACACATCAGCCCATGGCCGTTCCGGGATGGTTAATGGTTTGAGCAAGCCCCAGGACCTAGTGTTTTGGCCCTTGTTCCGCTGGCATAGAGAGCAGGACGCCACATACTCCTTACAGTCTCGTCTCCATCCAGGCCACCAGAAGGAGCTAGAAAGTAGCTCAGACGTCTTCTTAATTCCGAAGTGTCCTGCCATCTTATGGTCGTGACACATCTTAAGGGCTAAGGACCGTGTCACTTGCGGTACGAATATTTTTCCCCGAATCCAAAAGAGATCCTCATATTTCCTCAAGGAGTGTACTACTGGTTCAGTACACGAGCTAGATGAGGATCTAATGGATGACATTAAGTCTGCCTGAGTTAATCCAAGGAAGTTTTGCGGAGAGAGGATCGTGCTTGGTGCTGATGCTTGAGAGTCTGCGGAGAACATCCGAGAGAGTGCGTCGGCCTTCCCGTTTTTTGCTCCAGGTCTGTAGGCTATATGAAAGTTGAAACGGGTGAAGAAGAGGGCCCAACGGGCTTGGCGGGGTTTTAGTCGTCTTGCTGTTCGGAGGTACTCTAGATTTTTGTGATCCGTAAAGATCATAACCGGGTGTATTACACCCTCCAGCAAATACCTTCACTCCTCTAAAGCGAACTTTATGGCCAGCAGCTCCCTGTCACCCACATCATATTTGAGTTCCGGTGGACTGAGTTTCCTGGAAGCGAAGGCTACAGGATGTAGAATGGCCTTAGGTCCCTGTCTCTGGGAGAGAATTGCTCCAGTTGCGATCTCTGATGCGTCTACCTCTAGTACGAAAGGTTGAGTCGGGTCAGGATGACAAAGAATCGGGCGGAGCTGAACAACTTCTTTAATTTTAAAAAAGCCTCTTGAGCGGCTGGGGACCACTGGAAAGAACTGTGTTGCCGGGTTAGTTGGGTGATGGGTGCCACAATGGCAGAGAATCCGACAATAAATTTTCGATAGAAGTTAGCGAACCCGATAAACCTCTGTACCCCTTTCTTGTTAGATGGAGCCGGCCACTCCTGAATTGCCTGAATCTTCTGTGGGTCCATTGCGACCCCATTGGTTGAAAGGATGAACCCCAGAAATTGTATGGTCGACTTTTCGAATTCGCATTTTTCAGCTTTCAGGTATAGCTTGTGCTGTCGAAGTATGGTAAGAACCTTCCTTACGTGTCCTTTGTGAATCTCCAGAGTGGGGGAAAAGATAAGAATATCATCCAGGTATACAACAAGGAAATCATCCAGGTATTCTCGGAATATGTCATTCACCAGGTGTTGAAAGGTGGCCGGGGCATTACAGAGTCCGAATGGCATCACTAAGTACTCAAAATGCCCGAATCTGGACCTAAAAGCTGTCTTCCACTGGTCCCCAGACCTGATCCTGACGAGATTGTAGGCCCCCCCGGAGGTCAAGTTTAGAAAACACCTTAGCCGATCGGAACCGTTGGAATAGCTCGGGAATGAGTGGTAGGGGATACCGGTTCTTAATAGTGATATTGTTGAGCTGCCGATAATCTACACAGGGTCTCAAGGTACCATCCTTCTTCCCAACGAAAAAGATTCCTGCTCCAGCAGGTGAGGATGAGGGACGGATGAAGCCTTTCTTGAGGTTTTCGTCTATATATTGTTTAAGAGCTTCTAGCTCGGTTTCTGAGAGAGGGAACATCCGACCGAACGGGATCTCGGATCCGGGCAGGAGGTCGATTGGACAGTCGTAGGAACGATAGGGGGGGTAGGCGGTCAGCCATCTGTTTACTGAAGACCTCTTGAAATTCAAGATACTCGGAGGGAACATGTTGGAGGTTGCCTGGTGGAGCAGCAATCGTAGCACAAACTTTAGGAGCCGTGAGAAGACAATGTTGGGAGCAATACTGAGAAGGGAAGGATACCGCCTTGGTGCTCCATTTAATCTGTGGGTCGTGAGCCTGTAACCAGGGCAAGCCTAGTATAACGGGGAAGATGGGTGAGTGAATCAGGTCGAGCCGTAAAAACTCCCGGTGGCCGGAATCAGTGGTTACCGGAATAGGTTGGGTTTCCTGGGTGATGGGTCCTGAGCGAAGAAGGGATCCGTCGGCCAGATGTACCCGTAAACCCTGATCTTTGGTTTGCAGAGGGATGTTCAGACTGTGCGCCAAGGCAGAATCTATGAAGCAACTGCATGCTCTGGAATCAATGATGGCCTGCAAGCGGGTCTCCCCTCCCGGAAGCTGTAGGGAGATAAACAACATCACATAAGTCTTTGGGATACTATTGCTTGGATAGTTCAATACATTTGGTTGAGAGGACTTACTGGGCCTGATCGGACAGCTGCGCAGGAAATGTCCGGCTCCTCCGCAGTGGAGACACAGGTTGGACTGTCGTCTGCGTTGCTTCTCTTCCGAGGTTAGCGGGCCCCGAACCAGGCCGAGCTGCATCGGTTCGACCTCAGGGACCGGCGCAGCGACAGCCGTAGTTGAGGTCGGGGTCTGCGCTGAGTGGGGTCTTGGTAACACCCAGGTGGGGCGTGGACCTTGGAAGCGCTCTGAACGTCGCTCCCGCAGTCGCCTATCCAGTTTTGTAGCTGCTTGAATGAGTTCTTCCAGGGAAGCAGGGGTTTCCATCCTAGCTAACTTGTCCTTGAGTAACTCAGACAAGCCTTGGCGGTACTGGTAGCGTAGGGCCGGCTCGTTCCAATTTGTATCGGCCGCCCATTTACGGAATTCCACCGTATAGTCTCCGATGGGTCTTCTTCCTTGGGACAGATGGTGCAGGATGGCCTCAGCTGTAGCCATACGTTGTGGGTCGTCATAGAGCTGGGACATACTCTCGAAGAAGGCCTCGATTGTATTTAGAACAGGACTGCTCTGTTCCATTAAGCCGTGGGCCCAAGCTTGGGGTTCTTCAGACAGTAGAGAAATTGCAAATCCCACCTTAACAATTTCTGAAGAGAAGGTTCTCGGTTGGAGGGCGAAGTAGAGGGAGCATGCATTCTTGAAGGCCCTAAACTTCTTGCGGTCCCCAGAGAACCATTCCGGTGTGGGAACCCTGGGTTCCGGAAGTGCCATGACGACAGTGGGATTGGCGGAAGCCTGAGGGAGCGAACCCCCGCTGCTGGGTGCGGGAGATGCGGCTGCAGAGGGCAGTGACCCTGTGATCTGCTGAAGTTGGTTTTCAATTTGGGTATAACCTTCCTGTAACTTTTGCACTGACTCGGCATGAGTAGATACCTGTTGGCACAGGATCTCCAGAGGAGAGCGCGCTCTGTCGGCCTTGGACATCTGGCTGGTTCGTACTGTCACGGACTAATACTCACCAAGGCCGAGATGCTGAGAGCGGCTTACCCTTGCGACCACGCGCACCCAGACCCCCGAAGTGGGTACAGAGAGCTGGGGGCACGCAGAGGCACGGGCTTCCGGTAGGCAGGAGATCCGTAGATGGGAATCTGGTGCACTGGAATCCGTATGGGGAACCAATGGTTCGGACCGGGTATCAGGCAGAGGCAAGTCCGTTTATGCAGGCAGAGGTCAGGGTATCAGGCAATTAGCAGAGGCAAAGTCCGTTTATGCAGGCAGAGGTCAGGGTATCAGGCAATTAGCATAGGCAAGTCCGTTATACAGGCAGAGGTCAGGGTATCAGGCAATCAGCATAGGCAAGTCCGTTATACAGGCAGAGGTCAGGGTATCAGGCAATCAGCATAGGCAAAGTCTGTTGTACAGGCAGAGGTCAGGGTATCAGGCAATCAGCATAGGCAAAGTCCGTTGTACAGGCAGAGGTCAGGGTATCAGGCAATCAGCATAGGCAAAGTCCGTTGTACAGGCAGAGGTCAGGGTATCAGGCAATCAGCAGAGTAGAGGTTAAACAGGCCAGAGGTTTGGTACACTTAAGCAGACAGGTTTACACAGGATAACTGGGAACAAGAGATCAGGGGAGAGCTGACGACGAACCAGCAACCCGACTGGGCGCTGGCGCCGTCAGAAATAGTCTCCCCTCGGCGAGCGCGTCAGTGTGACGCGCTACTGGGTACCCGCACGGGCGACGGCGCGCACACGGGGACCGCCGCGCACCCGCGCGCGCCGCACCATCAGGCCGCGGACGGGTGTGCGGCGAAGCGCCAGTCCGCCGCGCATGCGCACCGGAGCCCGGCGAGCGGAGAAGCTCCCGATCTCCTGACACTCCAATCTATTCAGTTCCTAGGCCTGGTTATCTCTCCCTAGGGTATCAAGATGGACCCACAAAAGGTATATGCTATCTTGGATTGGCCTGCCCCTGTAGACAAAAAAGGAGTACAGCGCTTTGTTGGCTTCGCCAATTTTTATAGGAAGTTTATTAAAGGATTTTCTTCTATAATAACTCCCATTACTGAACTCATCAGACAAGGAACCTGGTTTTGCTGGACCCCTAAGGTGCAATTGGCCTTTGAAAAACTCAAGGCTTTGTTTACTTCAGCCACCATTCTTAAACATCCCAATCCAGCCTTACCCTTCGTATTAGAAGTTGATGCTTTCGAAGTTGCGGTAGGAGCCGTGCTCTCACAAAGACAAGGCGCCAAAGTGCTCCTGTACCTTGTGGGGTTCTTTTCACGTAAACGTTCGTCTTCTGAAAGAAACTACGACGTGGGAGATCGGGAACTTCTAGCCATTAAGGCAGCTTTTGGAAGAATGGCGTTATCTTTTGGAGGGTGCTGCTCACCCCATTTTGGTCTACGCAGACCATAAAAATTTGGAATATCTGAGAACGGCTAAGAGACTAAAACCCCGGCAAGCCAGATGGGCACTTTTTTTTCCCGATTCCTATTCCACATCACCTACAGACCCGGATCCAAGAATGTCAAATCTGACGCTCTCTCTCATGTTCCTTAATTCAGAAAAAGCCCTACCTCCAGACACCATCCTCCCTTCTGGGAATTTCCTGCTGTTGCAAGAAGATCTGGTCTCTCAGATTAGACGGGCCTCTATGGGAATGACATCACCTGCTGAAGCTTGTACCAAAGACGGGCTGTTCTGGTACAAAAACAAAATTGTGGTCCCTGAGGAGCTAAAAGTACGGTTGTGTTAAACTTGTGCCATGACCACAAGTTGGCCGGTCACTTTGGCACATGAAAGACAATCGATCTAGTACAACGTACCTTCTGGTGGCCTCACCTTGTTAGGGATTGCAAGAAATATGTTGAGTCTTGTAATACTTGTGCCAGAAGCAAGAATAGCCGGGCAAGGGCATGGGGTCTGTTAAAACCTTTACCGGTCCCAGAGAAGCCATGGACCATGATTTCAATGGACTTCATCGTTGAACTCCCCCCATCAGAAGGTTTCTCTTCCATCTTCGTTGTGGTAGACAGGCTGTCTAAAATGGCCCACTTCCTCCCCATGAAGGGCACCCCCTTGGCTATGGAACCTGCTACCATCTTTATCAAAGAAATTATCAGATTGCATGGAGTACCAACCAACATAGTTTCTGACCGAGGTGTCCAATTTACCTCCAGATTTTGGAAAGCCCTCTGCAGCTCCTTGGAGATTGAATTGGTATTCTCTTCGGCCTATCATCCCTAGTCAAATGGACAAACTGAAAGGACGAATCAGACCTTGGAGCAATACCTCCGCCGTTTCTCTGCATTCTCCCAGGACGACTGGGCTTCCCTGCTTCCCATCGCTGAGTTCTCCTACAATAACTCACTGCACTCAGCTACCAACCAATCACCATTCTACGCTAATTAAGGCTTCCATCCATCCTTCTTGCCTGGGTCAATACCCGAGTGCTCCGTCCCTGCAGTGTCCGAAACCTTGGACTTTTTTTTCAACAAACAACAAATTACTGCAGAATACCAGACCAAAGCTCAGGAAGATTACAAGAGCATGTTTGACAGGAAGAGACGGGGAGAGCTCGTCCTGGAACCTGGCAACCCAGTCTGGTTATCCACCACTAACCTAAAGTTGGCCTGTCCGTCCAGAAAACTAGGCCCTAAATACTTGGGTCCTTTCTTGGTTAAAAGGAAAATTAACAACGTGGCCTACGAACTTGACCTACCCAGCGCTCTGAAGATACATCCAGTCTTCCATGTGTATCTTTTGAAGCCGGTCACTCCCAATTCCTTTGTTGGCCGCAGTATCGGTCCACCCAAGCCTATCCTAGTTAACGGAGAAGAGGAGTTTGAGGTGGAGGCAATTTTAGATTGCAGAAGAAGACGCAACCAAGTCCAATACCTCGTAAAGTGGAAGGGCTATGGGCCGAAGACAACTCTTGGGAACCAGAAAGCAACTTGCACGCCAGGGAGCTCCTACAGTCATTTAAAGCTTCTCATGCCTCGAAGATGGCCCAGCTGGGCATCCGGAGTCTGCCCTTGAGGAGGGGGCACTGTCAGAGAGGTTACCTGGTTGGGCTCCGGTGCGCGCCGGGGCACGTTGGTGCGCGTGTTCCTGGGGGCGCCGGTGTGTCTAGTCCGGCCAGCCATGGTGTGCAGGGTGGCGTCCGGGCGCACGCGCATATGCGCGTTCGCGCTAGCGTGCGCCCGCCTATGGGCGTTACTGCAGGCGTGCCTGGTGGTGCTGGTGTGCGCGCCGGTGTTCAGGGGCGCGCTTGGGTGCGTGGGTGTTTGGGCGTATCGGCGCACGCACGATCGCGGTGTTTGGTGCCAATCTGCCTATTTAGGTCTGCCTCAATCCCTGATCGGTGCTGCCTGATCAACAGCTCTGTGCCAAAGTTCCGTGATCCTCTCTGTGTTCCGTATCTCTGAAGTTCTGACCTGTTACGACCCGGCTTGCCTTCTGGACCTCCCTGACTGCTGCCTGAACCCGACCCGGCTTGTTTGACCCCGCTTTTGCCTGCTCCTTTTGTACTTCTGCTGCCAGCCCGTTGCCGACCTCTGCCTGTGTGTGACCAGCCTAGTAAGCTCCTGCTCAGCATCCGTTCCAGTGTCCCTGAGTTCTACCTGCTGCTAGAAAGACCACCTTTCTCCAGGATCCATATACCAGGCCCTCATACCACTCCGTACTTGCGGGCTTCCTGTCTGCTATATCAGGGGCCCCGAGTCGGATACGTAAGGGAGCCTACCCTCTGCCCAAGTGGACTCACCTGTCTGGTAAGTGTGGGACCTGACAGGGAGTGTCACGGGTCTGTGGCTGCAATGATGGCAAGGAACTGGGACGGGAACAGCCGAACATGCAGAGGAAGGAGGACACAGCTCACAGAGCCAGCGTGTGACATCATTGTGCGGCCTGCGGCCACTGGCCTTATGTGGTTCTCACTCCATCGGCACGTGAGTATCCTATCGGGGATGAGTGTATATCTCTTCCCCTTTATGCATACCTTTCCCCCTCCCAATGCACACTATGCTTCATTGATCGATCTTTTTATATATTATTTTTTAGATTTTGGTGCAAATTGCCCCTGAAGAGTGTTCAATACATGAAACGCACCAAGACAACTAATTGATTTTTTTATCAAGGTCCTTCCTATTAATATGGTTTTATGCAGTAGTCTGGTGGATTGGTACATTCTCCTATGTTGTATTATCCTTCATATAGGATCTCTGCCTTACATCACCAGCGGGCTGTTATTGTGTTCACAATGTATCTGCCTTTGTATTTACGTTATGTGATTGTTATCTGATATATAGCTTGTTATCATGTGATTTTCCTTTTTACCAATAAATTACTTTTTTTTTCATATTGACTGATCCCTTGGCCCCACTTACTCACCTCATTCAAAGTCCTACTAATCCTCCTTTTCACTGGGTGAGGGAAACACAACGCGTTTCAGAGCATGCGCAACGTCCATGGGGCGCACACGTGCTCCTTTCTCAAGTGTAGACTACATTTATTTCCTCTACTAGCAAATCACTCATCCCCAGTATTTATTGGGCTTATATTTATGGACATATTTATGGACTTAATTGTTCTTTACACAATCCTAGATTTTTGTACAATTTAAATTGCCTGTTTGTTGTCTGCCTATCAGCAATTCTGAGCGCCAGTTCTTTGTGTTTTTTTCTAAGATTAAGTTATTTGGTTCAGATGGTGTCAAGCGTGTGTGGCGGCAACCAGGTGAAGAGTACAAAGACAAGTGTGTCTTGCCTACAGTCAAGCATGGTGGTGGGAGTGTCATGGTCTGGGGCTGCATGAGTGCTGCTGCCGGTGTTCTGTCGAGAAGTGCTGCTATCGAGAAGTGCCCAATATGTACTGTGCATGCGCCGTATGGAACAGCACAACAGCTGATTTGCCGATCAGCTGGGCTGACGTAACCGGATGCATGCGCATATTGTAGGAGGTATCTCTTGATGGGAGATACCATTTCACAGGCACAATTTAAACCTATACAAACAGCGGGGGAGACCGTAGTTCTCAGATTGTGCGTCGCTGCTGCTGGAGGGCGGCTTGTGGCTGTGTTGAAGAGCTGGTTTTGTCTGTGTTGCAACCCACCCTTTCACACAGGCAAAATCGGCTGTTCAACAGAGCAAACCCGCCCTGCAACACAGACAAAACCGGACCATCAGCACACTGTAAAGCCACCCCGCAACAGTGAGGCACAATGTGAGAACTACGGTCTCCCCCTACAGTTTGTATAGGTTTCAGTTGTGGTGGTGAAATGGTATCTCCCATTGAGAGATGCCTCCTATGATGTGCGCTTGTGCCCTGGTCACGTCACTCCAGCTGATCGGCAAATTAGCTGAAATGCGGCTCCGTCCTGTGCATGCGCAGGCACTATTTGATTGGGGGCACTTCTCGACAGCACACTGGAACTGGGGAGCTACAGTTCATTGAGGGAACCATGAATGCCACATGTACTGTGACATATTGAGGCAGAGCACGAGCCCCTCCCTTCAGAGACTGGGCCACAGGGCAGTATTTTAACATGATAATGACCCCAAACACACCTCCAAGGTGACCACTGCCTTGCTAAAGAAGCTGAGGGTAAAGGTGATGGACTGGCCAAGCATGGCTTCAGACCTAAACCCTATTGAGCATATGTGGGGCTTCTTCAAATGGAAGGTGGTAAAGTGCAAGGTCTCTAACATCTACCAGCTTTGTGATCTCATCATGGAGGAGTGGAAGAGGACTCCAGTGGCAACCTGTGAAGCTCTGGTGAACTCCATGCCCAAGAGGGTTAAGGCAGTGCTGGAAAATAATGGGGGCCACACAAAATAATGACACTTTGGGCCCAATTTGGACATTTTCACTTAGGGATATATTCAATTTTGTAGCCAGCGGTTTAGACATTAACCTTTCGCTGCCAGATCTGTTTTTGCGCTTTTTTGCACACATGTTTAAAAAATAATTTTAGGCCTGAAGATTATACAAAACCCCAAACATTATATATTTTCTGAAAGCAGACACCCTAGAGAATAAAATAGTGGCAGTCCCAATTTTTTATGTGACACGATTTTACCGCAAAGGTCTAGGAAACACAATATTTCAGTAAAAAACACACTAACGTGAATTTTAGAGCAAACAAAAGCAATAGATTATCCACATTTTTGGTAAAATATAAAAGGAGAGGTTATGCCGAGTAAATAGATACCCAACATGCCAAACCTTAAATTTTTTTTGCGCCTGTAAAATGACATCAAACTTCAGTACCTTATATTTTCTATAGGCGATGCTTCAAAGGCCCCCTATAGGTATCAGTTTAGTGTTACGGAGAAGATCTGGTGCTAAAATTATTGCTCTCACTCTGGCGTATGCGGCGATATGTAACATGTGTATCGTATTCAACATTTCACATAGGTGCCCCAACTAATGCGTTTACATTTGTGCGTGTGTATATATTGGGGTGGGGGGCATAAACATTTTTTTTGGGGGGGGATTTTATGTGCTTCTGTGTAACTTTATATTTTTGAAAAAAAACATTTTTTTATTTTTGTTTAACTTTTCTTTTCATTACCTAGTCCCCTATGTGATTATTTTTTGGTGACAGGCTCTCTTTATTGAGATATGCAGGGTCTAAAAGACCCTGCATGTCTCCCCTGTATTTCACTGAATGTTTTGCCATGCAGATCGCATCTTTTCTCTGCAAAACGAGTTGGGGACAGCCACCGAGAACGTGACCCGAAAGTGACGTCAGAGATGTCGCTTTCTGGGTCACTGCAAAAAGGGGAGGAGAGCGGATGTGTATCCACTCTTCTCCTTCCCCCCTACCTGCCAGCACCCGCTATGATGGTCCCGGGCCTGCCGATGGGCAAGTGGAGCCCAGTAAGCATGGAGGAAGCACGCACGGGGGGGGGGCGCCGGTACCGCTCTCACCTTATAGTCAGGAGGCTACCTGTCAGTTTCACACACAATTCCGGTGGCTGCAACCACTAGATTGTGTGCAATACCGCCCACCATTAGGTCCGTATGACAAATTGTGTAAACAAGTCCGTCGGACAAAAATCCAAAGTACAAACACGTATGCTCGGAAGCAAGGACGAGCCAGTCGGTCTTGTAAACTAGCATTCGTAATGGAGAATTAACATTCGTGACATGGCAAATTATGAAATCTCCAAATGCAGCGCACAATTCTCTTCTTCTTTAATGGGATAATAATGAAGCTGCTTTGCTGGTGATACTGATGGAGTTATTGTACACAAATTTTCAAAGGCTTTTTTTTTTCTAGTGATATCAAGAATAATATTATTATGCTTTTTACCACAACACTATTATCCCATGGTTTTTAAGATCAAAGATACAACTATGTTGGTGTCCCTTGTACTTTTACTCTGTATTTTTTAAAATGTAACTGCCTACTCCCAAACTGTCATTTGAAGTAAAACACATAGCCAAGTATTATTCTACACAATTTTTTTTATTGTGCATTAAAAAATAAAACAAATAAAATTAGACATGCTATCTGCCAATAGAACTTAACCAAAATGTGCATTCATTGCATCCAAAAATATAGAAAATATACCAAATCAAATCATTATTCAACCAAAAAAATAATGTCAAAGCAATAACTCCAAGACCAATAATAAATAACATGTTATCTCCTCCAATTCTGCAACATGACAAACGGCCGTTCAGAAACTAACTGAAAAGCGCAAACTGAAAAGTGCGAAATGAAAAGTGCGAAATGAAAAGCGCAAATCAACACTCACCAAACTTCTACTAACACAATATTAACAAAAGGAGCCCAAAGGGTGGCACAGAAGAGCTCAAAAACTGCATAGTACTTCTAGTACATCACTACGTTCATAATTGTTGGCCAACAATTGTGTGACCGTGTGTATGGAAGACAAGTTTGGGCCAACGCCCTTCGGACAAAATTCCACGGTTTTGTTGTCGGAAAGTCTGATCCTGTGTACGAGGCTTTAATCCTATTTACATTTTAAAGGCATACTGTAGTAAATAGAAAAATATACATTTCCAGTTAGACCAGTTATAATTTTAAATCAAAATTTAAGTAGAAGTATATTAAGTGAATACATAAATGGTACATTTATTGAATAATTTGTCCTTTAATATTGACATCAAAATAATGATTCTACTATAAAGCATGTCAATGTTATTTACCAATAAAATAAGGTGTTTTGATTTTTTCTTTTCTTTTAAATGCCTTAGCTAAAAACATTCATAATGGGGGGCGTGGCCAAGGCATGCACGTGAGAGGACACATCTCCCACAGCTCCCGGCAGCGATCCGGTAACTGATTCTCCCCCAGCCCACATACCGAACTTATAGTGCTCTATGCAGCACGGGTACTATCCTGAGACCCCAGGGAAACATCCGCCGGTTTCTGCACCAGGGGAAAGTTCCGAAAAGGACAGATAGAGATGTCGGGCCTGGAGGTCCAAGATGGCGCCGCGGTGTCCCCAGTGAAGCACACACCACGCGGACAGGACAAAATGAAAGACACCGGTCCAAATCAAGTAAGACGCCTAAAATCCCTGGTAAGGATGCCCCTAGAGACATGATATACTATGCTCAGAAAATGTCTGGGACAATGGGAGCAGAGCAGCCATCCCATCATGCTGGGACAAAATCTATGCAGGAGGCCATGTAGGCAGATAATATACAGGTGCACTGGGGAGAGCAGGAGGGGGAGCGGACAGCCCATGCATCTGGGGAACCACACAGCTCAGCTAAACTGGACACTGTGTAACCTACTTTAGCTGATATACTTAGAGCTGTGAACAATTGTACAGCCTCGGTTAACACTCTGAAGGAACAGTTTGGGGGCCTGAGAGAAGATGTGTCGCTACTAAGGCAAGACATGCAAAAGATACGTGAGTGTACCACGGCTGTGGAAAGCAGGGTCAGCAACATGGAAGATCAGCTACCACCCATGACACAGGACACCAGAACAGCATTACAGCTAGCCAGGGATGCGTATGATCGTGCAGAGGACATGGAAAATCGCTTAAGGTGAAACAATGTTCGTATAGTGGGGTTGCCTGAGAAAGTGGAGGGCAGGGACCCCACCACATATGTTGAAAACTGGCTAGTGGAAACTTTCGCAAAAACGCCTTTTCTCCTATGTTTGCGGTGGAACACGCTCACAGAGTGCCCTCACGTCCTCCTCCACCAGGGGGCCCTCCCAGATCCATCCTGGCAAGAATCCTACATTATAAGGACAGAGAAGCTGTGTTGAGACAGGCTCGAGAAAAGGCGAATGTTTTACATAAGGGTACCCGGGTATCCTTCTACCCGGACTTTTCGGCAGAAGTCCAGAGACGCAGAGCCAAATTCACAGATGTGAAACGCAGGCTGCGACTTCTTCAGCTTCCGTATGCCATGCTGTATCCGGCAAAACTTCGGATAGTGGTGAGAGGCCAGGCTCAGTTCTTTGAATCTGCTAAGGATGCTGCAGCCTGGTTGGATAGGAATGAGCAGGCACTGAAACGGCAGGCTCCACAGGAAGAAGATTGAAATACACAAGAAGATTGCTTCTAGGGTGCTGAGCTATTTGTAACTGTCATCCTGACTGACTTTCTGGACAGGTAACTAGAGAATACCCTCTTTATAAAATTGGAAGATGTTCCTTGGCTGGGGGACAATATATTCTTAAACAAAGCAAAGAGAGCGAAATGGATCAAAAGTTGAACACACGGATGACCATCTTCACTACAAAGGAGCGATGGAGTATCGCTGAAAATGTTAAAGTTGCCATGTTGGCAGAGTGTGCAGTTTACAGCACGGGAAAGTTTCCTATTTTATTACCCCCAACTGTTCTGGGGAAGAACTCATCGGCAAGTGACACAAGCAGGATGAATACTTACTCAGTTGTTCACAAATTCAATAATCTCACTGCAAGCAGCAGATCCAGAAGAACCTCGATACAGAAGTGGATACACCACCGCGCACAGGTGCATATAAACCACCGGTCACTGATCATTATACACCAGAAGACATGACGGATATCCCGATAGTATCTTGGAACCTTCGGGGGCTTCACTCCCCATTGAAGCGCACTATGATTCGTATGTGCTTGAAGAAGTACATCCCGGGAATACTCTGCTATCAGGAGACCCACTTGACTGCGGACACTGTGAGCTTCCTGGGTGGGAAAGGCCTACGATTCCACACACACTTCCTACTCTAGGGGGGTGAGTGTGCTGATTCACGGAACCCTGGACTATGAAGAATTTGCAAGTGAAATTGATAGTGAGGGTCGTTATGTTTTTCTTCATTGCAGGTTGGGTACATTGACATGTGTGCTGGCTGTGGTATACATTCCTCCTCCCTTCTCGGCGGCGGTGCTTAGGTCTCTGCTTACATTTATGGATGGCAGGCCTGACGCACCATTGTTGGTAACGGGGGACTTCAATTGTTGTCTGAATCCAGTAGAAGATAGACACCCAGGACCCGGAACCTCTGCCCTCTCCAGGGGTACTCCCCTGGCGCGGTTGTTGCAAGAGGTGGGCTGGGTGGATATCTGGAGACACAGGAATCCAGGGGTCAAACAATTCACATGTTTTTCTAAAACGCACCACTGTTTGTCCAGAATTGATCTGGGGGTGTGCAGCTTAAACATGCTCCCATTTGTGTCTGACATGATACATAGGCCCTGTAGTGTATCTGACCACTCTCCAGTGGTTATATGGATTACAATAGCCCCAATAGTTACACTACCCAAAGCCCCTTGGAAATTGAATGCCTTTTGGCTGAAACTGTTCCGCTCTCATGAGGGGATAGTGGGGAGCATGCGTGGGTTTTTCTACACCCAGGATCCAAATGATTCTATTGTTGGGCAGTGGGATGCCTTCAAAGCATATTTGAGGGGTGTGTTGATTGCTGAAATGAATAAGGTCAAACAAGACTCAGCTGCTCTTAAAACTGAAATTGAAGCTAGAGTACAGGAGAGGGAGCAAATGTATATTGTGGACCCTTCAGACTCATCAACTGCTATCCTCGTCGGCCGATAAGAAGAGATTCTTTGCAAAACAGGCATTTTTTGAAGAGGGCAAGAAAACGGGTCGCATACTGGTGAGAATCGCAAATTCTTACCAGAAGTCACCGACCATAGGAGCCATTAGGACTAAAACGGGGTAACATAGTCAATACGCCTGAGATGGTGTTACAGGAACTAGCTGACTTTTATGAAGACCTATATAGGCCGGGTACATCATACACCTCAGAGGATCTAGAATGATACTTGGGGCAGATAGACTTTCCCAAATTGAATAAGGATCAGAGACTAAACTTAGAGAGCCCTCTTACAGTAGAAGAATTACAGACGGCGGTTGGCTCTTTCCCTAATTGTAAGGCACCAGTGGAAGATGGGATTCCCATAGATATATATAAACAATACCCTACTGAATTACTGCCACATTTACTCAAGGTTTTCAATAGATCCCGGGAGGAGGGGCGCCTGCCACTATCAATGTCCAGGGCCAATATTGTTTTGCTTCTTAAACCTGGCAAGGATCCAGTAGATCCTGGGGCGTATCGCCCGATTTCTTTGCTGCAGAGCGATGTGAAAATATTAGCTAAAGCTCTAGCCATTAGACTAAACGGAGTAATCACTTCGATTGTGCATGGAGACCAGGCTGGCTTCATGCCCAACAAGTCAACTGCAGTCAATTTAACAAGATTATTCCTTAATATACAGTCTAAGGCGGACAATATGGGTACTAGGGCCCTACTGTCACTGGATGCCACTAAGGCATTCGACAGCATAGATTGGGATTACTTATGGTCAGTTTTGCAAAATTTCGGATTTGGTCCGAATTATATTTCTTGGGTCAAGCTCCTTTATGGCCAGCCGGAGGCTGCTGTAAGGGTGTCTGGCTTTCTATCCCCGAGCTTCGCGTTGAGGAGGGGCACGAGGCAGGGATGTCCCCTGTCTCCCCTCCTCTTTGTGCTGGCTATTGAACCACTGGCGATTGGGATCAGGGCAAATCGGCGCATCACAGGTTTCTGCTATGGTGACATGCAGGAAAAAATTATGTTGTATGCTGATGACACCATGCTTCTACTTGGTGACACGGAACTCTCCCTTCAGGAGGCCATGTCGACCATATCTAATTTCGGGAAATTTTCGGGTCTTCTTATAAATTGGTCAAAGTCCGCTCTTCTTTTATTAGATGGAGATGACTCACAGACGGTGAGCGCCACTTGCCCTATTCCGATTGCTACTTCCTTCAAGTATTTGGGGATTCAAATTACGTCCCAGCCCAGGGATTTCATACATTTGAACATTTTTCCCCTCCTGCAGAGTTTCCGGGATAAAATCAAGACTTGGAACTCCCTCTTATTGTCGGTAGCGGGTAGAGTAAACCTAATAAAAATGATTGCTGTGGATTGGCACTGCCCAACCCATGGCTGTATTACCTGGCTGCCCAGTTACAACACTTAATTGGTACATTTGGCCCGTCACAAAATTCATCCCACAAGCTAATGATTCAGACAGTAGGTAGGGGAACGATTCACATGGCTCCGGAGGCATTGGCCTTCACTAAACCACATAAAAAATACCCAACTTTCAGTTTGGTACAAAAGGTGTGGAACAAGTCCAAAAACCTCCAGAATGTTGATGGCTACACGGAATATAGTCCCATCTGGCATAATGACACTTATGAGGAATTAGCTAAATTACAATGTGGGGCTCATTGGAAGCAGTTTGGAGTTACACGTATTAAACATATATTTAGGGGTGGGGTGTTACGTACGTTTGCTGATCTAAAGGAAGCATATAATTTGCCCGCCTCAATGTTTTTTTATTATATGCAGCTCAGATATGCAGTAGTGGCCCAAAGCGGCTCCTCGGAATGGCACTTGTCCCCAACCCCAGTATTTAACCCTCTGGGGGATGCTGGCTCGTCTAAAGGATTTATCTCTCAATGCTATGCCATCCTGTTGCAATCTGTGATGAGGCATCATCCCCTGAGGGTGAGAGAGAAATGGGAGACAGAGGTGGGACAGCTAGACAGGGATCAGTGGGAGGAGATCTTTCAGGCAGTGAACCTATGTTCACTTAATGTGTCACAAAAACGTACCCAATTATACATACTGAACGTATTATACTCCTCACAGGCTACATCTAATGAATAGGCAGGCAGAACCGACATGTACCAGATGCAAACGTGACCATGGGGACCTTATACATATGCTGTGGAGGTGCCCCAAGATACACACGTATTGGGCAGGAGTGGTGCGGAATGTCAACTTAGTTTTTAATGTGAATCTTCCACAGGACCCTAGAGCATGTCTCTTGGGGGCTTTGGAGGAATATGAGTGGGAAGGACACAGTAGAGAGGCTGTGCACAGAGTACTTTTTCAGGCCAGAAAATTGATTATGACTCATTGGAAGTCTGATATGCCCCCGACCATTAAAGAATGGACTGATAATGTTAACATAACTCTGAAAATGGAGAAGTTGATATATCAACATAGAGGTAGTATGCAAAAATTTGAAAAAATATGGGGACCATGGTTAGATGTGCCGGGATTGGCCCCTATGGAGCTGGTGTATGACAGGTTACTGGGAAGCAATGCCGGGTGAGGTACAGATTAAGGTTGAGTATAACTGGAATGGTGTATTGAAGTGTTATATCGATGCTGATGACTGTTCACTGGATTGTGTATTGTACAAGAGGAGTCATATGGTTCTGATTACAATGCTTGTATTGTTTTTCCTGCAAACTCAATAAAAATTTTGTTGGATAAAAAAAAAAAAAAATTCATAATAAACAAAAACACTAACACTAAGTGCAAAATTTACACTGATTCCTGTTTAAAACCTGTGAGTCTTAATGTGGGTCAGAGATATTAGAGTTCAGGGCTGGATGACTCATGCGGGCAGCTCTCTGGTGCCTCCCCCTACTTCTGGAAAGTTGGAGAACATTCTAGAAACTGGAGGGCAGAGGCTAGGAGGGTTGTTCTCCATATTTAGGGAGTTTTGCAAATCCCCAGGTTGGTGGGCCTGGCAGGGGATTAAGTAAGCCCTTAAATATGAATGAGTCATGCCAGCAGGGGAGTCGTGTTGAAGATAGAGATGGAGTGCTGAGGGGACTGTCAGAGGCCCTTGAGGCAAACCCCCTAGTCTGGGGGAGTACTCTGCCTGGGGCCAGGGCTCAGGAGCTGGCCTGGTAGGATACTGACAACAGAAGAAGCTTGGAAGGAGTCTTCCCAGAGAGGCAGCGGGAACAAGGAGAACAATCAGATCAGAGCTATTCCCTGAAAAAATGTGCCCCCCTGCCGCTGCTGCCACTAGTACAGTGATATTTCTCCCTCAATTTATCCTGTAGTGCACCCCTTCCCCACTGCAATAATACCTGAAGCATCTCTCACTATCTCTCTACACTAACACCCCCACACCTCTGCACCGATCCACCCCCCAGCCCCCTCCAACACCGATCCTCCCCTGCAGCTTGTGGCTTCCCTCCTTTGCCCTCTAGTTCCCTTTTTTTCTGCAGGGGAAAAAAACATGTATAGGATGTAGCCAGGATCGCTCGCTGTCAGGATGGAGAGTGGGGGTTTTCTAGATGAACATAGTCAGCAATCGGTACCAATAGCTCCTATGTTCAGTCATCACTGTGGCATAGTAAACAGTGTTTACTATGCCCCAGTTTATGATTGAATAGGAGCCTCTCTACAGAGACTTCAATCCATTCATAAGCATTACAGCTGAACCTGCAGAGAAAGGGACTGAACTCTGTCTTCAGTCCCATTTCTCTGACTAAAAAAGAGACATTAGAGGTATGTTTAGACCCCTGATGTCTCTCCAAACCCCGTCAAAAAAAAAAATTTGAAAAAAAGTAAAATAAAATTGTATCTGTTAAAATTTTGAAAAAATATATAAATAAAAATCATATTAATGGTAGATTTAGATATGTGTCTAGATTGCCCTTGCCTCTATAGCCTGAAGCTATGCTCAAAAGGCTACTGACAGGTGTTAAGGAAGCGATGCAACGCCTCCTCGCTGTCTGTTTTAACATAATTTTTGCCGACAAATGCGCCTGCAATACTACTACACTACTGTTTTTAGCTGCAGAGGGATGCACAGGTGTTCCATGCATCCCCATGCAGGCAGTCTTATTGACATCAATTGGAACACAGTGACTGCACGGGAATGCACACGTATTTTCCGTGCATTCCTGTGCAGGCAGTCCCATTCATGTCAATTGGGATGCAGCAGCTGCAAGGACACAGCCACTGCTTCCAACTTGATATCCGTGTGGATGCATGTCCCTGAACTCACACTGTCTGCATTTGGAGCCATGCACCTCCAGATTTTTAGAGAACTTTGGATATTTACACTTTTGTTTGAAAAAGTTCAAATTTTACCATTTTGCAAAAGGGCACAATTTAAAATTTACAAATATTTGTTATTTATTAATTCAACACAGTTTAAGCTTTTATATTTAGTAGGAATTTAGCAGGAATTTTGTAAGATTTGCTGTGTTTTTATCTGCTAATAATGATTTTAGTCTATTTTTAGTGAAATTATTGCTTTGATAAACATTTGAGCAAATATCACAGGTCCTCAAAAATCAGTAGCACCTTCTTTTTATTCTACTGGTCATGTGCTTTCATGAATTATATGGTTTGGGGGGTCTTTTACAAACTCTGAAAGCTGTAAGTGAAAAATTAAAACCTCCAGATTTTTAGACAAATTTTTGCGTATGTTCCATTCTCACCATTTTGAAAAAAGGCGCAGTTTAAAATGTATAAATATTTGTTTTGTTATTACCTCAACAAAAGTTAAGCTTTTATATTTAGTGGGAATGTAGCAGGAATTTTGTAAAATGAGCTGTGTTTTTATCTGCTCATAATGGTTTTAGTGTATTTTTAGCAAAAATTTAGTTTCGATAAACATTTGTGCAAATATCGTGGGCCTTGAAAATCAGTAGCACCTTCTTCTTATTCTACTGGTCCTGTGCTTGGTTTGGGAAGTCCTGTCCCCCATGTCTGCTGCTTTAAGCCAGGTAATTTCTTCTGTGCATCAACTAAGTTGTTGAAGGATGTCGCATATTCTCCCATAGAAGATTCTACATGGTCTAGTCTATCTCCCAGATCCTGCACTTTGGTTCCTAATTGTTTCATACAGGACATTAGATCAGAATTTAGGCAGGATCTTAGAGAGATTAACGTCTCCTTCAGAGTGGTATCAGAGATAGGTTGGCCCAGTGTAGGTAAGGCATCAATGGGATCAGGGATGGCTGAGTAAGGCCCAGTGGAGGAAGCCTTTGCTGCACTCACCTCCATGCCAGGGTCCTGTTCTGGTCTCTGTGGAGAGTTCAGGCACTGCTGTGATTTTACAGGGCTTCTAGAGGAGGGGGTAGAAGCACCAGAAGACCCTCCACTGTCCAGGTTTCCTATTTTTTTATTCATTGCTGCATTGTGGCTCTGCTGTGAGTTGTTGGTGGCTCCGTGTGCCTGGAGCAGCCATGGACAGCGCCATTTTGTTGGAGACCACATTGTGACTGCTGGAAAAAAACTGGCAGCTTGTGAAGCTGTGGTGGGTCTTTGTGGTGCCTTGGCATGGCGTGGAGGTGGGGAAGAGGATGGAGTGATCTGATGTCCTCTGTGGGCAGTAGAGGTCCCGATAGCTGTGATTGTCCCCAACGGCGGAGCGGAGCTGCTAGATAAAGAGTCCATCTCCTTGCTCAGACATCACTCCCCCCCTTTGGGAGGTCTTTTGCAAACTCTGAAAGCTATAAGGGAAAAAAAAGCAAAGGAAAAATTGCAAAAATAGCCTGGCCAGCTGAGTTTAACGAGTTTAAAAGTGGAGCGCAGGGCCTGACAGCAAAATGGTTAAAATATACAGTATGTATTAAAGGCCAGCTGTCCTTAAAATGGGTATTTAAGTGTTGCTGGACACGGTATGTTAAATTGCCCCTTAGCTTCTTATATCTTTTGTGGACTCCATTGGTTAGATTTACCATACAGTAAGTTTATTTCCAGATTCACCCACAAACACATAACAACAATGCCAGTTTCTCTCAGTTTCTAAGTGTATTTAGAAATTTGTTTATTCTACATTATGGCAAATACATGAGCAGAGTACTATTCTATCTTTTGGTAATAATTGTAGCAGTTGGACACCTCTTGATATTAAAGTGAGTGTCAGCAATAAACAATATTGCCTCTTTATTTGTTCATGAGGTCCTCTGTTATCTTTAGTGGCCAATATGGCTAGGCAAGGAGGGTAGAATAGGGTAAAAAAAAATCCTGGTCTTTATTTCCAAAATACAGCTCATCATATTTGGTGGAAATAGGCTGTACTGTAAATAAATGAACCAGTCATATATGCAGCTGGTTTAAAAGGGTTCACTAATATGTATGGAGCAACGTTGTGTTACCAGCAGCAGGTGCATAGAGTGCAACCAAATGCACCTTAAATATAACATATATCATAAAACTCACCACACTTTCCACCTTGGATCAAACTGTTTATGCCAAGTATCAACTATTTTCCACAAACACAGTCACGTTGTTACTAAAGTATCATAGATACTGCAGTTACAAGCTTGTGAAGTTTTGAAAGTGGCTAGTTGTAACAGATGAAAATAACTCTGCAGCAATATAAATTTTACACACGGATTGCTGTCAGAAGAGAATCCTCTTATGCAGGTAAATATGTTGTGTCTTACCACTAAGGGAAAAGGTTTTCCTGGCCTGAGGTTAGCTGAAACTTCCTGCTTGAAAATAAATTGCACCCACTGAGCTCTCACTGCAAACTTACACAATGGAATAATAAATCTGTGCATTAATATGTTGTCAGCACAGTCACAATCTCAGCAACACATCCAGTCTCAGGCTCCTTCTCTAGTGCATGGACACAAAGGCCTCCAGCAAAAGTGCAGACTTACAGGTAAATAAACAAAAAAATGAATATGCTCATATTCAGGTTACAACTATGAGCACCATCTTATCCTGACTCAGCAATTGCCTAAAAGGCTTCTTCAGGGAATACAGACATACAGGTAAAAATCGCTTATTTACACCTATATCTGGATATATGTATATTATTGATACTCGCTTTATCTCTTGAAGAAGAATTTTCCAGTGAAATCTGGGTTGGGTTATAGATGCAAATCTTTTAATAGTTATCTGAATGTAAGTACAGTATAATAAAATACAGTTTCTATACCCTTGGGTCTAGAGTAAATCTAGTTCCAAAAAGGTTTGGATCTAGATTTACTTAAAATGTATTTCATTTCTTGAACAAAATAGGATAGTATTTTTTGTTATTTAGTAGGAATTATGCTAGCTAAATGTCAATACATTTGCATTAAATGTTTTTATATGCCTAAACTCTAAATTTCAATAAAATTGTATTGTTTGTTTTTTATACCATGTTATCATTTTGGCTTATAGTGTTAAATTCCTTGGAAGTTACCAAATTATATTAACTAGTCCCCTGCAATAAAGCATTAGGCGTATATCACAGGAGCCAGTGTTATATTGATGAATCAATAATTTATCAGCAGGAAAAATCCAAACCAGTAGACAGACTTTCCCTCCTATAATCTACTAGCTGAAGTTTAAATTATTTCAGTGCTACTTCTTGCTCCTAATCTCATTGTAATTAGTTAGCGTGTTAGGAAAATAAACCTCATGGGAAATAATAAGCTTGTAAGATCAACAATAGGAATGGGTGCAACTGAGGCTTCATAGTGAAATTTTGGCAAAATTTTGCCATTTTGATAAAATGCATTGGAGTCAATAGAAAAGGCAAATGTAAGACGCCTTTTACACTGAGGCGCTCAAAAACCACCCATAAAACGTTGGGAATTTTTTGGGTGCTTTTGCGGTGCTTTAGCAATGTTTTTGTGATGCTTTTGTGGCATTATCAGTGTGCTTTTTTTAAGGTCATATGATAACATGACCTTAAAAAAAAAAGATAAATGAGCCATTTTGCGGCTCTTTTGCAATGCTTTTAAAGTGCTTCAAATTCATTTCAATGGACAGGGTTGTTTTTGAGGTGCTTTTTAAAGCCCTCCAAACATGCCCCAAAGATGCTGCTTGTGGGACTTTTCGCACCGCCCCGCCAGTACACTGCCCCGATGTGAAAGCATCCATTGAAATTAATGGGAAGCAGTTTTCAGGTGCTTTTCAGGAGCTGTTTTTAGCACAAAAGCGCCTGAAAAGCAGTTCAGTGTGAAAGGAGTCTAAAATACATTTTGTGTTTTTAGAATATAATGTTAGATTTGTGTTCTTAGAATGTAATTACTACAGAAGTTCTTTTTAATTAATTTGGACCTGTTCTTGAGCCAAAAACAGCCCTTGTTATACTTATTATTTAACCACTTTGGGACCGCCCACCGTCGTTATATGTCGGTACTTTGAAGAGGACTATCGTTGTTATGGCAGCAGCTAGCTGCCAGAACCCTGGTATCCTCTTCTTCAGTGAGCAGTCCGGTTTCAAATAAAAGTGGTCTCTGTAGCGGATTTGCAACAAGATCACTTTTATCGGCACCCATCTCCATTACAATGCAGGGCGGAAGTGATGTCAAAACATCACTTCCGTCACTTAGCTCTTAAAGGGACATTTTTTTAAATAATTTTTTTAATTGCATTTTAGTGTAAATATGAGATATGAGGTCTTTTTGACCCCAGATCTCATATTTAAGAGGTCCTGTCATGCTTTTTCTCTATTACAAGGGATATTTACATTCTTTGTAATAGGAATAAAAGTGACACAATTTTTTTTTCAGAAAACAGTGTAAAAATAAAAAATAAAAGGTGAAATAAATAATAATAAAAAAAAATTGAAATGCACCCTGTCCCGACGAGCTCGCGTGCAGAAGCAAACGCATACGTGAGTAGCGCCTGCATATGAAAACAGTGTTAAAATCACACATGTGAGGTATCACCGCGATTGGTAGAGCGAGAGCAATAATTCATGTAGAATTTTTTAAACATCGCCTATGGAGATTTTTAAGGGTAAAAGTTTGTTGCCATTCCACGACCAAGAGCAATTTTGAAGCGTGACATGTTGGGTATCAATTTACTCAGTGTAACATTATCTTACACAATATAAAAAATGGGCTAAAATTCATGTTGTCCTATTTTTTAATTCAAAAAAAGTGTATTTTTTCCAAAAAAAGTGCGCTTGTAAGACCGCTGTGCAAATACGGTATGACAGAATGTATTGCAATGACTAACATTTTATTCTCTAGAAAATAAAAGAATTTTATTCTCTAGAAAATGTTAGAAAAAAATGTATGTTTGGGGGTTCTAAGTTATTTTCTAGCAAAAAAAACTGATCTCAGAAGGAGGCTCGGTCCTTAAGTGGTTAACACAATGCAAAAATGTGAATATACAAGTAAAATGCTCCAAAATTTGTGTAAATCCCCCTGAGGAATCCACATGACCCTGTGCCATAACACATAGGGGAGGGGCAAACAGACGTCACAGCACTCAGATCCAGACTGATTATTCCTGTTTACACGGTTGGGCTGTAGCAATGTCACAATTTGTACCTAAGTAGCAAGAGAGTGATGTGCTCTAAGCACCTGTTAAATGTGAGTAGTGTGTGAATAATTAATAAAGGGATGTGTTTTAAGATATAAGCACTATTGTCATTTTTCCTTTGCATGATTACTATGGGGGAAATGCAAGGAGCTACACTCAGAAGGAAGGACATGTGTTCATTGATCTCTACTGCTGAGTCCTGTGGGACTAATAACACTGTCTGACCTTGCTTAACTGTGGGGTCGCTTGATACCAGGTGAGATTACATTTGATGGGTGAGCATGGGTGATGTGGAGTGAGGCACATTTTTTCACACGGAGAAAGAGCACAAGGAAGGAATACATGCTCGCAACTTTGAGACATACAGGCTTAGGCCCACGAATTTACAGATGGATTGAGGCATTGTACTCCAAACCAACTGCACAGATATGCATCAATGGGACCCTCTCGGGCACCTTCGCATTGTACAACGGTGCACAACAGGGATGCCCACTTTCACCATTGCTGTCCATTTTCTTGGAAACGCAGAGCCCTAAGGTACCTGGGTATGGAGAGCACGTATTTCTTATGGATCTCTGACAAGGCCATGGTCAAAAGGGAGTTTATACCTCCCAGATTTTGAGAGGTACCATGAGGCAGCAGTGTTACGGAGGGCAATCGATTGGGTCCATGGTGCCTCCCAGAAAAAATGGGTATCACTGGAAGAAAATTTGTGTGGAAGATACTTAAGTCAAATAATGTGGGTACCCGAGAAGTATAGGGATATCCCTGGTGATGTTGCGCAAATGACAAAAGAAACCTTAAGAGCTTGTGATAGCCTATTTAAAACTAGGCTATGGCAATATAACAGCACATTAATGCCTTTGTCAGGTACGCAATATTTCCCTGCCAGGGAAGGAGAACAAGCTATAGCTTAGGTGGACACTCTCGGATAGAGTAAGATTAAAAGATGTTATGGAGGGAAATGCCCTGTGTACAATAGGTGAACTACGCAAGAGATATGGGAAATCACCATGGGATAAGTGGAGATATAGGCAACTCCAACACTTTTTAGATAGCCTCCCAATACCCCTTCACTCCAGTAAAGAGCTTACCCCATGGGAAAGTTTGTTGGACCAAGGGGCGATAAGGGGCCATGGAATATCTATCATATACAAGATGTTGATCTCCTCTCCAGGTTCGAAGCCAATACGCTTTCTAGAGAGCTGGGAGTTGGAACTAGATCAAACTATACCAGAGCAAATGAAACATAAAATCATAGATGTACACTCAAATTCAACAGATATGAGAATAAAAGAAATGAACTATAAATTATTAACCAAACGGTACTATCTCCCAACAAAACTTCACAAGATTAATCCAGAGATATCATCGCTATGCTGGAGGGAATGCGGATTGGAGGGTACACATGCCCACATATGGTGGCAGTGCACCAAGATCCAATTTTTTTGGAAAGAGATATTGAAAATAATTTAAAAGATCACTAGGGTAGAGGTTGTGCAGGATCCTTGCCAATGTTTGTTCCATGCCACTGGGGAGTCGAGGAAGAAATACAGAACGGCAGTAGTACCACATCTATTAAATGCGGCAAAAGCTCTAATACCAAGACAATGGAAAATAAATAAAGCTCTGTCAATTAAGGATTGGTTTAGAGAAATAGATAACATCAGATTGATGGAAGAATTGATATCTCTACAAAATGACTCTAGATAAAGATTCTATAGAATCTGGAAAGGATGGATTGGCTTTAAACAAACTGAAGCATATTGGAACATTATGAGAGAGTGAGGGGGTGTGGTTGGGTGTGATAGGGGTGGGGGGGCATTTTTTTTCCCTTTTTTTTTTTTAGGTATTAAGGGATGAGGGATATATTATAAAGTTTGTATAGTCACAATTAGTAGTACACTTTGGGTTAAGATAAGATTGAAGGTCTAGGGTAAGAGGAATACATGGTAAATAGGGTGGACTGGGTGAAATAGGCATAAGGCAAATCCCCCATTGTTCCACCCCTATGAAATTATTAATTTAAAAATATATTATAGAAGCACTGAGATAATGGTATTGGGAATTTTAAGGGTGAGTTCTCCCCTTTTTTCTTTTCTTTTTTCTCTCTTTCAAATCCCCCCCCCCTTTGCCCCCCTCCTACCTTCTTCACCCTCCCCCCTCACTTTTTTTCCTCTCTTTTCTCCCCTCCCCACCTCCTCCCATCCTCCCCTTCTGTTCTGTGTCTGTTTTTCATTTTGTTCTTTTAGGTAGGAATGGTATAGATTGTAGGAATTGGATGTAAGGAGTCGAAAATATAGCGTAGAAGTTTTCATTTCAGGAATGTTAAATGTTAATGTTAAATGTATGTCAATTGTTAAGTGTTAAATGTAATGTGTTATGTAAATATGTAATGTATATGATTGTATTTTATAGGATGAGTTTTGGAACTTTTCTTTTGAAGCTGAAACTCTTCTTTGTTAAATGTTGACTTTATCTTTTCTTAAAAACAATAAAAAAGAGTTGAAAGCAAAAAAAAAAAAAAAACTATTTGTATCAAAGCGGTAAAAGAGAGTGATGTACTCCAAGCACCTGTTAAATGTGAGTAGTGTGTGGATAATTAATAAAGGAATGTGTTTTAATATATAAGCACTATTGTAATTTTTCCTTGGCGTGATTACTATGGGGAAATGCAAGGATGTACACTCAGAAGGAAGGACATGTGTTCATAGATCTCTACTGCTAAGTCCTGTGGGACTAATAGCACTGTCTGACCTTGCTTAACTGTGGGGTCGCTTGATATCAGGTGAGATTACATTTGATGGGTGAGCATGGGTGATGTGGAGTGAGGCACATTTTTTCACACGGAGAAAGAGCACAAGGAAGGAATACATGCTCGCAACTTTGAGACATACAGGCTTAGGCCCACAAATTTACTGATGGATTGAGGCATTGTACTCCAAACCAACTGCACAGATACGCATCAATGGGACCCTCTCGGGCACCTTCGCATTGTACAACGGTGCACAACAGGGATGCCCACTTTCACCATTGCTGTCCATTTTCTTGGAAACGCAGAGCCCTAAGGTACCTGGGTATGGAGAGCACGTATTTCTTATGGATCTCTGACAAGGCCATGGTCAAAAGGGAGTTTATACCTCCCAGATTTTGAGAAGTACCATGAGGCAGCAGTGTTACGGAGGGCAATCGATTGGGTCCATGGTGCCTCCCAGAAAAAATGGGTATCACTGGAAGAAAATTTGTGTGGAAGATACTTAAGTCAAATAATGTGGGTACCCGGGAGGTATAGGGATATCCCTGGTGATGTTGCGCAAATGACAAAAGAAACCTTAAGAGCTTGGGATAGCCTATTTAAAACTAGGCTATGGCAATATAACAGCACATTAATGCCTTTGTCAGGTACGCAATATTTCCCTGCCAGGGAAGGAGAACAAGCTATAGCTGAGGTGGACACTCTCGGATAGAGTAAGATTAAAAGATGTTATGGAGGGAAATGCCCTGTGTACAATAGGTGAACTACGCAAGAGATATGGGAAATCACCATGGGATAAGTGGAGATATAGGCAACTCCAACACTTTTTAGATAGCCTCCCAATACCCCTTCACTCCAGTAAAGAGCTTACCCCATGGGAAAGTTTGTTGGACCAAGGGGCGATAAGGGGCCATGGAATATCTATCATATACGAGATGTTGATCTCCTCTCCAGGTTCGAAGCCAATACGCTTTCTAGAGAGCTGGGAGTTGGAACTAGATCAAACTATACCAGAGCAAATGAAACATAAAATCATAGATGTACACTCAAATTCAACAGATATAAGAATAAAAGAAATGAACTATAAATTATTAACCAAACGGTACTATCTCCCAACAAAACTTCATAAGATTAATCCAGAGATATCATCGCTATGCTGGAGGGAATGCAGATTGGAGGGTACACATGCCCACATATGGTGGCAGTGCACCAAGATCCAATTTTTTTGGAAAGAGATATTGAAAATAATTTAAAAGATCACTAGGGTAGAGGTTGTGCAGGACCCTTGCCAATGTTTGTTCCATGCCACTGGGGAGTCGAGGAAGAAATACAGAACGGCAGTAGTACCACATCTATTAAATGCGGCAAAAGCTCTAATACCAAGACAATGGAAAATAAATAAAGCTCTGTCAATTAAGGATTGGTTTAGAGAAATAGATAACATCAGATTGATGGAAGAATTGATATCGCTACAAAATGACTCTAGATAAAGATTCTATAGAATCTGGAAAGAATGTATTGGCTTTAAACAAACTGAAGCATATTGGAACATTATGAGAGAGTGAGGGGGTGTGGCTGGGTGTGATAGGGGTGGGGGGGGCATTTTTTTTTAGGTATTAAGGGATGAGGGATATATTATAAAGTTTGGATAGTCACAATTAGTAGTACACTTTTGGTTAAGATAAGATTGAAGGTCTAGGGTAAGAGGAATACATGGTAAATAGGGTGGACTGGGTGAAATAGGCATAAGGCAAATCCCCCATTGTTCCACCCCTATGAAATTATTAATTTAAAAATATATTATAGAAGCACTGAGATAATGGTATTGGGAATTTTAAGGGTGAGTTCTCCCCTTTTTTCTTTTCTCTTTTCTCTCTTTCAAATTCCCCCCCCCCCTCCTTTGCCCCCTTCCTCCCTTCTTCACCCTCCCCCCTCACTTTTTTTCCTCTCTTTTCTCCCCTCCCCACCTCCTCCCATCCTCCTCTTCTGTTCTGCGTCTGTTTTTCATTTCGTTCTTTTAGGTAGGAATGGTATAGATTGTAGGAATTGGATGTAAGGAGTGGAAAATATAGCGTAGAAGTTTTCATTTCAGGAATGTTAAATGTTAATGTTAAATGTATGTCAATTGTTAAGTGTTAAATGTAATGTGTTATGTAAATATGTAATGTATATGATTGTATTTTATAGGATGAGTTTTGGAACTTTTCTTTTGAAGCTGAAACTCTTCTTTGTCAAATGTTGCCTTTATCTTTTCTTAAAAACAATAAAAAAGAGTTGAAAGTTGAAAGCAAAAAAAAAAAAACTATTTGTATCAAAGCGGCAAGAGAGTGATGTACTCCAAGCACCTGTTAAATGTGAGTAGTGTGTGGATAATTAATAAAGGAATGTGTTTTAATATATAAGCACTATTGTCATTTTTCCTTGGCATGATTACTATGGGGAAATGCAAGGAGGTACACTCAGAAGGAAGGACATGTGTTCATAGATCTCTACTGCTGAGTCCTGTGGGACTAATAGCACTGTCTGACCTTGCTTAACTGTGGGGTCGCTTGATATCAGGTGAGATTACATTTGATGGGTGAGCATGGGTGATGTGGAGTGAGGCACATTTTTTCACACAGAGAAAGAGCACAAGGAAGGAATACATGCTCGCAACTTTGAGACATACAGGCTTAGGCCCACGAATTTACAGATGGATTGAGGCATTGTACTCCAAACCAACTGCACAGATACGCATCAATGGGACCCTCTCGGGCACCTTCGCATTGTACAACGGTGCACAACAGGGATGCCCACTTTCACCACTGCTGTCAATTTTCTTGGAAACGCAGAGCCCTAAGGTACCTGGGTATGGAGAGCACGTATTTCTTATGGATCTCTGACAAGGCCATGGTCAAAAGGGAGTTTATACTTCCCAGATTTTGAGAGGTACCATGAGGCAGCAGTGTTACGGAGGGCAATCGATTGGGTCCATGGTGCCTCCCAGAAAAAATGGGTATCACTGGAAGAAAATTTGTGTGGAAGATACTTAAGTCAAATAATGTGGGTACCCGGGAGGTATAGGGATATCCCTGGTGATGTTGCGCAAATGACAAAAGAAACCTTAAGAGCTTGGGATAGCCTATTTAACACTAGGCTATGGCAATATAACAGCACATTAATGCCTTTGTCAGGTACGCAATATTTCCCTGCCAGGGAAGGAGAACAAGCTATAGCTGAGGTGGACACTCTCGGATAGAGTAAGATTAAAAGATGTTATGGAGGGAAATGCCCTGTGTACAATAGGTGAACTACGCAAGAGATATGGGAAATCACCATGGGATAAGTGGAGATATAGGCAACTCCAACACTTTTTAGATAGCCTCCCAATACCCCTTCACTCCAGTAAAGAGCTTACCCCATGGGAAGTTTGTTGGACCAAGGGGCGATAAGGGGCCATGGAATATCTATCATATACAAGATGTTGATCTCCTCTCCAGGTTCGAAGCCAATACGCTTTCTAGAGAGCTGGGAGTTGGAACTGGATCAAACTATACCAGAGCAAATGAAACATAAAATCATAGATGTACACTCAAATTCAACAGATATGAGAATAAAAGAAATGAACTATAAATTATTAACCAAACGGTACTATCTCCCAACAAAACTTCATAAGATTAATCCAGAGATATCATCGCTATGCTGGAGGGAATGCGGATTGGAGGGTACACATGCCCACATATGGTGGCAGTGCACCAAGATCCAATTTTTTTGGAAAGAGATATTGAAAATAACTTAAAAGATCACTAGGGTAGAGGTTGTGCAGGATCCTTGCCAATGTTTGTTCCATGCCACTGGGGAGTCGAGGAAGAAATACAGAACAGCAGTAGTACCACATCTATTAAATGCGGCAAAAGCTCTAATACCAAGACAATGGAAAATAAATAAAGCTCTGTCAATTAAGGATTGATTTAGAGAAATAGATAACATCAGATTGATGGAAGAATTGATATCTCTACAAAATGACTCTAGATAAAGATTCTATAGAATCTGGAAAGAATGGATTGGCTTTAAACAAACTGAAGCATATTGGAACATTATGAGAGAGTGAGGGGGTGTGGCTGGGTGTGATAGGGGTGGGGGGGCATTTTTTTTTAGGTATTAAGGGATGAGGGATATATTATAAAGTTTGGATACTCACAATTAGTAGTACACTTTGGGTTAAGATAAGATTGAAGGTCTAGGTTAAGAGGAATACATGGTAAATAGGGTGGACTGGGTGAAATAGGCATAAGGCAAATCCCCCATTGTTCCACCCTTATGAAATTATTAATTTAAAAATATATTATAGAAGCACTGAGATAATGGTATTGGGAATTTCAAGGGTGAGTTCTCCCCTTTTTTCTTTTCTTTTTTCTCTCTTTCAAATTTCCCACCCCCCCCTCCTTTGCCCCCTTCCTCCCTTCTTCACCCTCCCCCCTCACTTTTTTTCCTCTCTTTTCTCCCCTCCCCACCTCCTCCCATCCTCCCCTTCTGTTCTGCGTCTGTTTTTCATTTCGTTCTTTTAGGTAGGAATGGTATAGATTGTAGGAATTGGATGTAAGGAGTGAAAAATATAGCGTAGAAGTTTTCATTTCAGAAATGTTAAATGTTAATGTTAAATGTATGTCAATTGTTAAGTGTTAAATGTAATGTGTTATGTAAATATGTAATGTATATGATTGTATTTTATAGGATGAATTTTGGAACTCTTCTTTTGAAGCTGAAACTCTTCTTTGTTAAATGTTGCCTTTATCTTTTCTTAAAAACAATAAAAAAGAGTTAAAAGCAAAAAAAAAAAAAATATTTGTATCAAAGCGGCAAGAGAGTGATGTACTCCAAGCACCTGTTAAATGTGAGTAGTGTGTGGATAATTAATAAAGGAATGTGTTTTAATATATAAGCGCTATTGTCATTTTTCCTTGGCATGATTACTATGGGGAAATGCAAGGAGGTACACTCAGAAGGAAGGACATGTGTTCATAGATCTCTACTGCTGAGTCCTGTGGGACTAATAGCACTGTCTGACCTTGCTTAACTGTGGGATCGCTTGATACCAGGTGAGATTACATCTGATGGGTGAGCATGGGTGATGTGGAGTGAGGCATGTTTTTTCACAAGGAGAAAGAGTACAAGGAAGAGTCGTATATATAAACATTTGGCACTATATATAGATAGATTATTATTTGTAATCCCAGTGGGGATAGCAAAAAAAGACAGGTTTTTTTTGCACATACAGTATTCATCTCCTTTGGCACTTTATAAGGATTCTATGTTTTTTTTTCCATTTGGTGAACACAATTAGTATCCCAGTGGGGATAGCACTATTATATTGTAATTTGAATTTTTTGGGGGGCACTTTACTTGTATATTCACATATTTGTATTGTATTCAATATTAATTTGATTAAGATAAGCGCACCATATTATTTATAACAATTCAAGTAGCACAGTAATATTGGAATGTGGTAGTGTCTGCAGATGTTAGAAATAGCTGTTGAATAGTTGCTCGCAAGGTTACTTTTATCTTTAGACTTATTATTTAGGTTTTTATCACAGAAAGAAAAAAGAGTGAAACATAAAGTAATAACCATTTTAACTACTTTACTTATACCTGCTAATAAAGTACAGAAATGCATCAATGCAGTGTTTTCTAAGACACTCTTTAGGGTTTATTATCAGGTTTCTTCAGCTGCCTAATCTGGCCCTTTTCACAGTGGCATGCACCTGTAAAAATATAGTTACATAGTTACATAGTTAGTAAGGTTGAATAAAGATACCAGTCCATCCAGTTCAACCTGAGTGAGTGTGTGTGTCCACAATTATCCCTATTTATTTAAGGTACCCATATAGCGCCGTCAATTTACGCATCGCTCCACACATACATCATACACTTACGATCCCTACCCTCAAGGAGCCCACAATCCAAGGTGCCCAAACTCACATTCATATACTAGGGGCCAATTTTGGACAGAAGCCAATGAACCTACCAGTATATCTTTGGAGTGTGGGAGGAAACTGGAGTACCCGGAGGAAACCCACGCAGACACAGGGAGAACATGCAAACTCCAGGCAGGTAGTGTCATGGTTGAGATTTGAACCAGCGAGATTTGAACTGCTATGCGAGAGTGCTACCCACTTACACCACTGTGCCGCCCATACATAGTAAAAATACATATTTAACATATTTTTCGGACCATAAGACGCACTTTTTTCCCCTAGAAATATGGGGGAAAATGTCCCTGCGTCATATGGTGCGAATATACGTCAGGCACCACCCCCTGCCGCCACTGGCACCGCCCCTGCCGTTGCTGGCACTGCCCCCTGCCACCACTCACATCGCCTCCCGCCACCACTCGCATCGCCTCCCGACGCCACCACCGGATAGACTTCCAAATCCCCGGCGCTGGATGAGACAGAAAACAGGCCACTATAGGCCTGATGGAGGAGGGAGAAGTGCCAGCTGTCCCTTGGGGAGCCTGGCACCATAGAGGCAGAGAGAATGCAGGGCCAGGGACTCTGACAGGAGCGGCCAGAGGAAGAGGCGTAGGCATGAGTTGGCTCCCAGGAACGATGGCCGGGAGGAGGAGGAGGATGGACCGAGGACAGGAGGAATAGACAGGCTGCTGGGATAACATCAGGTAAGGCAATGGTCACTCTGCATTTCTATGGCATGGTCACTCTGCATTTCTATGGCATGGTCACTCTGCATTTTCTATGGTAATTCTCACTCTGCATTTTCTATGGTAATAGTCACTCTGCATTTCATGGGCACTAGAAAATATTTTAGTACACCATTTGGTTCAGAATATTTTTTTTTCTTGTTTTCAACCTCTAAAACCTAGGTGCGTCTTATGGTCAGGTGCATCTTATGGAGTGAAAAATATGGTATGTATTACTCTGAACATTGTTTAGCCTGAGGGTTGTTGTATTATGCCTGCATCATAGGCTTGCGTCTGGTGGTCCATGGTCTTAAAAGTGTAATTCTTTTTAACAATGACAAATTAACATAGCTGAGCAAATGCCTAGAAGCCTGGAAAATTTGTTTTGCCAGCAGTCCTTTGAGGAAGAAAGTTGAAAATGGTGAACATAAGCAATGTTATAAAATATAATAAACAAACTATGCTGGTAAAAACAAAAACTGTAAAAACAAAGTGCCACCTTTTCTAACAAACAGCTGGTATGTCTTAAATTTCATTAGTAGGCACAAGCCATACCCTAAGCTGTATGCAAGTCACATCAATAAAATGCAGACTGTGGTGTGTAGTCTGCATAGCCCCATTGAGTTATTTCTCTTTAACACAGCGGAGAGAGTTTCATTATTCAAGGAAAGATGATCAGGTGACTTTGATGGGTCACCTGACCTGGATATCCCAGTTTTTTTTTCTTTAAACCATGCTTCATTCATTTAATAGTGGTAATCATGCCTATAAAGTACGTTGCTGTGCCTTTTTGTTTTGGGTGTAGTTTATTGCTACTTAAAACATTTTAAATAATAGGTGAGAAAAAGGTATGAAATTGTTTTAAGTATTTTACTTTTTACATTTTTTTAAGTGATTTGGATTCAACATACACCAAAAATAAGTAACTTTTTTTTGTTTTAGGTATTTATTGTTGTGGTATATTTTTAACACATCCTGCTTAATTTTTTGGTGTATGTTACTGTTCTATGTTAAAAAACGGATAACAGTTGAATATCCCTAAAAACTCCAATAAAAGTCTCCAGTTAACTGTCTCTACATATTTTCAAGGTGCTATTTGTATGCCTTTTTTTGCACCTTTTGTTTAAAACACCCTATGTAACAACAAAAAAACACTCAGTGAGGAGTGGGGGCTGTGGCAGGGCTTCCCAAGCTATTTACCGGATTTTAAAGCTCAAGATAGATGTTAGCATTGGGTGGACTGGTGGACCTTATCTTTTTAGCAATTATTTAACCTGTCTTCACATGCTACATGCCAGCTGTGGATTAGCATAAAGTATAACTACATATTTTTAAATCCTGGATAGCGTGGAGATTAGAACACCTATTAGCTTTTCAGCAATCGCTGTATGTATGGATATTTTTTTTAACTTAAACCTCAGATAGTTGTGGTAACACAAGCCCTTTTAGATTATATTTCTCATTTATATACTGCCAGATTCACCTCCCCATTGAAGCATCTAGAGGCATGTTTTTGAGGTCCATATACAAGGATTACCTGTAATAGTTTAGATATATATTATCTATATGGGGTAGTTGTGTCTTCTCCTCCCAGTAAGGATACAGATTATCTAGAAAATTTGAGGAATTTGGATTAACAGTTCCAGTCTGGGCCAATTCTGACATTCCTCTCTTACTTGTAAAAATCAGCATTTTTTGCTAGAAAACTACTTAGAACCACGAATATAGTATATATTTTTTTAAGCAGAGTCCCTAGAGAATAAAATGGGGGTTGTTGCATACTTTTATGCTACACAATATTGCGCAGAGGTTTTTCAAATGCAACCTTTTTGGAAAAAAATACACCCTAATTAATTTTAATGCCCAAAAACACAAAACAATACCCAATTGTGTAAAAAAAGTAAATAGATACCAAACATGTCACACTTTAAAATTGCATATGTCTATGGAATGGTGCCAAACTACGGTATCTAAAAATGTCCATAGGGGATACTTTAAAAGCCTTTACAGGTTACCAGTTTAGAGTTACACTGGAGATCTGACACTAAAATTATTGCTCTTCTGATCTGATATTTGCTGTGATATCTGACATGTGTGGTGCAATCTCTATTTACATATATGCGTGGGACCGGCATTCGTGTTTACATGGGGGAATGGGGGGCACTTTACATTTTTTTTTACATTTTTTTTTTTTTTAAATGATTATCACTTTTATTGCTATCACAAGGGATGAACAACAGCTTTTAGGCTATGACAGGTTGTCTTTATGGAGAGATCTGGGGTCTATCAGACCCCAGATCTCTCCTCTGGCCTCAAAAGCATGTGATCAAACCAAGATCGGTTTGATCAGAGGCTTTCACAAGCTGGTAACAGCTTGTTTACATGTAGGAATGAGCCAAACAACCCCCAGTTCGGTTTGCAGCAGAACATGAGAACAGGCAAAAAATTTGGCAGAACAAGCGAACACCGTTAAAGTCTATGGGACACGAACGTGAAAAATCAAAAGTGCTAATTTTAAGGGTTAATATGCAAGTTATTGTCATAAAAAGCCTTTAGAATTAGCACTTTTGATTCCTCCCATAGACAATTCATTATAGCCGCGAGTAGTTTTAAATAACTTTTCCTTTAGAAATGTAATTTTGTGTAGGGACACGGGAAAAATGCACCACTTTACAGGCATACTATAGACACCCCTCAGGTACGAAATTTAAAGGAATATTTCACTTTTATTGTTTCACTTTAAGCATTATTAAAATCACTGCTCCCAAAAAAACGACCGTTTTTAAAACTTTATTTTGGATTGATACATGTCAGGCCCCAAACACTTTTTATGACAATACCATGCATATAAGCCTTTAAAATTAGCACTTTTGATTTCTCCCATAGACTTTTAAAGGGTGTTCCGTGGCTTTCAAATTTGCCGCGAACACCCTAAATTGTTCGCTATTCGGCAAACACCCGATGTTCGAGTCGAACTTACGTTCGACTCGAACATCGTGCTTATCCCTATTTACATGATACCGAAATCGGAAGTGACAAAATTTTCATTACTTACGGTTTATGACATCACACAGTGGGAGGAACAACATCAGTTCCTCTCACTGTGTTCCAGGAAGCAGATGCTGATGGTCCCATTCTTACTTTGTAGATTCGCCAGAAAAAAAAACATTCATTGCTGCAGCGATGACCGAGATATCACCCTTCCCATCCAAGGATGTACGGTTATGTCCTATGGACGGGAATTGGTTAATATTTAACCAAAGGGTTGTACCTAATATACATAATTGCAACTACCAAGTTGTCCTATCATACCTTAAAGCAGAATGGGGATTTTCAAAAAATTCCCCATCAGTACACCCACATACACACACACACACAACACTAAACAGTTATTATATTTGTGAAATTTCTTACAGTTTAAGAGATATGTCTGATTGAATTTTCAGGTCAGCTCTGTGATTCAAAAAATGCATCATCTTTTCTGGCAGTGCAAGGATTAGAGTATAGCCTCATGTAATAAAAGGTGAATGGTCTTAGATACGTACCATCATCCAAATTAATATGAAGAAACAAAATGGAGTGGGAACAGGGGAAAGTGGCTGATGTTGACCCCATAACATTCCCACCCTAAAGTAGCTGGGCTATCTCGGTACTGATAGATATTGAACATAGATAATGAACAATATGTAAATTATATAAAAGAAGTTTATTACAAAAAGGAAAATACACAGTATACTTATTAAAATTGAAAAACAGAAACTCGGGATTTCCCCAAGAAATATCTGTTGTTATAACATATAGAATGGTCTGGGTCTCGACTAGTTTTGTGGGGTTAACGCTTCCTCAGGAGGACCAATCTATGAAACAGATAATACAATAAAAACACAAGCATAATAGGTACAATAATCGTAATACAGCATGTAAAAAAGGGGAAAAAATAACCAAATTATAATATGAAGAACTAGCTTACCCTATAACTAGGTGATCATGTGCGGCACCAGGCCACCCCACTAAATCCCCCCCCCCCGGTGAACAAGGGGGAATGTGTGGAATTCCTCTAAATAAATAGAAAGCATAAACAGATATGAAATAGATGGGGGGCCTGATGAATAGGCTGGTTTAAAGATACATGATAGTTGTCAATTAACATAATAAGGGTAGGGAAGGGGAAAAAAATAAATAAAAAAGGGGGGGAGAAAAAGGGGGGAAAGGGGGGAGAAGGAGAGGACCCTCTCCTTCTCCCCCCCTTTCCCCCCTCTTTCTCCCCATCCTTTTTATTTATTTTTTTCCTCGGACGGACTTTCGATGGAGTTTCGACGCAACAGACTTTCCTACACACAATCACACCAAAGTCCGACTGATTCGAACGTGATGACGTACGACCGGACTAGAATAAGGAAGTTCATAGCCAGTAGCCAATAGCTGTCCTTGCGTAGTTGTTTGTCCATCGGATTAGCATACAGACGAATGGATTTTTCAACCGGACTCGAGTCCGTCGGAAAGATTTGAAACATGTTCTATTTCTAAAGTCCAGGGATTGCATCATATCCTCTCTTTACACTGTAATCAGACTACATTTCCCATCATGCTTTGCAAATTATAATGAATGTGGGAGGTAAACTAGGCTTGTACATGTAAATGTGAACTCGCCCACTTCAACATAAATCATACCCCTCATTCTGCAGCCAGCAAGCCATACATAACACACGGTATGATAGGTTACAACCTTATAAATGTAAAGCATGTATGTTCTCTCCCCTCCAGCCACAATCATATTGCCCTTATTTACTTTATGTAATCATTACTGAACTGTAGACACATCCCATAACTATATATTATACACACTGTACTATGCTGTAGTTCAGAAATGGAAATATTGCTCCTGCTACAGTTTTGAGATCATTCTAACAGCAATCAGCTAATCAGTGGTGATCAGTGCAGCTCATCAGTGGCCCCCAGTGTAGCTCATAAGTGGCACCCAGTGCAGCTCATCAGTGGCCACCAATGCAGCTCATCAGTGGCCCCCAGTGCAGCTCATCAGCGACCCCCAGTGCAGCTTATCAGTGGCCCCCAGTGCAGCTCATCAGTGGCCCCCAGTGCAGCTCATCAGTGGTCCCCAGTGTAGCTCATTAGTGGCACCCAGTGCAGCTCATCAATGGCCCCCAGTGCAGCTCATTAGTAGCCCCCAGTGCAGCTCAACAGTGGCCCCAGTGTAGCTCATCAGTGGCCCCCCAGTGCAGCTCATCAATGGCCCCCAGTGTAGCTCATAAGTGGCCCTAGTGCAGCTCATCAATGGCATCAATGGCCCTCAGTGCAGCTCATCAGTCGCCCCCAGTGCAGCTCACCAGTGGCCCCCAGTGCAACTCATCAGTAACCTACCAGCGCATAGTGGGATCGTTAGCACAAATCACCGGATGACACAGCAGGGATCTCTGCTGTGACAGGTATTGTATGCAAGAACACCAATCACTGTAATCTCCCATTGGATTGGCACAGTGCGCTATCAATCACGATTACAGTGATCAGTGTTCTTGCATACAATACCTGTCACAGCCAGAGATCCATGCTGAGTCATCCGGTCATCTGATAACAATCAGGCTATACACAGAGATAGTGGACAGGCGGGCGGCAAGGGGGGGGCTGAGTGGAGGGGCAGAGACTGGCAGGGAGCAGAGGAGGAGGGAGGAGAGAGGAGGAGGAGTACACCAGCTCCATGGGCAGCACAGACCGGGGGCTATGAGACCCCTCCACCCATTACAGGACCACTGGCTGAGCTTAGGAGCGGGATAGAAGACAACGGTCTTACAAACAGGATGTCAGCAGGCAATAACGGTTTTTCAGCAAGATCAGCAGACTATTGCAGAGGAACTACAGAGCTCCGAAGAACATGGATGGCAAAGTTGGTGAAGGTAGGAGATCAGCAACAAGGACATCAAAAAAAGTTTTTGCCCACAGTTCTGCTTTAAGAGTTGCTGGCCTGGGGTGTTTCGGGTGCGCATCGCGTCGGGCATACTGTATACCATGTATTGTTTTTAACATGGCTGACTAATTTTGATCTTATAGCAAAAATTGTAAATACTGTACATTGATTTACAACATTCATGTTTTTCAGTATCTTGTATATCTTTATAATTCCTATTTTTATGCTTATAGAGACATACCCTACCAATCTCCTGAGGAAGTGCCAGATATAGTTATATCCTCCAGTGCTGATATAACATATTTGGGGATATCATAGGCCAACAATACATGTGTGTATAAAGGATGGAAGATGTAGGGGATGCAATCTATTTATGGTAGGGATGGTCTTGATTAGGAATGATCCCGATGTTTGAGTCGAATGTAAGTTCGACTCGAACATCGGGTGTTCGCCTTTTCGCCGAACAGCGAACAATATGCGGAGTTCGCGGCAAATTCGAAAGCTGCAGGAACACTGTTAAAGTCTATGGGACACTATCATGAAAATTCAAAAGTGCTAATTTTAAAGGCTTACAGAATATGCAGGTTATTGTCATAAAAATTGTTTGGGAACCCGGGTCCTGCCCCAGGGGACATGTATCAATGCAAAAAATGTTTTTAAAAACGGCTGTTTTTTTCGAGAGCAGTGATTTTTTTTAATGCTTAAAGTGAAACAAAAAAAATATCGTGCCTATAGTATGCCTGTAAAGTGGTGCATTTTTCCCGTGTTTAGAACAGTACCACAGCAAAATGACATTTCTTTTTTTTGAGTTTAAAATAAAGTTTATTGAAATATCAAGAAAATACATCAAGCAGGAGAAAGAAATAAGAGCAAAATGCTCAACGTGTACATGGTGTAGTAGTAGTACAGCAATTACAAAGAATGACTACAGCAATTCTTCATGGACCCTTTTCTTAAGAATAAAAAGAAAAATAAAAAAAAATAAAAAATAAAGTAACCAGTCACCTTGGACTCAGGAATTCTCGCCACCAGAGCCCCGTCTGGGAACTAACTGCTCTGGTGAACTGGGAATCACCAAGCCCACCTCGTTACCCAATGTGAAAAAATGTTTAGAAAAAAGAGGCTAGCAAAAGGACAAGGAAAATTAGAAAAAGGGGAATTGTATCTTTATGACAGATGAATACTACATTAATATCATACTTAAACGAACTATAATTAGTCAAAGTGGCGATCTGTTGGGTTGAACTCTCTCAAGGCAGATTGAACCGTAATCCATTAATCAGGACTAAAACCAACTGTGTTTAAGAATCAGGAGAAAACAATGTCCAAGGATCTGCCCTGAGAACAACCCTTAGGCTAATACCATAAATAGTAGAGAATACCGAGAGCCTGAGGAGATAGTATGGAAAATAGAAAAAGCTGAAGGGTGAAAGAAGGAAAGAAAGAAGGGGAGAGGAACAGAAGAGGTGGGGGGGGGGGACGAAGGGAGTAGCTAATCGTAAAGAATAAGGGGAAGGAAGTGCACAGAAGACCATAAGGAGAGGGAAATTGGAGGCCGTCCAAGGAGGAACCACAATCATGACCTATCGTTCACACATACAGGGGATGTCCAATGAGGGTTGCCCAAGGTTCCCAAATAATCTTGAATTTGTCTAGGGTATCCAGTATAGTATTGGATATCTTTTCTTGCAGCATAATCCAAGAAATTTTTTGTTTAGCCGATCGAATGGACACTTTCGGTGACTTCCAGGACCGGGTTATAGTCATTTTAGCACCCAAGAGAATAAACTGAATCAACTTCTGGGTATGCTTGGATATTTTGGGAATGGGACCATTAAGTACAGCTATAATTGGATCTTGTTTCAGTGCACAACCACATGTTCTGCGGATGAGGGAGAATATCTTATTCCAAAACATTCTGATTTTAGGGCATTCCCATAGTATGTGTAAAAGAGTGGCGGTATGGTTGCAACCTCTAAAACAAAGAGGTGATGTTTGCGGGTAGAATTTGGCCAGTCGTGAAGGTACCAGATACCAGCGTGTAAGAGTTTTCAGACCCGCTTCATTTAGTGATGTGTTCACAATACCTTTGAAGGAGCGGGCAAAGTTAGAATGCCATGCGTCTAGTTTCCAGCTGAAGTCAAGGTCCCGCTCCCAGCTCATCATGTATGCCGCTTTCTCTGTGGATTCCGCTAGAGATGAATAAATGAGAGAGATACCTCCTCTTGTGTCTAAGGCTGAAGTGCACCATTGTTCGTAGGGCGTTACTGATAGGTGATTCTCACCACTCTTCCATAACCGGTTCAAGAAATGTGATAGTTGAAAAAACCTAAATTTTTCGGCTGAGGGCTTTTCAAGTTTAGAAGTACAGTATGTTAAAGTGAGGGGACCATTAGAGTTAAAGAATTGTCCAATCCTGTAGAGGCCTTTGTCTAGCCACCATTTGAAGGCTCGGATGTCTAAGCCAGGGGGAAAGTTGGGGTTCCTGAAGATATGTGCAAGTGGGTGCCAAGTAGAAATGAGGGGTTTTAGTTTATGGAGAGAGTCACATAACTTCATGGAGTGAGACAATGTGGGAGCTAGTATAGGGGGGCGTTTTTTGGGATGTTCCAAAGTAGAAAATCTAAAGTAAAATTAGGGGCCGCCTCTCCTTCCATGTTCACCCAGTCTGGTTTGAATCCCTTCATGTAAATTGTGGAAAATTGACTTAACTGCGCTGCCTGATAGTATCACCATAGGTTAGGTACCCCTAGGCCTCCCTTCTTTCTGGGTCTAAATAGCACCTCTTTAGAGAACCTGTGACCTTTTTTGTCCCAAATAAAGCGAATGATGGCAGATTGTAAGCGTTGAATGTGCGATTTGGGGACCGGAATGGGTAGGGAGCGAAAAAGATATAAAATCCTAGGTAGAAGCATCATTTTGACCGCGTTCACTTTGCCTAGCCACGAGAGATTATAAAGCGACCACTGGGTCAGATCGTCAGTGAGCTTTTTGAACATAGGAAGAAAGTTATGTTTAAACATTAGGTCAATACTGGACGTGAGGTTGATGCCGAGATAAGGGATGGAGGTTGAATTCCACGAAAATGGAAATTTATTTCTTAGGTTATTAACAATGTCCTGAGGGGTGGATACATTGAGAGCGACTGATTTGGAGACATTTACTTTAAGTCCGGAAGCTAGTTCAAAGTTGTGTAAAAGTTGGATTACGTTGGGGGTGGAAATTAAGGGGGATGTTATGAACAAGAGGACATCATCCGCAAATAAAGCGCATTTGTGAGTAGATTGTCCGCAACGGACTCCATAAATGTCCGGATGTTGTCTTAGCGCGATGGCTAAAGATTCGATAGCCATCGCGAAAAGAAGGGGGGATAGGGGACATCCCTGCCTTGTTCCCTTCTGTATGGGGAATTTATCTGAGAGGTGTCCTTGTATTCTGACCTTTAGGTTGGTGATATAGAGCTTCCAAAACATTAATAAAGTTTCGGCCAAAACCCCATTTACGTAAAATCGTGAAAAGGTAGGGCCAAGCCACCGTGTCAAACGCTTTTTGGAGATCAATGGAAAGGAGGAGGCCCTCCTGAGGGGGGCCCCCATCCCACCCAGACTTCATTAAAGAAACTGCATTTATTGCTCTCCATATCTGGTCCGGACCCTGTCTCCCTGGTATAAACCCCACTTGGTCCTTATGTATGTAAGAACCTATAAAAGAAGCGAGTTTGTTCGATAATATTTTCGTCATGATTTTTAAGTCATTATTAATTAATGAAATAGGTCTGTAATTGCTCACTTCACTGGGGTCTTTACCCGGTTTAGGAATGACCGAGATGAAGGCCAAATTGGCATCAGGGTCCAAAGGGGAGGATTTGCTTAAGGAGTTGAAGAGACGAACCAGATACGGAGAGAGGGTATCTGTAAAGGTTTTGTAGTAGAAATTTGAAAACCCATCCGGGCCTGGGGCAGAATCTTTTCTGAGATCTTTAATGACTGCTCGGATCTCGGATTCTTGAAATGGGGATTCTAAAATGGAGCGATGAGATTCAGAGATTTTGGGCAGTATAATTTTCTCGAGAAATGCGTCTAATTTCTGTTGAGAGGTTGGGCAATCATCAGAATATAGGTTGGCATAAAATGATTGAAATGTTGTTAGGATTTTACTTGGATTTTGGGTGAGTGAACCTGACTGAGATTTTATTTTGGGTAGGGCAAAAGACCTATGTTTCGGGGTTAGTTTGGCCGCTAACTGAGGGCCAAATTTGTATGCGTGCAAATAGAAACTGCCACTAAGCCAATGAAGATGCTTATCCGCATTGGAGGTCAAGGCTGAATTAAGAGACAGTCTAATAGAGTCAAGTTTAGAGAGAGTGATAGGATTGGGATTTTGTTTATGAGATATACTGAGATCCTTGAACTCTTTCTCTAGCTTTAGGATATCTGCTTGCCGTTCTCGCTTTAATTTGGCAGAGAATTGTATCAGTTTCCCTCTAATTACCACTTTGTGAGCGTTTCAGAGAGTACTAGGGGAGATATCTTCAGTGTCATTAATCAAGAAATATTCTTTAATATCCTTCAATATGGTACGGTGGACAGGGTTAGATAAGGTTTTTTCATTTAATCGCCAGAGACGAGAGCCAGGGGGAGACAACGAATTAGATAATTTTAAGGTTACTAGGGAGTGCTCAGACCACGGAACATCTTGGATAGAGGCATGGTTAGCAGTGTGTATATCAGAGTTTGAAAACATGGTCAATTCTAGCATAGGTCTTATGGGGAGCTGAGTAGTGTGTATAGTCCTTTGTCGAGGGATTGAGTTCCCTCCATGAATCATCAAGACCTAATGAGTGGAGAAGTCTGGCAATCTGGAGACTCTGTTTGGGGGTTTTTTTAAGGTGAGGGATCCCCTGATTCGATTTATCGAGAATCTGGTCAAACGTGATGTTGGAATCCCCACCCATAATCACCCTTCCCTCAAAGTGGGGAGAGAGTGTGGCAAGTAAGGAGGAGAAGAACTTAGCTTGGCCCTTGTTAGGTGCATAATAGGATATAATGGTGTAGAGGTTACCTTCAATTGAACCTTTGACTAAAATATATCTCCCATCATTATCTTTGATAGTCAGAGCATGTGAAAATGGGGTCTGTTTAGAGATTAGGATGGCAACCCCCCTTTTTTTCTCGCCAGCGTTTGCGAGGAAGAAAATGGGGTATTTATTGTGTAGAAAAGGGGGGGAATAATTTGAAGGAAAATGGGTTTCTTGGAGAAGAACTATATCTAGTCCTCTGGAATTGTAGCTTTGAAAGGCTTTATGCCTTTTGATGGGGGAGTTGAGCCCTTGGGTGTTGTGAGAGGCAATCTTGAGAGCCCTCTGGAGAGGGGGGGAATCAGCCATAGTCACAGGAGGTGTAAAACTGGTGCATTTGGTGTGAACCTACCTGGTTCCTAGTTGATGCGATTCTGAGTCTGGGAGGGAGACCTCGAAGCCGCAGCGGAAGATTCTGGATAATGATGGTCCTCTGTGCACATTCCTGAAATAAATGGGGGGAGAAAGAGAAAGAAGAAGAAAAGAGGGGAGTGATAAGAATATAAGGAAAGAAAGGAAAAATAATTAATAAGAGCAAACTACTAAATTCAAAAAAGACCAGGCTTAAATGCCTAGTAAACCGAGGAACTGGACTAATAAGTTCAGTTCGAATCCAAGACCCGAGAAAAAAGGGGGTCTCAGAAAAACAAGAACAACCTCAGCCGAGGTTGTATGTCTGATGTAACCAGAGGGGAAATCCCCCTTGGTCACAACAGAAGGAGTGGCAATGCTAGCCCAGCCGAGCCGCCGGGTCCCCAATAACAGGGGTGATATGGAACCTCAAAAATGTGGAGATTAAATTCTCTTATATATATACCAAAATAAGAGAAAACATGAATAGAACCTTGAACAAACCCTTTAAGAGGAACAGGAGCACATCACTACATTGCAGAAAAATACCTGAACAAGGCATACAGTAGGTTTCATTCTACAAATAATCGGGGAGGGAGAGGAGAGGCAGGGAGAAGGAAATGGAAGGGGAGGAAGGGAAGGGATAGTGGTCTGGGATATGAATCTATGCCCTGGGGGTCACTAGGACCCAGTGGAACAACTAGGACAGTCCATCATAAAGACATGGGAGTATTTTCAAAAAATAAAAAAAGTCAGAGAATTCGGAGTTAACCTCTTCCATCTTCGCAGTGAGGAGCTAAGTGAAGAGAGTTCGGAGAAGTATTGCTGATCTCACGGATAAATATGAAGATTCAAATAGGGTGTACACAATGTACACAGTTACCCCTCAATCAAGGGGAAGATCCTGGAGGGGAAAAGATATCAACGCAGCCCTTATAGGGCCGAACAGAGATGGGGTCATCTAGGTGGAATGGAGTCACGGTGGCGCTTCGTTTGCTGTTTGTTCCAGATAGGAGTGATGGGGCTGCAAGGCGGAGGCCTCTTAGAGGAGCTTGGCTTGGACGGAGGTTCCTGGGGGGAAGCTTCTTGAGTGATAAATCCTAGTCTCAGGAACAAATGTTCACCCTCTTGGAAAGAAGAGAAGCCATATGATCTTTCTTTGTGTTGAAGCAGAAGGCGAAAAGGGAAGGACCAACGGTACTTAATTGATCTTTGTGAAAGGACTTCAAGAAGAGGTTTTAAGGCTCTCCTCTTTAGAATTGTGGTCTTGGAAATGTCTGCAAAGACTTGAATCTTGTTTCCTTGGAAGGATAAGTTATCCAGATTCTGGGATCTTTTCATAATTTCCTCTTTGGTCTCGTAATAGTGGGGTTTAACCACTATATCCCTCGGGAGACCATCCTGTCTGGGTGGTTGCAGCGCTCTGTGGGCCCTGTCAATCTCTAGTTTGTGGTTAGAGATGTCTGGGATAAGCTCTTTCATGAAAAGCTTCACTGTCTCATGAACATTAGTTACAGCCTCAGGGATGCCTCTTATGCGGAAGTTACATATCCGATTACGATTTTCCAAATCGTCGATCTTCCCTAGCGCAATATCAAGTTGGTCCTGCAGCAATTGAATGCAGTCAGTGTTCTGATTGGTGCGCGCTGCTGTGTGGTCTACTGCTTGTTCAATCACATCAATGCGAGCCCCCAAGCTCTGTAAATTGGCCTTTATAGACGTGGTAATTTGCGTGGCATTCTGGGCCAGGCCTGCAGCTAGCATATCTGAGAAACAGTTCAGGAGTTGGGCCATGTCAGTCTGGTGGGGAGAGCTGGGAAGGGCAGCCTGCTGTGTGGCTGAGGATGGGATGGTAGCGTGCATTGTGGGGATATGAAGCATATCAGACAGGGCTCTGTTGAAGAGGGAATCTGTGCTGGTGGGGTATACATTCTTAGGAGACTTAGTACTCACAGAGGACTCCAATGTAGGGGTGGCAGGCTGATCATCTGCAGGTATGTCTGCAATGGAGTCTCCTTCTCCTGTGTCTCCGTGAGGGGAAGCCGCAGTCGCCATCTTGGAAGTAGTGGAGGCGAGCAGGCCGAAGGTGAGTTGCCGACTAACCGCTGGTTTCTGAGCGCGGTTCTGCATAAATAAATGTGCCCCCGACCCTCCTCTGCCAGGGGGTATCAAGCAGGAGGGGTTCCGCTAACGATGTCTGCGTCTGGGGACCGTGGAAGGCTCGGCTGGGACGGAGCTCCCGTTCAGTGTGTCTTCCCGGAAGTCCCGCGCATGCGCACTCTCACAAAATGACATTTCTAAAGGAAAAATTGTCATTTAAAACTGATCGCGGCTGTAATGAATTGTCGGGTCTAGGCAATAAAGATACAGATAATTGAAAAAAAGAGCATGGGATCCCCCCCGTCCATTACCAGGCCCTTTGGGTCTGGTATAAATATTAAGGGGAACCCCAAATCAAAATTAAAAAAAATGGCATAGGGGTCCCCCTCAAAATCCATACCAGACCCTTATCCGCGCACACAACCTGTCAGGCCACAGGAAAGGAGGGGTGGCGAGAGAGCGCCCCCCCTCCTGAACCGTACCAGGCCACATGCCCTCAACAAGGGGAGGGTGCTTTGGGGTAGCCCACCAAAGCACCTTGTCCCCATGTTGATGGGGACAAGGGCCTCATCCACACAACCCTTGCCTGGTGGTTGTGGGGGTCTGCGGGTTGGGGGCTTATTGGAATCTGGAAGCCCCCTTTAACAAGGAGACCCCCAGATCCCGGCCTCCCCACTGTGTGAATTGGTAACGGGGTACAAATGTACCCTGACCATTTCACAAAAAAAGTGTCAAAATGGTAAAAAAGACAAGACACAGCTTGGGACATGTCCTTTATTAAAAAATAAAAATGTCCCACAAAGTAAGTTCATGCCGCCTGATGGACCGAAAAAGAAAAAAAAAGCGCAACCGACTCGCTTCCATGGTAGGCTCCCGCCTTCTGACACATCTTCGCTGTGGCAGCTCTTATATAACTGAGGGTGGGGCCACTCGGGGACATAACTGGGTGACCTTACCCCCTCTGACGCCACAGGGACTTCCCTATGGCCTCCCCATGGTGTCAAAGGGGGGTGTGTCACCTGTTTATGTCACCGGGTGGCCCTGCCCCCTCTGACACCACAGGGAACCCTTGGGGAAGTCCCCGTGGCGTAAGAGGGGGGCAGGGTCACACGTTTACGTCCCAGGGTGGCCCCGCCCTCAGTTATATGAGAGCTGTCACAGTGAAGATGCACCAGAAGGCGGGAGCCTCCCATGGAGGCGGGTCGGTCGCGGCTCTTTTTTCTTTTTTGGTTCGTCGGGTGGTGTGAACGTGGGACATTTTTTTTTAATAAAGGACTTGTCCCAAGCTGTGTCTTGTCTTTTTTACCATTTTGACACTTTTTTGTGAATGGTAGGGGTACATTTGTACCCCGTTACCAATTCACACAGAGGGAGGCCGGGATCTAGGCATCCCCTTGTTAAAGGGGGCTTCCATATTCCGATAAGCCCCCCTTGCCCACAGACCCCCACAACCACGGGGCAAGGGTTGTGGGGATGAGGCCCTGTCCCTATCAACATGGGGACAAGGTGCTTTGGGGGCTACCCCAAATCACCCTCCCCATGTTGAGGGCATGTGGCCTGGTACAGTTCAGGAAGGGGGGCACTCTCTTGTCCCCCCTCTTTTCCTGCGGCCTGCCAGGTTGCATACTCAGATAAGGGACTGGTATGGATTTTGGGGGGACCCTTACACCATTTTTTTTTAATTTGGCGCAGGGTTCCCCTTAATTTCCATATCAAACCCGAAGGGCCTGGTATCAATCTTAGGGGGACCCCCACGCAATTTTAAAAAACATTTTGATTCGGGGTTCTCCTTAATATTCATACCACCCCCCAGGCATGATATTTAAAGGAATATTTCATTTTTATTTCACTTTAAGCATTAAAAAAATCACTGCTCCCGAAAAAAGCTTCCATTGTAAAAAAAATATTTTGCATTGATACCCCTGGGGCAGGACTAAGGTCCCCAAACACTTTTTATGACAATAACTTGCATATAATGCCGCGTACACACGAGTGGACTTTTCGACCGCATTGGTCCGACGGACCAAGTCCGGCGGACAATTCGACCGTGTGTGGGCTTCATCTGACTTTTTCGGTCAAAAATCTGACGGACTTTAGATTTGGAACATGTTTCAAATCTTTCCGACGGACTCATGTCTGGTCGAAAAGTCCGCTCGTCTGTAAGCTAGTCAGACGGATGAAAAATGACGCTAGGGCAGCTATTGGCTACTGGCTATCAACTTCCATATTTTAGTCCAGTCATACGTCATCACGTACGAATCAGTCGGACTTTGGCATGATCGTGTGTGTAGGCAAGTTCGTTTGTTCGGAAAGTCCACCGAAAGTCCGTCGGATAGACCGTCGGACCAGTCCGGTCGAAAAGTCCGCTGGTGTGTACACGGCATAAGCCTTTAAAATTAGCACTTTTGATTTTTCATGTTCATGTCCCATAGACTTTAACGGTGTTTGTGTATTCTGCCAAATTTTTTGCCCGTTTGCATGTTCTGCTGCAAACCGAACAGGAGGGTGTTCGGCTCATCTCTAGTCCTGATGTTCGAGTCGAATGTAAGTTTGACTCAAACATCGGGGGTTCGCGGAACAAACACATACAATACATATGTTACTAAAATGAAAAAAATGAAAAATTTTTCATTTTAGTAACATATGTATTGTATGTGTTGTTCTGTGTCATCTGATTTGTGTATTTTTTCTCTCTTATCTATAGCAGTGTTTCTCAACTCCAGTCCTCAAGGCGCACCAACAGGTCATGTTTTCAGGATTTCCCTCAGATGAAACAGCTGTGGTAATTACTAAGGCAGTGAAACTGATCAAATCACCTGTGCAAAATAGTGGAAATCCTGAAAACATGACCTGTTGGTGCGCCTTGAGGACTGGAGTTGAGAAACACTGATCTATAGTATGTACCAAAACTCCTGATGAAGCTCACAAATTGAGCGAAACATGTTGAGTGGTATTCATTGAGTGGTTTTGTCAATTTCCTGTTACAAATGATTGATTCAGATTGAGAGATTGGTTGTTTTTAACCTTTTGGTGATATTTTTGTAATAATAAAAATTTGAATAAAAGATTCATTTTACATAGTTTAGATTTTGCATACATTATTTTATTTGTATTCACCTGATATTGCAAGCACCTTCAAAGTCCCTGGGGCAAGTTTACCCAAATCCCTTTACCTCTGTATCTATGAAATGTAATTAAATAGAATATCATAAAAAAATCATACAAATTAGCCATAAAAATAGAAACAATAAGAATTAGGCATAAAAATAGATTACAATAAATAAATAAAAAATCTATAAATAGATGTAGATTCTCTCAAGCCTATACCGTAAATAGCACTGTTAAAAGACTCTTATCAGCACAACATTCACATACCGACTGCTCATACTAAGTATAGATGTTATAGCTCATATATACATAGCAGATGTCAAAAGGACCACCCTACTTCATAGCTAATGAAAAGGTGTAACCACTAGAGGGGCTAAACAGTCCCCATGTTAATAGAATATGATATATAAAATATTATAGAGGGTATTTGTCAATTTAGGCTTGAAAAATAAAACCACAATTATAGGACTCTCCCACAAATATGCACCTAAAGATGCCTCTGCGGATTATCATGCTACGGAGAAACCATTGCCCGCTAGCACCTAATGAAAAATTCAATGTGAGCCAATAATAGTGATATACATAAAAACACATAATGTTACAAAAAGTATTTCTGAATTCCTGACAGACCGAACCAGAAACTGAAAGCTAACTACTACACATGTCAGATCTATCTATTCCGGATCCTACTAACTGAACAACTAATAAATCTAGATTCCGACTATGCACATCACTTGCTGAACTCTCACTGTAAATACTACCCACACCCCCTTAAAGTCCCTTACATGCAGAGTAGGTGTCCTAAATAGAGCCCTACTCGATACTAGGGCCAGACCTCCATATGTCATATGTGTACCCCAAAAGGATCTTAAATAGTAAAAGGAGCACACTAGACAGATAAAAACAAAGTTGTCCTGGCTATTACCGCAAGTGACTCGGGAGCTTCAATGAGAACTGTAGATGTCATACGACATTATGCAGTTCGATTTCTTCAATCGAGTCCAAGTCCTGGATCAGCAGCTATCAAGCCCCTGATGCTGATATATCTAATTGAATTTGCTAGGGATCTGGGATCCCTTGAAGACTGCCTATGCTGTCTATCCTATTCCTAAATCTTGATTATGCTAGCTTCCAACAATATTTTTGGTTTAGGGCACCACCAACACCTAAGGCCCAATTTTTCTACACCTGTTTAACAGGTGCATGTAATTTAAATTTTTTAAATATTTTTTACCAGCAGGGCCCATTCCTGCACCTAACAAGAGTAATGGCCAGTGCACATGATCTGAAAATCGAATGAAAAATACCGCTTTCGACGCGATCGTACGATAATCGGATTGTTAGTACAGAGCTTTCGAGAGTCGGTCATGACAATTCATTCAATATTATTCGATTGGACAAGCATGAACATTTTCCTCGTACGATTTTTGTTTAGTCAGTACAGTTGTCGTCTGAAAATACAATACAAATCCATTGCAACACATGACATCACTTCTGAGTTTATTTTCTGTCGTACAAGAATTTTCTGGACTTTAGTAACCTATTCAATTTCTACTTGCAACTGTTAAGCGAAAAAAGTCAGATGATCTGTTGTCCGATTTTCAGGTTGTGTGTACGGGCCATAACTGTAAGGGGTTACAGTGTTCAGGTACCGCCAACACCCAAGGCCCAATTTCTCTGCACCTGTTTGACTGGGGCATGTAATTACAATTTTTTCACAAATTTTTAACAGCAGGGCCCATTTTTGCACCCAACAAGAGTAACTGTAAAGGGTTACAGTGTTCAGGCACCACCAACACCCAAGGCCCAATTATTCTCCATCTGTTTGACAGGGGCATGTCATTTCAATTTTTCACTAATTTTTAACAGCAGGGCCCATTCCTGCACCCAACAAGAGTAATGCCCCGTACACACGGTCGGATTTTCCGATGGACAATGTTCGATCGGAGCGTGTTGTCGGAAATTCCGACCGTGTGTGGGTGCCATCGGACATTTTCCATCGGATTTTCTGACACACAAAGTTGGAGAGCAGGAGATAAAATTTTCCGACAACAAAATCCGATTGCGTCAATTCCGACCGTGTGTGGCCTGTTCCGACGCACAAAGTGCCACGCATGCTCAGAAGAAATCCCGAGACGGGACAGCTCGTTCTGGTAAACTTAACGTTCGCAATGGATACAGCACTTTCGTCACGCTGCAATGTTCAAAATGGTTTAATACAGCGCACTCTCTTCTTCTTTATAATGTGACAAGAATTAAGTAGTTTTGCTGCTCATATTCACACACACTTCTCACAAAGTTTTATTTGTGTTTTTTTAGTGGGATTCCCTGAATATATTGTTATTAGTTGTCACATCTGACAGTTTTATATTTTTTTTTTTTTTTTTTGGATTTTAAGCCTTTTTTTTTCTTTAATGTTTGGATTTTTTCCAAGGCTGATCTTTGTTCAATGTTATTTTTATTTTTCATCCAGAATATTTTTGGGTGTGTTTTGTGTGTCAAGTTACCCCAACACCATTAATATCTTTTATTATTTAATCTCCAGGAGATTGTTTGGTGTTGGTGTCCCTTGTTCATTTCACATTGTATATTTGAAATGTACCTGAATCCTCACAAACCAACTGTCATTTTTGAAGTAAAACACATAGGAGAGTATAATTCAAAACAAAAATCCTTTATTAAGGGATCCGAACCAAACAAAGAGGAAGGCAACACTGGATCAACAGGAGAAATTAGTGAAGCCTGAGACCCCCACGGCAGACATCAATTCTTCAACATCAAAATTGGTGGCCTGAGGAGTCCATATGTAAGGGAGGGCAGTCTGGTCCAGAATTCGCAGAGATCCGGATAGCAGCAGATGACATGTGTGTCACCAGGCTGTGGTACCACAAGAGGCTGCATCTTTTGGCAGACCAGACTGAACCCAGGGCAATCACTGTCTGGTCTTCCTTCCACGCTTCCTTCCGGGCTGTGGCTGTGCAGTTGGAGATGTGGCAGGAGGAGGAGTAGGATCTGGAGGAGGAGGAGGACTGGGGGGAATTTAAGGAGGAGGACTGGGGGGACCTGGAGGAGGACTGGGAGGACCTGGAGGAGAGGGAGGAGGAGGAGGAGGACCTGCAGGAGGAGGAGGAGGACCAACGCGAAGGTGTGTCTGAGGTGTAATTTGGCCCCTTATACCTTTCTCCAGAGCCTCCGATATGAGGGCCTCACACAAGACTTTTTGGCCCTCCTCCATCCTCTGCATTTTATAGGCTATGAAGGCAGCAATGTTCTCCTCCATGGACCTCTGTAGCCCTCCAAAAGAATGCTATAGCAGCCTCCTCTAGGGTACTCCTCCTACTGCCACTTTCTCTTTTCAGGGGGGGTGGAGGGACCTGCAGATCAGCCAGCCAGCTCGGCCCGGCCACCTCCTGGCTGAGACTTCCCTGTGTATGAAAAAGGGACATGGTTGTAGTGTTTTGCATCATCAATCCCAAACCTAAATTAGTACTCCCAAATAACATCTAGTTAACATAATTGATTGGACAAGCAGAAATATTTAGAGGAATGCTATACCTGGCTCAATCTGGGCTCCTCCACATGTGGCCTGGAAGGCCCAGGTTGGGCGTCAGAAGCCTCAGCCGGGGGGGGAAGGAAGCGTGGAAGGAAGACTGGAGAGGGATGACCTGGGTTCAGTCTGGCCTGCCAGAAAGTGCAGCCTGTCGTAGAACAACATCCTGGGGACATAGATGTCATCTGCTGCTCCGGATCTCTGTGAATCCTGGACTTTCTTGCGCTCCCTCAGATATGTGCTCCTCAGGCCACCAATGAAGATCTTTAAATAGGTGATGTCTGCCGTGGGGATCACCTGCTTCACAATTTCACACAATTGCTCCAGTGCTGCCTTCCTCTTTGCTTGGTTCTTGAAATGGGGGTGGGTAATCTCTCACAGACAGGGCAGCTCCCTTAGCATCTCTATGAATATTGACATGAAGTCATTGTCTTTCATTAAGATATCCATGTTCACTGCAAGACACAACACAAGACAAAGCCTAATGTCAGACAAAACTCTCCTAATCTTGTTACAATATAGGCCTCAATCTAGAAGCAGTATAGGCACAAGTTTGTCTCTTACCTTCGTTCTTACGATCGGCGCGTCCAATGCTCCTTCCTCCGCTCACAGATCGTACGTAATACGCACGCGTGTTACGCTTTATACACACTGTGCATGCGTGTAACTCCGCCCACCCCTGACGTTCTTTCTAGTCTATTCCCCGCCCCTTTTCGTTCGGCGCAGTGGGTGAAGAGCACATGGCGGAGTTACAGCAGGTGCATGCTAATTCTAGCAACGAGGAGGAGGAGGAGGAAAGCCCAGATCCAGGCACGTCCCGATCCAGAAGGAGACGTTTTAAGGCCACAAATATGTCCTTTGGGGAGATGTTGGAGATGGTCGACATCATGAGGAAGTCCGACTATGACGGAAAATATGGGCCTTACCCCAACCCCAACATCCGAAAGGCAAAAATCATTGCTAAAGTGTTCAAAAGCCTTCACAAGAATTTCGGGGTACGAAGATCTAAAGATCAGCTCAGGAAGCGGTGGTCGGACCTGAAGTTGAGAGAGCCAGAGCAGTACTGAAAGATCCGGAGAGTGCTGCAAAAAAGTAAGTAGTTGTGCTGTGTTCCTATTCTTTCTGTCTTTATTCCGTTCGTTCTTCTCCATATGCTTTTATTAATTGTAACGTTTAAAAGGGCAACTTTAATGTTCATGGGCCCATTATTCGTTCGTATCAAACATTTTTCTTTCGGCCTCTAGAACACCATTGTTTAGGCCATATGCATTTTCACACATTTTTTGGGGCCTACTTGGATGCCAAATATTTGTTTGTGTAGATGGGTTTGTTACTAGAATGAAATGCCAACTAGATTGTGTGTAAGGAGAGGACACTGAGCAGCTGTTTTCACATCTGGACACTGGAGCACTAGTGTGGGACCCCAGAACACCATTTTTATTAGGGGGCCACACAGGTGCTCCAGTGTATACTATAGGAGGGGCTACATCTGTGAAGCTTGTACCAAACAGGTAAAGTATTGCAGCTTGACAAAGGCCACTAAAAAATATACATCTTGGAACTCGACTAAAATAGACAATTGTACCCCACTTCCAAGCAATGTTTCCTATTTCTAGTTCTGCCATCAAATATCTGTGTGCTAAGTATACCATTTTTGTTTTACATAGGGGAGAAAAGACTCGGAGGACACCCCTCATCCTAGGAGAACACAGACCCCCCACCTATGGAAGAAGGTGAAATACCACCAACACAAGAAGAAGAGCAGGAGGAAGAAGAAGATGTGGTGGAGATTGGCACCACAACAGGTGAGTGTCTGCGACCACAGGCTCAGGTAAAAGAGATGGATGGTGGCAGATTTTTGAGACCTTTTTTTTTGTTCTTTATCTCTTTTTAGGTGATCGTGATGTGAGGGATAGAGAACGCTTTACTTCTGAAAGTGCCCAGATCCTGATCGGGGAGATCATAGGGTGTAATCTCGAATTGCACAACATACAGCAACAAATCAATGATGTTATTAAAAAAAATAATAACATCACACTGTTTTATTGTGGTCCAATCTTCTAAAATTTTTTTAAATGTTTAGAAAAGCCAAATTTGGAGGATGCACACAGTGTGCCAACATGTGCTATCTGCCATCACGGGAGATCAATGGACACGTTTTGGGGGTGCAACCCCTTCCTCAATTATAAAGTTGCGTTGAGGAAGGGCTTGCTCCCCCAAAACACGTCCCTTGATCCCCCCTGATGGCAGATAGCACATGTTGACATTCGTAAATTGGTGTGCATCTTCCAAATTTGGCTTTTCCAGGGGTGATTTCCCCCCATCTGAATGCTATATCAAACCCAGTTCCTAAATACTGATGTCTGATATAGCCTTCAGGTTTTCCCATATGTGAACTTTGTAAGTTCAAGTTTTTTGGCTTTCTTGTTGGTTTTACACAGGCCTTTTTTATCTGAAATGGATATTTTGATTTTTGATAATGCTACAGCAAAAATTGTTATACAACAAACATGTTGGTTTGTTTTAAAAACCTTTCGTAAATGCACATGTGATTGTGCAGGTATAAAAAAGTGCCTTACTCAAGAATGTGTGGATTATTGTCTCAACACTACAACACTTTTGGGGTGATGTAATTGCTGTTTTATGCAAAAATGGGGGTTATTTCCTAAGGCCAAATACACTTTGCACTACAAGTGCAGGTTCAGTGCAGTTGCAAGTGCACTTGTTGTGAAATGTGTTTTTGCATTTAGGAAGTACCACCCAACACTGTTTTTTATAAGGTTACCCAATCACGACATTTTCTGCACTCAACACATTTCTGTCAGGGTCAGCTAAAACAAACACAAGCAGTAAATGTCCACAAAGAATTTCTTTTGGTTGTTTTTTATTTGAAAAAGGTTTCACAGATTGTCTGGCATATTGATAGCCCCCCTACCCGCAAAGAACTCCAGGTATCGTAACCGGACATCACGGGCACTCAGGGAGGGCAAGCCAGGACGGCCACTTTCAAGCGCCGTCAGTGTTGATGGATTTGGGATTCCGGCCTCAGGCCCAACTGAGCCAGCATAGTTGGCTGAATGTTTTCTTAAAAAATTATGGAGAACACAGCAGGCAAGTATTATATGGTTCAGTTTATACTCCGCCATATGGATGGGTGTCAGAAATAATCGGAACCGGCTGGCCAGGATTCCAAATGTGTTCTCCACCACTCTTCGGGCTCTGGCCAGCCAGTAATTAAAAACCCTCTGTTCCGGGGTGAGGGTCCTCATCGGGAATGGCCGCATCAGGTGGTCCCCCATCGCAAATGCTTCATCAGCAACGAACACAAATGGGAGACCTTCAACATTGTCCTCTGGAGGTGGCAAGTCCAAGCTGCCATTCTGGAGACGCCTGTAGAACTCCGTCTGGGCGATCACCCCACCATCGGACATCCGGCCATTCTTCCCCACGTCCACATACAGGAACTCGTAATTAGCCGACACCACCGCCAACATCACTATACTATTAAACCCCTTTTAATTTTAATAGTACGACCCCGAGTTGGGTGGTGGGATGATGTGGACGTGTTTCCCATCAATTGCCCCTCCGCAGTTAGGAAAGTCCCACCGCTGGGCAAAGTGGGAGGCCACAGTCTGCCATTCCTGTGGCGTTGAAGGAAACTGTTGAAGAAAAAAAAATAAACATTACTATTTTTTCACAGAAACATGGCAAGCAGATTAGACACAAACATTATGGGGCAACCTCCAGATAGCATTTATTAAGGGGAATTTAACAACAACAAAGTATAAGGTACACCTATCATATTCCCCCTCCCCCCCTCTCATGGGCCATTTCTAACATTATAGGGGGGGAACTCTTGGACAGGTAACCCTCTTCACTTCATTGAGAGATGAATGCCTAAATAATGGGTATTACTTGGAACAGACCCTCCTTAGTTACACTATTGGCAGACCACTGGACAGGTAAGAAGTGTCTGAATACAAAGATATAAATACACACTGTACACATTTGAGGACATTTGGACATTCTGCTATTACCTATCAAGATAATAATAGGATACAAAAACTTTAAACAGTACCATTGGAAAGTATACAGGCAGGCCCTTGCACTACATGCTTTGGGTAATTCATCAATACATCTGACCAGTAAAGAGGTGGGTATAGTGTGTATGGGTTTGGCAAAGTCAGCAGATAGATGATTGAGGATAGAGAATTGACTTAGCAGTTGGGGGGAGGGAGGGTTACAAAAAATTTGGGGACATCACAAAAAAAAGCCTCTGGCACTCTGCCTGAATTTAAATAAAAAATAACATTTCCAAACATTTTAGGGGGTGTTTGGGGTAAAGCACTACTATAGAGCTGATAAAATACATTGTTAAGTGACTACATGAGGTGAATATAGGGGCAGGAGACACCATGCTGGAGAGGTTATTGAAGGGCATATATGTATGAAGGACCTAAAATAATAATTACATAAAAATCCAGCATGCATGAGGACAAAGGGGACATTCACAGCATATTACAATCATGGTAATTAGGGAATGAGGAAAGAAATACAAGATATTAGCAAACATTCAATACAATAAAATGTGATATAAAAGGAAAAAAATCTTACCTTCATATACTCCTTCTGCAGGACCTGGATGATGGCAGAACAGGTCTCTGGGATAATGATCCACAGAGCCTGGGGGGAGATGCCTGTCGAGAACTTCAAGTCCTGCAGACTTCTCCCTGTGGCCAAATACCGCAAGGTAGCGACCAACCTCTGCTCCGCAGTGATGGCTTGCCTCATGCAGGTATCCTGCCTGCTAATATAGGGGGTCAGCGAAGCCAACAAATGGTGAAACACGGGGTCTGTCATCCTGAGAAAGTTCCTGAAATCATCAGAATTATTCTCACGGATCTCACGGAGCAAAGGCATATGACAGAACTGGTCACGCTGAAGCAACCAATTCTTGGTCCATGAACTCCTCCCCACCCTGTTCATGGACTGGACTTGTGTCAAGGTCAGGACCCCAACACCAAGCCCCCGCACAGCACGAACTCTACGAGGAGTACGCATACGAAACATGGCTAGAAAACGGTCGGCTGCTCAGAACGAAGTAACAGAACGCACTGAAGAACGGCAAGGCCTGTGAAGAGCGACCTGAAAAACAGTAACGAACGAACAAGAATACAATGACTAAGTCACGCGGAACTTGCTTGCACGCACTGAAGAGCAGATACAAACCCACAAGCACAAACTGAACGGCAGAAAACGATCTGAAAGCCACAAGTCTGAAAAAGCGCGAATCGTCTCTCACCAAACTTTTACTAACACGAGATTAGCAAAAGGAGCCCAAAGGGTGCCGCGCTTGGTTCTGAACCGGCCTTTTCTAGTCTCGTCGTACGTGGTGTACGTGACCGCGTGGTTGTCGATCGGAAATTCCGACAACTTTGTGCGACCGTGTGTAGGCAAAACAAGTTTGAGCCAACATCCGTCGGAAAAAATCAGAGGATTTTGTTGTCGGAATGTCCGAACAAAGTCCGACCGTGTGTACACCCTATTACTGTGAGGGGTTACAGTGTTCTTGGTGACCTTGGGCCTGGGCTTGGGTGTGGACGGGACCCTCGTACAAACCACAGGGGTGTCCTGGACAGGAGGCACAGAAGGAGCAAGAGAGGACAGCAGGAGAGAGCACAGCCAGGCAAATCTCCAGGGAGAGGAACAACTGACACAGCCAGGAGGGCTGGTGAGTGACATGCACAGACCTGGGAGAACTGGGGAGGAACGCCTGAGAGGACTGGGAGGATGCAGTCTGGGATGGGTGCAGGGCCAGAGGAATTGACTGTGGTGTCATGGGCAGTGGAGAAATATACAAAAAGTCACCCTGGGACTTTAAATGAGGTGAGCACAGTTTGCCACTAAGTACCAGAAGTAGGTACAGTATTGGTATTTATTCAAGAATTGGTATACATACATGGATGATAAAAATGGTAGCTAAGCCAATAAAATTGCATATGATAAAAATGCATTGATACAAATGTCATACAATATGTACAGGTATCAGAAAACCTAATGCGTTTTGCGAGACCATAGCTCGCTTCTTCAGGGGTAGATGCAGGTTTGATGTATCTAAATGAACAAAGAGATGTGACACATTGATGAATGTAAAGGCAACGGTAGGAGGGGTAGGAGGTAGAAGACCCCATACTTACCAATAGAAAAAGCCAAAGTGCAGTGGCAAGTGTGTGGCATGGGAGCTGGAGGGGAGAAGCCAAACACAGACACCGTCAGGGAACAATGGGACAGCAAACATGCCGTGGGTGGAAGTATGTGGCCCTTAAACGTCTCCATATGTAAATTGGTTGATATCAGCTGTAACATAAATGTATATATCAATACAATGATGGAACAGACATGGAGACCAAGGGTAAGTATGAATAACCAAAAATATATCTAGGGAGACAATCCCTAGAAAAGGGGGAAAAAACAAGGTGTGTGAAAAAAAGTGTGAATGAAAAAGTCAATATCAAGCACAAAATAAGTGCTGAGGTGGAAAGAATGTGTGTACCTGTTACAGGATAGATGGTTTAACAGCAGCAGAGACCACTGTGGTGTGTGCAGTGTGAGCAAGTGAGAGAGGAAATACCAGCCATGTCCACCCTTCAATTTGTATCCTTGGAGGGGTCCGGCGGGCTCTGCCCTCAGTGACATGTGGGGATGGCGAAACAAGCTGACGTTGAGGCGTCAACCGTCAATGGGAGTGCGCATGCGCAGTCACCTCCCGGCCGTCCATGATCACATACTACATCCAAACAGGTGACACCACGGTCGTGGTCTCCCTAGATATATTTTTGGTTATTCATACTTACCCTTGGTCTCGATGTCCATTCCATCATTGGATCAGGTCAGTTTATACATGCTTTCACACACATAATTATAAAATACAACAAAGGTCTGGGGAGCCCCTATTGACCTGGCTCCTATGCTTATGGGATGAAGGGGAGGACAGTGTTGTTTTGTCAGGTAAGGAAGCAGTGACTATGGGAGTGATAACCCATGATCCACAATTGCGTCAGGCAATGCGAAAAGCCAGAGAGTTTAGCATGAATTTTTCACTGTTAGACCTTGTGAGAGATGGAATAGTCCGAGTATACGCTAGTCCTACTGACCTGAAAAATACCTACTCACGGAGATCAATAGGAGAGGGTATTTCCAGGTTACGTGAGATGGGTTGTATAACCGGATTAAATACATTTCCAGAATGGATGGGTCCAGATATGGAACCCTTTACATCTGCTCTGCACTCCAAGCTGATGAAGTCTGCACCATTTAATCTCAGGGCTCTATTATTGTCCTTGTTGGGAGGCCTGCGATTAAACAGCAAGATTCATGAAACCACAACCCTTTTAAGCCAGAGGGGGGAGCTAGAGGAGGCTAAAACAAAACCTGTCAGGGCAGTAGATAAGGTCAAGGCCAGACAGGAAGAATACAAGCAGAAAAGAACAGAGAAGAAAGGGAATGGGGTAGAGAAGACAGGAGGTGAAGAGAAAACCAGGCTAGTTATTTCTAGGAAAGAAATGCGGGTGGACCTATTAAAGGCAGGAGTACCTAAAGATGAGATAGATGGGATTTCTACTGCAGAAATGCTGAAGAGGTGGAAACATTTAGTAGGGAAAACTGTCAGGGTTAGAAACACTACTCCTAGTGAAGATAACATCAGCCTGGACTTTGAGAAAACAGAACAGACCCCTCCTGTTAGCCCCAAACCAATTCCCAAAACTGAACATGAACCCAAACCCAAATCCCTTTATCCTGGGGAGGAGTTAGAGAGAATCAGAAAAGGGGATTGGGAGGTTCCTTATCCTATGAAGGTGAGTCTCCTGTAATAGCAGTAAGGGCAGTGACAGCAGGAGACCGACGCCCATATGCACTTGTCACTGTATGGTGGGGGAAGTCATCTTCTCCTACACATGTAATGGCTTTAGTTGATAGCGGAGTTTAAGTTACACTTTTACAAGGAAATCCTTCCCATCACAAAGGAGAATTGATTTATGTAGAAGGTTTGGGAGGGCAAACTACACCAGCAGTTAGGATACGGGTGAAATTGGCTATTAGCAAGGGATCAGGATTTATGACAAATGTTTTGGTATCAGAGTTACCCGAAAATATTCTTGGGATGGATGTACTTCAAGGTCAGTCAATTCAGACTGAAAGAGGTACATTCACATTCGAGTATACTGATAAAGCGTATCTGGTAAGGGCGATGAAGGCTGTGGTCAGAGGTCATGCGAAATGGACCCCTGTCTACATTCCTCCACCAGAGAAGCCAGTCTGTCTCAAGCAGTACAGGCTTCCTGGAGGCCACAAAGAAATTGGGGAGACCATTCAAGAACTGTAGAGAGTAGGGGTTCTTAGACCTGCTGTAAGTCCTTTCTCGTCTCCGGTGTTCCCAGTAAAAAAACCTGATTGGACATATAGAATGACTGTGGATTACAGAGGTCTAAACAAAGTGGCACCTCCATTGAAGTCAGCTGTACCAGATATGATCTTAATTGTTGAGAAAATTGCTAAAGATCCAGGAGAATATCACGCTGTGATAGACCTGGCTAATGCTTTCTTTTTGATTTTGATAGACCCAGAGTGTCAAGACCAGTTTGCTATGGTGTGGGACGGCTTTCACCGTGCTTCCTGAAGACTATGTTCATTCTCCAATGATTTGTCATGGACTGATTGCCTGAGATTTAAGTACCCCGAGTTTGAAAGTAGCTGTGTTTCACTACATTGATGACATCATGATCTCTGGAACAAAAGAAGATGTAACTGAAGCACTGCACCTGCTGATACATCACATGGAGAACAGAGGGTGGGCTATCGACAAAGACAAAGTCCAAGGACCTGCCACAGAAGTGAAATTCCTGAGAATGATGTGGACTGGGCCGCAGAAGAAAATTCCAGAGACAGTTGTGCAAACTATCCAGGCTCTGTCGCCCCCTACTACCAAAGAGGAGGCACAGAAGTTCATTGGAGTTGTGGGGTTCTGGAGATCGTTCATCCCACATCTTGGACTGATTCTGAGGCCTATATATAATGTCACCAAAAAAAAAAAGACTAAGTTCTCATGGGGTTCAGAGCAGCGGACTGCATTCCTGGCTGCTAAAGAAGCTATTTTGCAGCATTAGGGAGACAAGGAGTACCATTTCAGCTGGATGTAGTGGAGCAGAATGGTACCATATCTTGGAGTCTATGGCAGCCAAATGAAAAGAAAGGACTGAGAGCAATACCCATTGGATTTTGGTCCAAACAACTGACAGGGGCACAGAAGAGATACACACCCCTAGAGAAGTACCTGTTTTGGGCCTACACAGCACTTCAACATGTAGAGACCATTACAGGAGAGGACACAGTCACCATCCATAAAAATGGGTGACTCAGAGGGTTGGATGTGTCATTGCCATCATCCCTTTGAAGATTTGGAAACAAATATATACCTCAATGTGGGATTTTTAGGGCAATGTAATAAACAGAAAAATATGATAAAAAGATAATTTATTGATACACAAAAATTATAACATACAAAAAATACTTTCAATAATCGTGCGATTAAAAAGATCGTCAAATAGCATGAAATAACCAGGGAGTCAAAGCTCCTGCATCGTGATACATCCTGCTACAAGAAACAATCACCACCGATGATGATAAAATGGCGTCAATTAGCGATATTCCAACGCGTTTCAACTTTATAACATCAAAAAGTCTTCCTCAGGGAAAGATTGCATCACGTTCTGAAGTTTCAAAAAATAATAGTATTACTAACAATATATATATTGCATGTATTTCATTGATCGCTTGGATTGAACAACTTACATTCCTTGTATAACTGCAAGAAAAGTGCATTCCCAGTGCTGCAGGTTTTTTTTCATCATTTGTTACCCATACAGTCTAATATCCTCTACAGGACGGCATGGTATATTTTATAGAGTAGTGATCGTAAAAAAACAAGTTTTTTTCAGAGATCAATATTCTCTGAAACTAAGTAGTTAAATAATTAAGGCTTGAATGAATTACCTTCAGATAATGTAGCCAGGTGTGGGTCTTAAAAGAGTACACAGGCACCTGTAATGATGAGCCCAAGTTGTAGAGTACCTCTCGGTGGAAAGCTGAATAGGAAATGCTGCCATGAGCTGTCCCTGGCATTCTAATAAAGGGATGTGGGCGTGGCCAAAGACTCTGAGCATCGCATTGCTATGGCAACGCTAGGCTAGCAATTGGTGCTGGTATTAGGGATGCGGTGCCGTGAGAGTGGCATCCCTCTCCTCACGTCAAACGTGAGTATGTCAATGGCTTGAGGCATCACATCTCCATTGCGACGCCTCATATGTTATAGTTACTCGTGCAGAGGACGCGGGGCGTGGTTCCACTCCTTGATCAAGGCTCCACGTCTCCCCTCCCCATATCCTGTGGGGTGTGGGCGTGGCTTGCTGAGACAGGGGAGGTGTGCGTTGTGTCGCCTTGACGACATAGCCCATTCCTCTTATCTGTCAGCTAGGTGTGTAGCATCAGAGTCATGTGACTCGGACGCTGCGGGGACACTGTGTTAGCCTCCAAATGGAGATCGTCCCGCACATGGGCAGAGATAACCTAAACAAAAGAGGGAATGAGTAGCTTTGTTTTTCAAACAAAGAAACTCTTACATCAAAAAAAATAAAAATAATAATAAAAAAGACTGAAGTAAAGGTGATTTAAAATATACTCCATGGTCTAAACATGCATAGTGCATTTGAGGAAAAAGAAGCAAAAAAAAAAAAAATAAGATGAAAATACCAATAGATAAATCAAATTAAATAAAATAGATTAAGTTGAAACTTTTGGTTATTTAATATATAGGATGCCTGTACCCTTTAAAGCGGTCCATATCTGCCTATACCTCCGACATGGAGGCCAGGGAGAAAGAATCCATTCTAGGACTAATAACCACCAACACAGTGAAAAAACTCCCACAGTTTTGAATCACAATCGGGATCCATGGGTGTTGGAGCCACGGTATTAAATACGTGGCCCCCATGTCTCGGGTAGGGATAAAAGACAGATAGGGCAGTCATTATCGAAACCTACCACCCCAGCACTGGGGAACAAAAGAAGAAAAGGTTGTTCTTCTCCAATGCGTTCAGAATGACATTGGTTATACAGCAATCAAACAGCTACAAGTAGAAAAAATAATAAGAAAAAACTCTCCCAAAGTATTTTTTGAACTGAGTGTGTACCCAATACAATGGTGGTTTGGGTCAGGGGGTCTCTCAGTGTGGATCTAATGAGAGGTGTTATGCTGTTAGGTGTAGTTAGGAATGTGGCTCCTGAAGTGACTATTTGGGATGTATTGATAGCCCAAAAATATCATGCTTCAGATGGAGTTCAGGCCTGCAAGGGCAGAACAGCAAAGTAGTGTGTAGTATATGTTAATTTCTTTTTTTAGTCCATTTTCCCTTAACTGAAACCCTCCAGAAACGGTCTGAAGCTTTCAGTTTCATTCAAGCCAGGGGGGATGGTGGCCCTAAGGCAGTGGTTCTCAACTCCGGTCCTCAGGACCCACTAACAGGCCAGAATTTAGGTATTACCTTGGGGAGATGCAGACTAGAATACAACAATCACTGAGCAGAAAATGATATCACCTGTGATGTATTTCAGTTATCCTGCAAACCTGGCCTGTTAGTGGGTCCCGAGGACAGGAGTTGAGAACCACTGCCCTAAGGTATCTTATCCAGCGCATTTCCCGCTGAAGCAGAACCTTGTTCCAGTCACCCCCCCTGATAGGTAGATGGACCCTATCTAGGACTGTGAAATTAACGAGAGGTAGTCTATAGTTATGCTGTCTAGCCACATGTCTTCCAAAGGGTAAGTATAGGTTGCCAATACGCATGCTTTGCATGTGTTTGTCAACTTGTTTCCCGAACTCTTATCGGGTCTTCCATGCGTAGAAGGCACCACACTGGCACTGCATGAGATACACCACACCCTGCGTCCTGCAGTTGGCAAAATGATGCAGGGAGAAGCTCTCCCCATTGGGCAGAGCCAGTGTGGTCCTGCTGCCGATGACTTTGCATTGAGCACATGATCCACATGGGTAGGTCCCCCATGTTTTGCAAGGATCTTTTCTTGCTTTTCCTTTATATTCACTTTGGATCAATAGATTCCCAATGGAGCCAGATTTCCTGTATGTGATTTGTGGTTTAGAACTGGTCAGTCCTTTTAAGGTGGAATCACCAGTGAGGATAGGCCAGTCTTTGGAGATTATTTTATTGATCCTGTGGTGTTCATCGGAAAATCTTAAAATTATTCTAGTGGAGGTATCCTCTTTGGTGGGTTTTTTGGAGAAAATTAAATCTCTTCTGTTGGTTCGTTTGACCCGATTGAAGGCCTTTTTAAGAGATGATTTTGTGTAGCCCCTGTCCGTAAGTCTGATGGTAAGTTGGTCGGCCTCTTTCTGAAAGTCTTCATCGGTACTGCAGTTTCTTCTAAGGTGAAGAAATTGACTATATGGGATGGTTTTTTTTAGAGGGTCTAGATGAAAACTGTCCGCATGCAACAAAGTGTTGCCTGCAGTTTCGTTTCTGTAGAGTCTACTGGATAGTCCCCCGTCAGGATTCTTGAAGATGGTGACATCCAAGAAGTTCACTTCGTGGGCATCCGATGTCATTGTGAAGAAGAGATTGAAGCTATTATTGTTCATGAGTTTTAAGCAATCTTTAAGTTGTTCCTGGGGGGCCATCCCATATAATAAAGAGATCATCTATGTATCTCTGCCACATGCATATGTGGCGAGTATACAAAGATGCTAATTCCCCCTGTAGGAAGTCCTTCTACCACTCCCCCAGGTACAGGTTGGCATATGAGGGTGCGCAGCAGGTCCCCATAGCCACTCCCTGCACCTGGAGGTAGTGGGAGCCTTTGAACAAGAAGGTGTTGTGTCTCAAGATGTATTCCAACATTAACAGAATGAAAGAGTTGAATTTCCAGTCCGTGGTGGCCCTTTGTTTCAAAACCCGTTCAATCGCTGCGATGCCCAGATCATGTGGGATGCTATTGTAAAGGGATTCCACGTCTATTGTGACAAGTATGGCCGAGCTAGAAACAGTTAAATTATCCAAGATTTGTAGTAGATGTATTGTGTCCCTTGTATATGATGGTAGGTCCATAACGTGAGGTCTCAGGTATTGGTCTATGATCTGACTGATTCCCTCTGTGATGGAACCATTACCGGACATGATTGGTCTCCCTGGGGGGTCATTGAGCTTTTTGTGCACCTTCGGTAGTGCATAGAAGGTGGGCTGGCGTGGATGCCGGGTACTTATAAAATCCCACAAATCCCTATCTATTACCCCCTCATTCAGGGATTCATCCACTAAGGAAAATAATTCTTGGTTAAATTTATCCACCGTAGCAGGGGAAATTTTTTTGTAGCATTTTATGTTATTAAGTATGTTGAAACACATTCTTTCATATTTAACATTGTCCATGAGGACAATGTTCCCCCCTTATCCGATGCCTTGATCGTGATGTCTGTGTTGTTCTTTAGGGTATTCAGGGCTTGTTGATGTTCCAATTTCAGGTTGCTTTTGGTGGTATGTTTTTCCATTTTTTCAATCTCTCTAGTAATTTGTCCTACAAATAGAGCTATTGTCGGATTTTGGTTGAGTGGTGGGAATTTGTGCGACTTCCTTTTGAATTTTTTGATTGTTTTTTATTTTCATTGAGTTCCTCTTGTTCTTCTTCACTGCCTGTGCTATCTAAGTCTCCTTCCCAGAACTCACAGTCACCATCCATACTGCATTGCCATAGCAGAATGGGTGAGAGATAATGGACTGACCACTAGGGCAGCTGTAGCCCAGAACCAGACACTGATGAAATGGAAGTAGTACCTTCAAGAAAGAGGGGGAATTGCAGCTGGGGATGTTAGAGACATTCAAAACAGTTGGCAGGGCTTGTTACTTTTACCAGCACCTGGCCAGAAGAAGAAATTCTGTGCTGCAGTCATCCCCCATTCAAGAGGCTCCACCCTTTGAGTCTCTGTCAGAAGGCATGAAGGAGTCAGCGTGGTTCACTGATGGTTCAGCCATAGTCGCCTTGTCTGGGTGTAAATGGACAGCAGCAGCCTACAACCCAAGTACAGACACAGTCCTGCAGGAGACCGGAATTGGAGGGTCCAGTCAGTATGCAGAGTTGAAAGCTGTAGTGATGACTCTTCAGGAGGATCCTTCTTCCCATGTCACTATCTACACTGACAGCTGGGCAGTTTTTAAAGGACCGACAACTTGGATGCCCACGTGGAAGTCCAATGAATGGATGATTTATGGAAAGGTGGTGTGGGGAGGCAAGGAAATATGGGGCTACATCTGGAAGGAATCTCACTGCCAGACCATAAAAGTGGGGCATGTTGATGCACATGTGCCCCTAGTCCCAGACTGTGAGAACTATAACAGAGTTGCAGATGAAATCACCAAAGTGAAGGCAGTTGTGCCAATTGATCCTGTCTTGATGAACTTGGCAAACTGGGCCCACTAGCAATCTAGACATTTGGGGCAGAAAGCAACATATAATTGGGCACAACAGAGAGGATTGCCTATATCCATGGACATGATAAAGAATGTAATAGGGAACTGTACAGTGTGTGGAGAAATGCTACAATGGCCATTGCAAAAGTACTCCACCAAGTTGATTAAGATGGATGAGAGTCATGCAGAGATCTGGCAGAATGACTTCATTGGTCACCTGCCCCGGTGAAGCAATGGACTGAGATATTGTTGCACTGCAGTGGACACCTATTCAGGACTTATGCTTGTTCATCCTTGCAAATGTGCAGATCAAGCCGCAAAGCTTCAACTACTTCAGAAACTTGTCATTGCTTATGGTTGTCCCAAACAAGTCCAAAGTGATAACGGCTCACACTTCACCAGATCAACAGTACAGCAGTAAGCCAAAGATTCTGGAGTGTACTGGTTGTGCCACATCCCATACCATCCATAGGCAGCTGGTTTGATTGAAAGATACAATGGGCTATTGAAGGACCAGATACGCAAACTTACATCCACACATACACTAAGGGGGTGGGATCGGGTCCTCATACAGGCAGTCATGTTGTTAATCTAGGCCAATAGCCAAAAGCACACCATATGAAAGGATGGTAGGGGCGGGGCACAGATTCCACAGCTGGAGTGCAGAGTTCAGTATTTATGTAAGGTTCCTGAAACAACAGGGCTTAACAGATACCATGTTACTGCTTCCCATGACATAGAAACCAAGAGTGACGTATCTGAAGCTGAAGCCTATCTGGGAATGAGAGGGAATCTGGCAGGAAGGTTTGAAGTTACATTTGCATTGGCAGATGAGCTTCAAGACAGTGGTTAGTGGATACTTCTCAGCAAGAGTGGAAAGTGAGGCTACATAACATCAAACCTTCCAAAATAAACAGCAGTGATCTTCTGGGAAATATCAGTATATTTCCTCACCTCCCTATTGATGTTCTTTGGGAGGGTCGGAAGTGGGTACAGGCAGGGGGCAAAGTGTTAGTCAGATATCCAGACAAGAAGCCATTTAGAGGAGAGATTGTAGCTGAAGGGCCTGGATCTACTGTTTATGTATTATTAGAAGGAACAGATAATCCACTTTGTTTTCCACTCCACAGGCTGTCTCCGATTTGATCCATAGGACATGATGAAAAGAATGACACAAGATCGCAAGAGCTGTGGAGAGCAAGGCCTTTGATGTATTACAAGCCTGGACTTGTTTCTAAAGAACTTTAGAATGGACTTTCTAATGAACTTTTAGTTAAAGACCGAAACACCTTCTCAATGACAGAAATATGGGAGGTGTTGCATTCAAGGAAAATTAATGTTTAAAATGAGTTTTCATAGTAATGAAGTAATTTTCTGTATGGAGTTTGAAAGGAAAAAAATCTAGGGCAGAATGTGTTGCGTTTGTTACAATATGATTTTTGTTATATTAATCAGACATAAGATACATGGGACATAACATTACACAATAGTGGTTGGTCATAGAGATACTGTTAGGCTCTGGTTCGAGTAGACAATGGGTACGTTGTATTGTTGTATTCAATTGACAGTTTTCAACAGGCTATTGTCTCTATAGCTACAGTACACAAGTAAGAGATTTACTTGTTTGAGGTTCTTTCAGCTCTCAAACTGAAAGAATGACTGTTAGATTACTGTCAGGTTTTGGCTTGATTAGACAATGAAATGAAGAAATGTGCCTGATCCTCCAGAAGAATTGTTGCCAATGGAGATCACAAACATACAGTAACAGAAGATAAGTAACCTTTAAGTGTATTTGTACTGATATAGACCATAGGCTGTTCATTTGCTAGGCATTGTGCTTGTTATAGATATCTGTAAGTTTTGTATTGTATTCCTAAGATTGTAATAGTTTTGTACAGCATCTTTGTATAGTAAAAGCACATTTACACACTACAGAAGTCTTAGCTTTCTTGATTATACCACAGAGTAACCTTGCTAGATAGTCGCAAGCAAAACACTTGGTGACATTGATAAGGTGATGATGACAAAGAGAAGCCTTCAATGAACAGCACTGAGAAAAATGTCCATAAAAAACATATGCACAATATGGTAAATGCTCTACTTTTGTTATGTTTAACCACTTGCCGACCGCTGTCAGCACATATACGTCGGCAGAATGGCACAGCTGGGCAAAGTAACATACCTGTACGTTACTTTGAATTTCCTGCCATGCACACGTGCACGCACCTGCCACAAGCTCCATGACCGTGCCCGCGGGACCCGTGGACTCGATCACCGCTGGGATACCCACGATCGTGTCATGGAGCTAAAGAACGGGGTGATGCAGATGTAAACAGCATCTCCCCGTTCTGCCTAGTGACAGGACGCCGATCGTCTGCTCCCTGTCATCGGGAGCAGCGATCAGTGTCATGTCACTGCTAGCCCATTCCCCCCACAGTTACAATCACTGCCCAGGACACACTTAACCCCTACCCCCCCTAGTGGTTAACCCCTTCACTGCTAGTGACATTTTTACAGTAATCAATGCAATTTTATAGCATTGATCGCTGTATTAATACCAATGATTGCAAAAATGTGTCAAAATTGTCCGATGTGTACACAATAATGTCGCAGTCACGATAAAAATCGCTGATCGCCACCATTACTAGTAAAAAAAAATGATTAATAAAAATGCCATAAAACTATCCCCTATTTTGCAGACTCTATAGCTTTTGCGCAAACCAATCAATAAACGCTTATTGCGATTTTTTTTTACCAAAAATGTATTATCGAAGAAATGTTTTTTTTTATATATTTTTGGGGGATATTTATTATAGCAAAAAGTAAAAAATAATGCATTTTTTAAAAAATTTCATTATTTTTTTGTTTATAGCGCAAAAAATAAAAACCGCAAAGGTGATCAAATACCACCAAAGGAAAGCTCTATTTGCGGGGAAAAAAGGACATCAATATTGTTTGGGAGCCACGTCGCACGACTGAGAAATTATCAGTTAAAGCGATGCAGTGCCGAATCGCAAAAAGTGCTCTGGTCAGGAAGGGGGTAAATTCTTCCGGGGCTGAAGTGGTTAATGTGTAGGGCTTATGTCCAAAACAAAAGCACTTTTGATGTTTCATGTTTATGAAAAGAGGTAGGTAAGTATGGAAATGATTGGAATACAATAAAGGAAGCATGGAGAGTCAGCTGAATGTACTCATGGTGCATACTATATGGAACATATATGTAGGATTAAACTATACCATGGGAAGAGGGATTTCCATAGTAATTGAGTTGCTGGCATGAAAATACATTTTTGGTTTTTCTTCACTTTCTTCAGATCAGTAACATGGCAAGTGACAGTGACCAGAACATGTGAGATCAAAATGTTCCACTGCAGCCCTTTCCCTAAGGTGTTACCTCATAAATGACATAACAACTCTATGGCAAAAAATCTGTGGGATCTTGGTTTAATTGAAGCATTTCAGACATTGAAATACAAGGGAGCCCTGTTGCAGATTATCTCACCCCAGCCACCATCCTGCAGCTAGAGACACCCTTAGTTAAGTCTATTCAGACTCTTTTGAGGCCAGTATGCACCAGTGTTAATTTAGTCGACTAAAACTACTAAAACATTTTAGTCGACTAAAATGACTAAAACATTTTAGTCGACTAAATGAATACTATTTTAGTCGACTAAAATACAACTAAAACAATTGAGATGACTAAAATACGATTAAAACTAAAAGCCATTTTAGTCAAGAGACTAAAATGATACTAAAACTAAAATGCCATTTTAGTCAAAAGACTATGACTAAAACTAAATTGCAATGACTGAAATGTACTGGAGATTTTAGTCGACTAAAACGTAGGACATTTTAGTCGACTAAAATGTACTGGAGATTTAGTTGACTAAATACGACTAAAACAATTGCAGAAGACTAAAATGGGACTAAAACTAAAATGTCATTTTAGTCCTAAGACTAAAATTAACACTGGCATGCACCCGAATCCAGAGACCCAACCCTTATTTCTGGTTTGCCCATCTAGCAGTTAAGCCCCACTTGCAATCAACTGTTTGTGGAGGAGGTTTGAAATGCCCTCTTTGGGTAACTTACATTGTGCCATGCCTGCAAAGTCTCCACCACCCCTCCCAGTTTTTGTGCTTGCAGTAATAGAACTCCACCACAGATCTTGTTCTCACATGCAGCCTCAAGACGGTGTTAAATCCTGCTTGTGAGGTGCCGTGATCTACCACTGTAAAAGTTGCGCTTTGTATCCAATTTTATCTTAAAAACAATGTTTTCCCCTGAAAAAAATGGGCTTTAAAGGCACAGGTGTGTAGCAAAATAGTTTAAAATAGAATTTTAATAGTATCAAAATACATCATACATATAATGAAACAAAAATGTGTGAAGACAAAATAGAGCTAAAAGTACTGGGCTGTCAACAATGAATTAGCAGGATTAAACACACAATGGAAATACAAAATTGAACCATGAGTGTCACGGTATGAAAGCAATGTAATTGAATGGAGATCTGCATAGACAGTTCCAACACATTTTGGAGTACACTTAACTCCTTCCTCATGGATCATCAGTTTTGCAGTTTAAATATCAATACAATCTAAAAAAAATAGAAAGATAATTACAAACATGTCATATAAGAAATTACTACCCATGTGGCAATGAATGAAGCAGTTAAAATGATACACTGCCCAAGGATCCAAAACTATAGCCAGTTAACACATAAAAACAGGGTTGAAGATAGTGTGAGTAGCCGCCAAGGACCACACACGGGGCATGTGGTGGACAAGCGCCCAAGATAGAGAAATAGTACACAGAAAGACAAGTCTCAAAGAACTGGGCGGGGAACTAGAGCCATACACGCTGGGACCAAATAGTGTCCCTGAGGGGAAAGAACAAATAGGTTTGTGAGTATATTAATGGTGAATGTGATTACAACTATATGATATAACCATTTTGTACCTTCACATATACATGTACCCAGGATACCCAGGAATGGGTTCCCTTCCTCGTTCATCATAGGAGGTTATCTGTGACATTATCTAGATTTTTTATATTTTTTGAATTGAATTTATATCCATTGTGTCATACATTACAATGGCTGGCTTTAAAGGCAAGGAGTGGGACAATCGGATGACAGGTTATTGCAACCAAGTGGCTGGAATTTGATCTCACCTCTATGTTTTTCTGTTTGGGAAAACTTGGAAAATAAAATCATCATTACACTGGCATATAAAATCATTTGAAAACTATATCAAGCAAGACACAAATCCCTTTGGTCTCAGAGTGCAAATATTTCGAACTTTTGAGAAAGAAAATGTTTATTTAAAAAAAGTGGGAAAAAATACTATATAAGTGCTCTAAAGAGATGATGCTGTTGTTAATAGCAGCATATAAAAAAACAAATTAATGATCTAGACAAGGATCTAGACCAAATAAATGTGTTACTCCAACCCCTAAAGAATCAAACATTATATTATGAAAAGGATAATTTACTGATTGAATGCCTAAAAAATTTCAACAACGGTGTTCTTATTAAAAAAGTAAAGAAAATTATGAGAGATAGAAATGCGTTTAGGGAGGGAAAAGCATACAAATGGAATTCCATAAGACCCCCTTCATCCTCCAGGTCGACCCATAATTAGTGGTATCGACTCGGTCACTTCTAGGATTGGGATATACATAGATTTCTTTCTCCAGCCATCTGTTCTTAAGATGCTGTCCTATCTCAAAGACACAAAGGACGTGATTAGATTACTATCAAATATTTCCTATTCTGGTGATCTCATTATGGCCACTGCGGACGTGGCGTCCCTTTACACCTGCATTCCACACCGTGAGGGTGTGGATGCGGTAAAATGTTTCCTCAATAGGGATGCCTCCCTTGCCTCCCCCCAGATTAATTTCATCATGGATTTAATTGAGTTTGCAATGCAACACAATTATTTCTGGTTCAATGGTAACTACTATCGCCAACACAAGGGGGTGGCAATGGGAGCTAAGTTTGCTCCCAGCTTGGCCAACCTGTTCATGACCAAGTGGGAGGAGGATTTCATCTATGCCATGGACAACCCACACCTTCTGGTGTGGGCCCAGTACATAGACGACATCCTCCTCCTGTGGACAGGTAGCCATGACGATTTGGTCGATTTCATGGCGACTTTGAATACCAATCATAGGGGTATTGCCCTCACATTTGAGGCCAGTACAACCTCAGTCCATTTCCTAGATTTGGTCATTGATAGAAAGGAAGGTGGATTAAACAATTTAGTACGTGTGCAACTACTGGGATCATGTATTTGATAACTTGCCCCTGTGGCAAACAATATGTGGGCCGTACTATTAGATCTTTTACTGTACGTGTCTCGGAGCATATCAACCTCATCAAAGCAGACATCACCAAACACACTGTCCCTAGGCATTATAGGGAATGTCATGATAGAAACCCTGTTGGCACTCAGTTTCTCATCATAGACAGATATACGGCTCCTTGGCGGGGGGGGTCGACCCTTAGGGGTGTCTCTCGTTTAGAGACATACTGGATATACGAGTTGGGGTCCCATTTCCCGCAGGGTATTAACGTTGAATGGGATATCAACTCTTTTATTAATCAGGCATAATTATATTTCCGATCTCTCCTTTTTCCAAACCGAATATGGGCATATACAAAATTTTCTTAGCCCGGTTAGTGTCAAGAATTTTTAACTTACATATATAACCATGGATTGTACAATTTATCATATTTATGTCCTTTTTGTTTTTCATATACTCTATATGTGTTTTGGGCATCCAAGCTGTTTAATGGATTGTACTGATGCCCCCTATTGGCAGTGTCTGGTAGGTCCTACATCTGAGTTTTCACACTTTGAATGTAGCGAGTACGCCCCCTTTTTTAATATATTCACTCTTTTTTATCTATTATTTTTCACGTTTAATAAAATATATTTTTTTATATTTTTTTAGGCATTTACAATATATTTTGAATTGTCCAAGTCCTATACATCCAAACACTACACTTTTCTGTGCATGTCCACCTCTGGTGACACTTTTGTAGTTCTTCCGGCCCCTTACTGAGGCCGGGCTCCACTTCCTGTAGTGTTGTGATCCTACCAGCCACCGCTGATGGCGGACTGAAAACGAGGCTTGGTGGATGAACGTTGGAGCGCACTGCCGTCGCGCCTCTGATATGCGCGTGACGTCATTGTGCTATACGAAAACGAGGCTTGGCACTGAGTGTGGAGCGCGGCGGCGCCGCTGCGCTCACACTCATCTAATAGAAGCACTGACAGTGAGGCTTGGTTTCCGGACTAATTAACCGGACCAATGCCAAGCTGTATGCACATTTTTTAATAAAAACTGGGACTTGTAATAAATTATAAGTTCCTGTACACATAGTTTCTTTCTGATTATAGTAAGCGTATTTCTATCATATGCCCCCTAAAACCGGAAATGAAAGTACTTCCGGTTTCGGACACTTCCAGTGGGGGTCATCATTCACTTATATATAGAGCGGTGGAATGAGGGGGTTCCATACCTCAGATGATGACTGTTTAGTTGAAACATGTCGGGTGGACCCCTCATGACTACCGCTATACGATATTCAAGCCATTTTTACCTTCTGACAATGTGAGTTTGTTTTTTATTCTTATATTTTAAATAAATCCAAGTTTAAATGTTATCACACTATGTGAGTGTTTTTATCCCTCACATGCAACACGAATCATTTTGCTTGGCTTATGGTGTATCCATTGATGAGGAAGCCGTGCTGATTTCTTCCCCCTTTCTGTGTGGTGATGACATCTGACCAGATATAATACCCAGACCTGTTGGTCATCAAGCCCGTTTAACCTGTATGGCATACGCCATTTCAGGCCACTATTTCTGGTAAGCCTCCGAGATTTCTGGTGATGGTCCCGGCACTGATTTCAATCTTCCGTGCACTTCCGGTCTCCCTACGGTCCATCTACCTGCCAGGTTGCCGGGTCTAAACAACCCCTCTGCATGCTCAGGAGACATCTGTTTATCATCGCTAATGCACTACTACCACAGACTTTTTGCTTTTGTATTTTCACTTATTGAGATATGGACTTTATACCTAATACCATTTTCTGATGTTTTTTATTTTGAATTGGTGATTGCTTGTAAATATTAATACTTTGTTCACTAGTCACATTTATTCACATGGCACTTTTTGGTTTACACTGAATTGCTTGCTTTGAAGTCATTTTTTATCATTTTGATATATTATATTCATCACCTATTTACGGAGTTTATAGCGCCACACTTTTGAATTTTCTATTGCTATTTTTATCCTGAGTCTACGGGTGTGTTGGCTGCTGTTTCAGTTTATTTTCAGTGCAGCGCTGTACTTAACCTTTGTATACGAGTATATTAATGGTGACTGTGATTACAACTATATGATATAACCATTTTGTACCTTCACATATACATGTACCCAGGATACCCAGGAATGGGTTCCCTTCCTCGTTCATCATAGGAGGTTATCTGTGACATTATCTAGATTTTTTATATTTTTTGAATTGAATTTATATCCATTGTGTCATACATTACAATGGCTGGCTTTAAAGGCAAGGAGTGGGACAATCAGATGACAGGTTATTGCAACCAAGTGGCTGGAATTTGATCTCACCTCTATGTTTTTCTGTTTGGGAAAACTTGGAAAATAAAATCATCATTACACTGGCATATAAAATCATTTGAAAACTATATCAAGCAAGACACAAATCCCTTTGGTCTCAGAGTGCAAATATTTCGAAAGAAATATTTGAGAAAGAAAATGTTTATTTAAAAAAAGTGGGAAAAAATACTATATAAATGCTCTAAAGAGATGATGCTGTTGTTAATAGCAGCATATAAAAAACAAATTAATGATCTAGACAAGGATCTAGACCAAATAAATGTGTTACTCCAACCCCTAAAGAATCAAACATTATATTATGAAAAGGATATTTTACTGATTGAATGCCTAAAAAATTTCAACAACGGTGTTCTTATTAAAAAAGTAAAGAAAATTATGAGAGATAGAAATGCGTTTAGGGAGGGAAAAGCATACAAATGGAATTCCATAAGAAATAGACAAAAAACACATGGTAGAGGTAATGCTACTAATGCTACTAATATTTCCTCCAACATCTCCTTTTCTCAATCACAGTCTTCCTTTAAAAATGAAACCAATGGACTCTCCAAAAGACAAAGAAACAAGAAGAAAAACAAGACCAGGTGGCCAAAAATTCCATGTTGAAACAGAATCAGCAAATAACACACAATCCTTCCACTCATGGGTGTTCCGTATCTATGGTGACAGGTATTTACATATGAGTGTGCTGAATGAACTATCTTCTATCTCTTTTTGTGAAGACACAGATGAACACATAAAAGCACGTCATGTTTTGGATCAGAGGGAAACTTCCTCCGCACCCCATGCGCCTATTTTCCAGAATTCTTCTTTTCAGAACCGCCCAATTCCCAACACTACAAAGGGAATCAAATTGACAAACTCACAGATAACCACTTAGAAGCACACGATAATACCCCCACAGATAAGGACACTAAAATTAACATAGAAAATCTTTCATCACATCAACTCACTATATTTGAGACACAACTCTTAATGAAGGGCCTTGGTTTTTGTCCTAATGAAGACTTTGATAGATTTGATCTCTTCAAAGATCTCCATCTCTTTGTGCGTAAACTGCTACTTAAGAATATGTACAACAAAGATGTAAATGATCTAACACAATCAAACGAAGATGAGAGTAAAGCCATTGATCAACTAATTTCTCTGCTGGAGGAAAACGATCAGACGGATCTAATTGATTGTATTGATATTGAACAATTGTTACACAAATGTAATGGAGAGATCATTCAAGCCCCACCACCAAAATCCATACTCAAGAAGAAATCTGATCGTTTCCCACCACCTAGCTCTAATTCCCATGCCTTCCTGAAACTCGTGTCCATTGATATTGAGAAAATATCCATGAAATCAGGAAAGAAAGAAAATATGACGTCCAAAGAGAAGCAAGCGCTAAAAAGATCTATCTAACAACCATTCCCTCATTGTCAAACCATCTGATAAGGTTGGGAATATTGTTGTTATGATATGAATAATGAACAATATGTATCTATGTGAAAAAAAATTCTAAACAACCAAAATTGGTATCGCCCAATCTCCCCCCGATTAATTGATAAATTCAATCAAAGTTTTTACAATCTAGTAGACACAGCTTTCAGGAATGGCATCATAACTCAAAAGACATGGGAGTTTATACGCACTGAACAACCTTATAACCCCACCTTCTACTCACTTCCTAAGGTACATAAGGACGTTTCAGATCCACCTGGCTGCCCCATTGTTTTTGGAAATGGCTCCATTACTGAAAACCTGAGCCATCTTTTAGATGAGCATCTAAGACTTTATGTTGTAAGCCTTCCATCCTATGTCAAGGACACATCCATTTTCTCAAAATCTTAGATGGTCTGTACATACCCGCACATGCATTCTTGGTCACCATGGATGTAGAGGCGCTATATAGCTTGATTCCTCACTCCTTGGGTTTTGAAGCCATCCACCACATTTTAACCCAACAAGCAGAGGATAAATGGCCTTACAGTGACTTCATTGTCCACTCTTTGGAAGTTATACTCAACCACAGGTTTTCCTCTTTTGAGGGTTCCCACTACCTTCAGGTGCAGGGGTTGGTGATGGTGACATGTTGTGCCCCGTTGTTTGCCAACCTGTACCTGGGGGAGTGGGAACTTATGCTCACGTCAGATGAGTGGTTGGCGATGTACACGGATCACATCATCATGTAGCACAGGTACATGGATGACGTGTTCATGATATGGGATGGCCCTGCAGAGCTACTATCTACCTTTTTGGAGAGACTCAATAGGAACCAATTCAATCTTGCATTCACTATGTCATATCACCCCAAAGAAGTGAGTTTTCTCAATGTTACGGTCACTCGTGGTGAGGACAATGCAATTATGACCCTCCTCTATCATAATCCCACAGCAGGAAATTCTGTATTGCATGCTTCTAGTTTCCACCCTGAACCCCTATTGACCTCAATACTCTATAGTCAATATTTAAGAACTAGGAGAAAAACACCAAATGCATAAATAACAACACACGGGAGGATGAGGACGTGATGCGCCTCACAGAGGGAGGGGTCTGACCGGGCTGCTGACGGAGCGCACAAGGAGATCCGGGGAAAGCCGCAATGGAGCCGCTTAGTGAGAGGCAGCGGTGATCCATTGATGAAGACCCAGCATTCCCCCAGAGACCTTCCGGAGAACCCCCATCCAGCCCGGGAGACAGGCGAACTACTGGATCATGGTGGAATGTCAGAGGACTGAGGGTCTACTACCTACTCTCCCATCCGTCTTCCCCCCCATACCACCCGATCGGAGCGTGGCTCCGACTCAGTGTCAGCGTCAGCCAGAACAGACGCTTTGACAAGAGACAGCGTGTGTAGCCGGACAACAGGTACAGGTACTGGGAGGACTCCCTGAAGTGTCAGGCCCTAAGGGGGATGCAGTGGAGGGCTGAATACTTGACCGGAGCAGAGCAGCAGGATGATAAGCAAGATGGGCAGTGGAAGCAGTAAGGTATTTTCTGATTGAGCTATGGACTGTGAAATGTGCTAAAGCTAGACAAAGCATATACCCGCATATACCTGCCTTTCCCAGCATATTCTTACACGTACTTGATTATACCTGCATTGGCCCGCATATTTCAGCACATCTTTATACATATGAGTAGAGCCTTGCTTATACCAGCTTTACTTCTGCTTGTATCTATTTGTTTTTTAATACAACTTTAACAGCATTGGAAAGTACTGTGGTATATACATGCACATCTATGTATATTGCAGTAACAAATAACTGCAACAGCTGAAACAGTACTCACTAACAAAACCTGTTTATATAAATACCCTTTTTTGTAGCCAAATACAATTTTCAATGTACATCTGCTGACGCTAAAAATTACACCTGTATATACTTGGAGACATTGGGACACATTTTTACAGATACATTTATTTCTGTACCCTTTGGGTTTGACTGTCAGTGTACTAGATGGCTACATGGACTCTTGCCGCTCATAAATCTGCCTATTAGTATACCACCTAACCAGATATAGCTGACTGATAGTAAGTCAGTGCAAATTAGCCGCCCTCTATCACATGTTCCAAGCTACACATGTGGACTTGAACCTCATCTACACGTTTGACTGAAAGGACCTCAGCCTAGCGGACACTGTGATATCCAGGCCTTTATTTATATCTGCATATGTCTGCATGTAAATCAGCATAAGGTTATAAACACCAACAGACGTGTGAATATATTTACAAATACCATCGCATGCCATCAGAGTCTTGAGCTTATTTGTATGTCCCAGCATACACTCTGAATAGAATCAGGACTTGCTACAGTTCATATCTACATACACATGTGAAACGCTGCATTTTTTCTGTACACGTCAGAGTCATCCGCAAATGTTTTTTTTTGGGTGCTGGACTCTGCAGATACACTCCAGCACAAAATTGCAAGGACTAGTACTTTTTGGTAAACCCTGGCAAATAATTAGCGCAATCCTTCAATAGACGGCATATGCCTGTGTATCTTTGGACATATTGGAGGAAACAAATATATACCTGCCTTACAGTATCCCCTTGGGCTGTTCTTAGGTGCACTGGCCATTAACACCTGGGATTTTAATGATAGGGCTTAATTATTTGTATATGTGCATAACTGATTGCCGGCTCGCCGGTTGGACCAGCTATATCTAACTACAAGTCCCCAGCTATACAGAGGGAACTAACACCTACCCATTTGATGCGCATTCATATTTGAAATCTTGCAGTAATCTGCATGGGCAGTTTCAGCTCTCCCGCAGACCTGCAGACCTAGCTACTAGCCTAATAAACTTGTATAATATACTGCCTGGAGTAGACGATCAGAAGGAAGGTAGAGAACATCTACAGCTCAAACCACCGGAACGTCTCTCATAAAGAAGAATTAAAATATATGAAGCTGGGGAAACATAAAACCACAACCAAAAAAATCAGTATGGAAGGCGGGACCTCAAAGGGAAGCGACCTTAATGATCAAACAATACCTGACAAAGGAGGCAAGTCTTGAGAGCTTATGATCCGGCAGGCAACAACAGCAGGCAAAACAAGATAAGAAAAGAGAACTCGAAAAAAAGAAAAGAGAGACCCCTGACCTCTCCAGAGATAATATAAGTATAGAGAGTGAACCAGAGACAAGCAGGATGGATGTTCAGAATGAAGGAGCCCAAATTCCAACAATAATAGAAATGTCAGAGATGCTACTGAGACTAAAAATTCAATTAAATGTGAAATCACTGCATTATGAACAGACCTGGGAATGCTGCTGACTAGAGTGGAAGAGATGGAAGAGCAAACAGACAAACAAGCTCAGGAACTCAATAAGCTCAAAGAGCAAGTAAAAACAACGCAAATAAACCAAAGGAAAATTCTCTTTAAATTGGAAGACCAGGAAAATCAAAGTAGAAGACAAAACCTGAGAATCCGAGCTCTTCCTGAGGAGAATGGTGAAGACCTAAGGAAAATTATGAAACTTATATTTAACCCTTTGTTGGATAAAGGTGCTGATGACAGACTAAAGATCGATACAATACACCGGGTTTAGCAAACCTAGAAAGATAGCAGCAGACTGCCCTAGAGACATTCTAGTCAGATTCCAGAAGTATGAGGATAAAGCAGAAATTTGGGGTAAAATGAGGGGAAGACCACCTATAAAGTATGAAGGGGCTGAGCTACAAAGTTTTGCAGACCTTGCACCGGAAACACTTGCCAGATTACGACTCCTCAAACCATTGCTAGAGCAAATGCGAACATCAAACATCAAGTATAATTGGGGATTTCCGGCATGCCTGATAGGCTACAAAGATGGTAGATCGACGAGACTGAGGTTTCCGGAAGATTTACAGGATTTCTGCACTAAGTTGGATTTACAAGTTCCAGAGATACCAGCCTAGCTGGAGGGAAAAAGTATTTTTTTAGGATGATGGACAATTGAAAGGACAATTCAAGGACATTTGAATTTTTTTTCTTTTTTTTTCCTCAGGAAATGTTCTATAACACTCCTAGAAAAACAAGGAAGGGTATGTGGTGTGTGGGGGGGATTGGGAGGGGAGAATGGGGATGGAGTAAAGGGGGTCTAAGTACGGGTACTCCATGATTCCTGGTGCATTTCTTGCCTGTCCCCCTCTACATTCGGCGGAAGTGGGGGGAGGGGAACTGGGGACAGGGTCAGAGCCTCACCTCAAGAGAGGAGAACCATTGGTGGAACGGGAGTACATTTCCACTCTCGGTTCAGATGCCAGGAAAGGCAAAAAAAGGGGGGTGGGGAGGGGATGGGAGGAGGGAGGGGAGGGAAAGGGGGTGTGGGGGGGAAGAGGAACCTCTCAACTAAATATGGTATCTATTATTAGAAGATAACAATTAAATTCCTGACATATAACGTCCGCGGATTGAACACTCCTACTAAGAGACATAAAATTTTGAAAGAATAAAAATCCTATGGCGCAGAAGTAGTTTTCTTGCAGGAGACCCATCTATCACAGGACACAAATGTTAAACTATTTTCTAAAGACTTCCCCACATACTATGCAGACTCGACAACAAAGAGAGCTAAAGGGGTGACAATTGGATATGCCGCTGGGATACGGTTCGAATTGGGGGATAGGATGACTGACCCTGAAGGCAGATACCTCTTTTTGAGGGGCTGCCTGGGGGAAATGAAATGTACATTGGCAGACATATATGCACCCAATTTGAACCCAATAAAATACCTGAAAGAGGTTATGGAGAAATTGATGGATTTTAAGAAAGGAATTGTGATAATGACAGGAGATCTGAACTTTTGCATGGAACCCCGATTGAATAGCAGGTCTGGTATGCAGGGGATTAGAAACGTACTACTGAAAATGATTAAACAGGATATGTATCAACATCAATTATCAGATGTTTGGAGGATCATGCACCCTAAAATGCAAGATTATACGTTTTACTCCCCTGTACACGGGACGTACACTAGAATCGATTACATAATGGTAGATCACAAAGCATTGGAGTTGGTAACTGAAACAAATATAGAAATAGCCACGCTATCGGATCACTCCTCAGTAACTATGAAAATGAGAGTAACAAGAATAAAAAGACCATCGTAAACCTGGCAATTAAACAAATCACTAATACAAAACAAAAGAGAAGTAGAAATAGTCCAAAAGGAGTTGGAGAGCTTTTTTCGGTCTAATGATACGAAAGACAGCTCTCCTGCTACCCAATGGGAGACCCACATTAGGGGCATCCTCATCTCCATAGGGGCGGGAAAAAAAAAGAAAGAACAAAAAATATGAAATTAGCAATAGGTGAAATATACAGATTAGAACAAATACATAAAAAACATAAGGGTAAACAAGAAACATTTCATCAATTGGTAGTAAAGAGAGATGAATTAAAGGATCTTATGTTACAGGACACAAAAAGGACATTTAACAGAATACCAAAAGACAGATATCAATGGGGAAATAAACATCTGGCCAGGAAAACACCTGGCCAGGATGTTAAAAAAGAAAAAATCAATAAATTACATAGAAAAGATCCAAAATAAACATGGGGAAATGGTACATAAGACAAAGGAGATAGCGAATGGGTTCAAAAGTTACTACGGATCATTGTATTTAGTAAACCACACAAGGCAACAAGATAAAGATAAAGCAAGGAAAATAGAAAAGTTCTTAGCTAGAGCGGGACTTCCCCTAATATCTGAGAGTGACAGGGTGATGGTAGATAAACCTATAAAGGAAGAAGAAATTAATAAAGCACTACAAGACTCTGCCCCCGGTAAAAGCCCTGGACCAGACGGGTTCACGACCTACTACTTAAAAAAGTTTAAGGGTATTTTAATACCAAGGCTTTGTCAATATATGAACGGATTGTGTGTGGAGTATTGCATGAGTAGAGAAGCCCTGTTGGATTCAATAAAAGTCATCTTGAAGGAGGGGAAAGATGGAGCACTTTGTTCAAGTTTTAGGCCAATATCCCTGTTAAATAATGAAATGAAACTATATGCAGAAGTTTTAGCTACTAGGATAAAATATCTGATGAATGAACTCATTCATCTGGATCAGGTCGGATTTATCCCGGGGAGGGAGGGGAGAGACAACAGAGTGAGAACTTTGCTCCTCCTTCAGGAAATAAAGAGTAGCGGGTCCCCAGGTCTATTCCTGTCAATAGATGCTGAAAAAGCCTTCGACAGAGTAGACTGGGAACTCGTGATAAAAACACTGGAATTCATGGGACTGGGTCCTAGAATGATCCAGTGGATCCAAGTTCTATATAAACATCCAACCGCGGCTATAAAAATTAATGGGGAGTTGTCTACCCCCTTTGAAATGAAAAATAGGACGAGGCAGGGGTGTCCCCTCTCCCCGTTACTTTTTGTACTATCCTTGGAACCCCTTCTCGCAACGATTCAAGCTAACTTAGATATAGGAGGTATTAAGATTGGGGATGAAGAACACAAATTGGCAGCATTTGCCGATGATGTATTATTCTACATCTCAAACCCTAGGATTACATTACCAAACTTACTTAAAACTCTAAAACAATATGGCCTACAAAAGGACTTTCAGTTTCCATGGAAGAAGGAGTGTATCTAGGGGTAAACTTGATGACTTTCCATGGAAGAAGGAGTATATCTAGGGGTAAAGTTGACAACTTCTCTAAAAAAAATATATAAAGTAAACTCTATCCCTCTATTAGATGAAATTAAAAATGAAATGAAAAAAATGTCATTAAGACTCCTTTCCTGGATAGGGCGAATCAACACGGTCAAGATGGTTTTACTCCCGAAGATCACATATAAGTTTCAAATGTTGCCCATAGCACTACCGCACTATTATTTCAAAACACTTAAATCTATACTAATGAAATTTATTTGGCAAAATAAAAAGTCTAGAATCTCTTTTGCAGTCCTGAGACAGGGGAAAAAACAAGGTGGTTTAGCGGTTCTCGATGTTAAAAAATATTACTATGCAGTGGTTCTATCTCGTGTGGTGGAGTGGGTTAGGGAGAAAAGTGGGAACAGATTGGTTAAATTAGAAAATAATTTGTGTGAAGCACGGTTAAATAGTCTAATATGGAATCCCTCACAACACAGGGTATTGGGAGCCAAAACGCATGAGATTACACGTAATGCACTTGAAATATGGGATTTGATCCATAAATAAAGTAAATGGAAAAATAACTCACCTCTAATTTTTTTGAAAGATAATGATAATTTTGCACCAGGGAAAAGGATAATAGGAGGGAATTGGATAAAAAGGGACAATGCACAATTAAGGGACATAACCAATAAAGGGAAAATTAGCACGTTTTTCGAGTTACAACAAAACACAGATCTAATGTCGATTAATGAATGGCGCTACCTCCAGTTAAAGCATTTTGTAGAAAATCTGCCTCAAACAATAAGAACAGTAGCTGAACTAAGCCATTTGAGGCGTTATGTACATTCAGAAATGCAAAAAAGGATATTTCTAGGATTTATAAGATGCTATTGGCAAATGACAAACTGGAGGTACCGCCATTCTTATTAAAATGGGGAAAAGATTTTGGGTCACTTGAGTATAAACACAAGATTGCAAAGATTTTGAATTTAACACATAGTTCTGCCACAGATACTAAGAAGGCCGAAATTAACTATAAATGTTTGACAAGGTGGTATGCTACCCCTGATAAACTAAGTAAATTTCAATCAGAGAAATCACATTGCTGCTGGAGCGGCTGTAAGGACATTGGAACGATGGCCCACCTGTGGTGGATTTGTCCCAAAATTAAAACATTTTGGAAAGAAATTTTACAACTGATAATGGAAATTACTGGTAAAGTGGTTCCTGAGGACCCATGGATATGTTTATTCCATGGAATAGAGGGCTCAGTGAAACAATATAGGGAATCGATAACCCCTCACCTGTTGAATGCGGCGAAAAGCCTTATACCAAAAAAATGGCAGGAGGAAGAAAGCCCCACAATGCGGGATTGGGTTAATGTCATAGAAGGAACATACGAAATGGAGGGCTTGAGATATAGTGGGTTGGAATGAAGAGGGGGGTCAATAAATAAGTGGGACTGTTGGCAGGAGTTCAAGAATACGTGGAGATATGTTGAGGTTATGACCTGTGGAGATTAGGGAGAAAGTAGATAAGGACATCATTTCTTTTGATTTGACCGAGTGAGAGGAAAGCTTGGGGGGGGGGATATGGGGGGAAGGGTTTATTGTATTGTGAAGAGGTAAACTGCATTGTGCAGTTTGTGTTACTCTTTTGTATACTGAAATGTAATTTTATAAAATAAAATAAAGAAATAATAAAAAAAAAAAGAACTAGGAGAAACTGCTCACATGAGACATCCTTCCAAAAAGAAGCCAACATTTTGCAAAAGAGACTCCTGGAGAGAGGATACACCAAATCATGCCTCAAAAAAGCATATAAAAGAACATTAGAAAATACTAGGAATGATTTATTATATGGCACTAAGAAAGGTAAAAAGACAGATGACACTACTAGGATGATAATTAAATATTTGCATTAGCAAAAATACGAAATGTCATACAAAAGTACTGACTTCTACTATCCATGGATCACCATGTGGGTAGATTTATATCCAAAATGGCATCCATAACCTTTAGACGTGCAACCTCAATTAACCACTTCAGCCCCGGAAGATTTGGCTGCTCAATGACCAGAGCATTTTTTGCAATTCGGCTATACTCAAACAAAATTGATGTCCTTTTTTTCCCACAAATAGAGCTTTCTTTTGGTGGTATTTGATAATCTCTGCAGTTTTTATTTTTTTGCTCAAAAAAAAAGAGCGACAATTTTGAAAAAAGCACAATATTTTGTACTTTTTGCTATGATAACTATCCCCAATTCTTTTTAAAAAAGAAATTTTTTTTCTCAGTTTAGGCCAATATGTATTCTTCTACATATTTTTGGTAATAAAAATCACAATAACCGTATATTGATTGGTTTGTGGAAAAGTTATAGCATCTATTAAATAGGGGATAGATTTATGGCATTTTTTTTACTAATAATGGCGGCGATCTGCAATTTTTATCGTGACTGCGACATTATGGCGAACACATCGGACACTTTTGACACATTTTTGGGACGATTAACAATTATACAGTGGTCAGTGTTATAAAAATGCACTGATTATTGTATAAATGTCATTGGCAGGGAATGGGTTAACACTAGGGGGTGATCGGGGGTTAACTGTGTTCCCTGACTGTGTGTTCTAACTGTAAGGGAAGGGGACTGACTAGAGGGGATGACAGAACGTGGTTCCTAGTAGGGATGAGCCCGATGTTCGAGTCGAACACATCGGGTGTTCGCCTGTTCATCGAATAGCGAACAATTTGGGGTGTTTGTGGCAAATTTGAAAGCCGCGGAAGACCCTTTAAAAGTCTTTGGGAGAAATCAAAAGTGCTAATTTTAAAAGCTTATATGTATGGTATTGTCATAAAAAGTGTTTGGGGACCTGGATCCTGCCCCAGGGGACATGTATCAATGCAAAAATGTTTTTAAAACGTCTGTTTTTTCGGGAGCAGTGATTTTAATAATGCTTAAAGTGAAAAAATAAAAGTGAAATATTCCTTTAAATTTCGTACCTGGGGGGTGTCTATAGTATAACTGTAAAGTGGCGCATGTTTCCCATGTTTAGAACAGTCCGAGAGCAAAATTACATTTCTAAACGAAAAAAAGTAATTTAAAAGTACTTGCAGCTATAATGAATTGTCGGTCCCGGCAATAACATAAAAGTCATTGAAAAAAACGGCATGGGATTCCCCCACAGTCCATTGACAGGCCCTTTGGGTATGATATGAATATTAAGGGGAACCCTGAACCAAAATTAAAAAAAAAAAATTGCGTGGGGGTCCCCCCAAATTCCATACCACGCTCTGGCGTTCGTATGCAGCTATTCTGTGTTTACTTCCGGTTTCCGGGAAGATGGCGCCACCGCATGAGTGTCAAGCCTCGTTTTGGAAACAGGAAGTATAACCAGGCTGTTGTTTTGACTACTTCCGGATATGAGGCAAGATGGCACGGCCACCTGTGTTCCAAGCCTCATTGTGGTGAGCCAGAACAGTAAGTGACCTAATGTGATGGCAAACTGTGCTGTGAAAAGGCACAAGGATGTAAATAGCATTATTAAGGGCTTATCTGAAGAAAACATAATATCCATAACACAAAAATAAACATTAGTGTTATGTTTAATATATATACTAAAAGCAAAAAACAAGAAAAAAACGTTATATTTATTACTAAATAAAAATTATGTTTAAAAAAATTGGAATAAAAAAACGGTGGCAGACATTTTAAAAAAGACCAAATGTTATCTCCGGGACATGAAAAGAGATAACAAACACAATATGCAAAAATTAAAAAATTCAAAAAAATTATTTTGAAATATAAAAATTATAATTAAAATATATTAAGATGATAATTATAAGTTTTCAGAGCTGGTGCTCACAATGGTTGCCAGTATAATAATACATGATAAACATATACAATGGTACGTATAAATGAAAATACATACATAAATACAAATGTTGGTGATAAGTGGTAAGAATTGTAAAAATGGAAAAATGTTAAAAGGTAATTAAATATAAATAAGGGTGAGTGAGACAATGATAAGCACCTAGGATACACGATCAGTATAGAAATAAGTTAGCCTTGGTTAATAAAAGCGTTAATGTCCCACTCTATATTGAGACCAAAGAAAGGAGTAAGTCTGGAGCTGGTATATCCAGTATGTTTCCAAATGGGAAACCCCCCTAGTTTTGGTGCCCCCTCTCCATGGGGGAATGTATTTGTCAATAATGACAAATTGAGAACCTCTAGGATCTCTGCCATGATGCTTTCTGTAATGCCTGGGTAGATTATGTTTAGTGTCACCACCTAATTCTTGCAATGTGTTCACCTACCCTTACGGAAAAAGAACGAATAGTGCGTCCCACGTATTGTTTCCCACAAGGGTAGGTAATCATATATACTCGTGTGTAGTAGCACAAGTGCAAAATGATTTGATGGAATAAGTTTTATTAGTAACATTAGATTTGAATTCTAAACTTTTACGTCTCCCACAGACATTATGTTGGCAGACCACACATTTTTTGCAAGGAAAATATCCGACCATGTTATGAAAAAAGTAAGGACGCGTGGGGGGATTGATGATATCCGGAGCAATGGTGGCTCGAAGTGAAGGTACACCTCTAAAGACGACTCTAGATCGTTCAGGAAGCAATGTTTCCAAGACATGGTCATGTCTAAGAATGCCCCAATGACGGTTAATAATATTCAAGATTTCTTTATGCTGAATAGAGAATGCGGTAAGCATAGAAAACTTAAATGGATCATCTGGTTCATGGAGGTTTGGGTGTAAGAAGGGAGCATCTATTTGTCATGCTCTATAGGCATATAGGGAGTCTGGAGGCCCATGGTTAAGCACAATACGGGTACCGACTTGTGCTACCAAGGTTTCCCGGAACTCACCTCGCCTAAACACATGTAAGCATTATATATTAAGTCACACTTAATAACTTGAGATGATTGACATGTGTGGATGAGGCTGAGCTCATAGGCATGCGTTTTTAAGTGACAACGTTGTCAGTTTTTACCTTATGCAATCTCCTATTGTTTATGCTTTCCTTTCAATGATAGAAACATTTTTCTACTAATTGTTCTAATAAAGTTATATCAGGTTAAACCACAGTTTGTTCCTTTTCTTTCACTGAAGGTAAGGACACCTTGGGTCCTATTCCCACTCCCCTTTTATTTTGACTATTTGTCATTGCCACCTGTTGTATTTCGGAATTGAGTGATAGCTCATCATATCCCTTTTTGGCTGCGAGGGACAGATTTGAGCCATGATCAGTGGTGACAGCTGTCCATAGGGATAAAGCTGTTTCAGTCCATGCTCTTAACCACTTCAGCCCCGGAAGGATTTACCCCCTTCCTGACCAGAGCACTTTTTACAATTTGGCACTGCGTCGCTTTAACTGCTAATTGCACGGTCATGCAATGCTGTACCCAAACGAAATTTGCGTCCTTTTCTTCCCACAAATAGAGCTTTCTTTTGATGCTATTTGATCACCTCTGCCATTTTTATTTTTTGCGCTATACACAGAAAAAGACCAAAAATTTTGAAAAAAAATGATATTTTCTACTTTTTGTTCTAAAAAAAATCCAATAAACTCAATTTAAGTCATACATTTAGGCCAAAATGTATTCGGCCACATGTCTTTGGTAAAAAAAATGTCAATAAGTGTATATTTATTGGTTTGCGCAAAAGTTATAGCACCTACAAACTAGGGTACATTTTCTGGAATTTACACAGCCTTTAATATATGACTGCCTATGTCGTTTCTTGAGGTGCTAAAATGGCAGGGCAGTACAAAACCCCCACAAATGACCCCATTTTGGAAAGTAGACACCCCAAGGAAATTGCTGAGAGGCATGTTGAGCCCATTGAATATTCATTTTTTTTGTCCCAAGTGATTGAATAATGACAAAAAAAAAAAATTACAAAAAGTTGTCACTAAATGATATATTGCTCACACAGGCCATGGGCATATGTGGAATTGCACCCCAAAATACATTTAGCTGCTTCTCCTGAGTATGGGGATACCACATGTGTGGGACTTTTTGGGAGCCTAGCCGCGTACAGGGCCCGAAAACCAATCACCGCCTTCAGGATTTCTAAGGGCGTACATTTTTGATTTTACTCCTCACTACCTATCACAGTTTTGAAGGCCATAAAATGCCCAGATGGCATAAACCCCCCCAAATGACCCCATTTTGGAAAGTAGACACCCAAAGCTATTTGCTGAGAGGCATGTTGAGTCCATGGAATGTTTTATATTTTGACACAAGTTGCGGAAAAGTGACAAATTTTTTTTTTTTTGCACAAAGTTGTCACTAAATGATATATTGCTCACACAGGTCATGGGCATATGTGGAATTGCACCCCAAAATACATTTAGCTACTTCTCCTGAGTACGGGGATACCACATGTGTGGGACTTTTTGGGAGCCTAGCCGCGTACGGGGCCCCGAAAACCAATCACCGCCTTCAGGATTTCTAAGGGTGTAAATTTTTGATTTCACTCTTCACTGCCTATCATAGTTTCAGAGGCCATGGAATGCCCAGGTGGCACAAACCCCCCCAAATGACCCCATTTTGGAAAGCAGACACCCCAAGCTATTTGCTGAGAGGCATGATGAGTATTTTGCAGCTCTCATTTGTTTTTGAAAATAAAGAAAGACAAGAAAATTTTTTTTTTTTTTCACTTTTTTCAATTTTCAAAACTTTGTGACAAAAAGTGAGGTCTACAAAATACACACTATACCTCTCAGCAAATAGCTTGGGGTGTCTACTTTCCAAAATGGGGTCATTTGGGGGGGGGGGGTTTGCCACCTGGGCATTCCATGGCCTCCGAAACTGTGATAGGCAGTGAAGAGTAAAATCAAAAATTTACGGCCTTAGAAAGCCTGAAGGCGGTGCTTGGTTTTCGGAGTCCCGTGCGCGGCTAGGCTCCCAAAAAGTCCCGCACATGTGGTATCCCCGTACTCAGGAGAAGCAACAGTACGGGGCATGTTTGAGCAATATATCATTTAGTGACAACTTTGTGCAAAAAAAAAAAAAAAATTGTCTTTTTCCCGCAACTTGTGTCACAATATAAAATATTCCATGGACTCGACATGCCTCTCAGCAAATAGCTTGGGGTGTCTACTTTCCAAAATGGGGTAATTTGGGGGGTTTTGAACTGTCCTGGCATTTTATGCACAACATTTAGAAGCTTATGTCACACATCACCCTCTCTTCTAACCACTTGAAGACAAAGCCCTTTCTGACACTTTTTGATTACATGAAAAACATTTTTTTTTTGCAAGAAAATTACTTTGAACCCCCACACATTATATATTTTTTTTAAAGCAAATGCCCTACAGATTAAAATGATGGGTGTTTCATTTTTTTTTTCACACAGTATTTGCGCAGCGATTTTTCAAATGCATTTTTTGGGGAAAAAACACACTTTTTTAAATTTTAATGCACTAAAACACACTATATTGCCTAAATGTTTGATGAGATAAAAAAGATGATCTTAAGCCGAGTACATGGATACCAAACATGACATGCTTTAAAATTGCGCACAAACGTGCAGTGGCGACAAACTAAATACATTTTTAAAAGCCTTTAAAAGTCTTTACAGGTTACCACTTTAGATTTACAGAGGAGGTCTACTGCTAAAATTACTGCCCTCGATCTGACCTTCGCGGTGATACCTCACATGCATGGTGCAATTGCTGTTTACATTTGACGCCAGACCGACGCTTGTGTTCACCTTAGCGCGAGAGCAGGGGGGACAGGGGTGCTTTTTTTTTTTTTTTTTTTTTTTATTTATTTTTTTTTGCTTTTTTATCTTATTTTTAAACTGTTACTTTCATTTTTTTTTCATCTCAGGGAATGTAAATATCCCCTATCATAGCAATAGGTAGTGACAGGTACTCTTTTTTGAAAAAATTGGGGTCTATTAGACCCTAGATTTCTCCTCTGCCCTCAAAGCATCTGACCACACCAAGATCGGTGTGATAAAATGCTTTCCCAATTTCCCAATGGCGCTGTTTACATCCGGCAAAATCTAAGTCATAAAATGCTCGTAGCTTCCAGTTTCTTAGGCCATAGAGATGTTTGGAGCCACTCTGGTCTCTGATCAGCTCTATGGTCAGCTGGCTGAATCACCGGCTGCATTCTCAGGTTCCCTGTTGAGACAGGAGAGCCAGAGAAAAACACGGAAGACGGTGGGGGGGGCATTCCCTCCCACTGCTTGTAAAAGCAGTCTAGAGGCTAATTAGCTGCTAGGATTGCTTTTACATGAAAGCCGACCGCTGGCTGAAAAGAATGATACCAAGATGATACCTAAACCTGCAGGCATCATTCTGGTATAACCATTCAAAGTCGTGACTAGCGTACCTGAAGACAAAAAAATGGTTAACAATAAAGCACAGTAAACGGTAAAGTATAAAAAATTGCATACCTGAAAAGCAAACATGATAAAACATAACAACAATAAAACATTGCAGAATAGAATACAGTAAAAAAGAGCAGCACAATAGAGAGAATAGAGAGAGCGAGAACAATAAAACGACAACTATTTTTTTTTATTTTATATTTTTGTATGTGTTTTTTTTTTTTTTTACACTTTTTTTTGTAACTGTAACTTTTATAACGGTAACCGGTTCCAGGTTCAGGTCTCTCAAAATACGATGGCATCTTGGGAGACCCTGTGAAAGTGTGCCTAGTCTGTGCAATGCTGTACCTTACACTAATACTCAACTAGTGTATGGTAGCGTTCAAAACATTCACCAATGCAAAGACCAGGATTGTCAGGACAGGAGGGACAATAATAGCGGGTGTCACGCCTATATCCGCGTTTGCTGCAGACACATCTTTTTGGGGGGGGTTCGTTGGGTAGGGGTACTTGGGAGGACATAAAGAAAATGCCTCTCATGCAGCTGACTGCATTTGGTTGGGGATGTGAATGGGGGAAGTACGGGCGCTGCAGAAGCGGTGGGTTCCCAATTAGGATTGGCGAATGCAGCAGGAAGGGCATTATGGGCACGACGGGCCTGTGTTTGTCTTTTTGGTGGCAGCGGGACACTACTTGTGCTTGCCACCTCACCAGCTTGAGCTGCACTTATGGGACTCGCCACGTCACCAAGTGTTACTGCAGTGCTGGTTTGACTATGACCGGGGTGTACTAGGCCGCTGGTGCTTGCCAGTTCACCAAAACGCTACCAAAAAAACTGTTAGCGATCACAGGAATCAGGCCTGACTCTGCGAACGCTGCAGTTATGCGTTTAGTGTTTTGTAAGTGACAGTGATCGATCGATACTGCACTTGGGTGGGCTGGGCTGGGCTGGGCCGGGCGGAGGGGCAAAACGCAGGTGCTAGCAGGTATCTGGGCTGATCCCGCTAACACTGCGTTTTTGGGAACCCTAAACTGCTGGGGATGCTAGTATAGATCTGATCAGATTAGATATTGATCCGTTCAGATACTATACCACTAAGGGAGGTGTACGGTGCGTGCGTGGGTGTTAGCGGTACTGGCGCTAATCTGACGCTGCCTGGGGCTGGTGCTTGCCAGTTCACCAAAACGCTACCAAAAAAACTGTTAGCGATCGCAGGGATCAGGCCTGACTCTGCGAACGCTGCAGTTATGCGTTTAGTGTTTTGTAAGTGACAGTGATCGATCGATACTGCACTTGGGTGGGCTGGGCTGGGCCGGGCGGAGGGGCAAAACGCAGGTGCTAGCAGGTATCTGGGCTGATCCCGCTAACACTGCATTTTTGGGAACCCTAAACTGCTGGGGACGCCAGTATAGGTCTGATCGGATCAGATATTGATCCGTTCAGATACTATACCACTAAGGGAGGCGTATGCTGCGTGCGTGGGTGTTAGCGGTACTGGCGCTAATCTGACGCTGCCTGGGGCAACGAATATCACTGCCGGGCGATCAGGGGGTTAAACCTTTATTCGGTAATAAACAGCGGGTGCCCTGACACTATAAAAAATAAACGAACTAACCAGCGTGAACCGTAACGGTTATAAGGTGATCAGTGGTGAAAGGGTGGTGAAAGGGTTAACTAGGGGGCAATCAAGGGGTTAAAACATTTATTAGATAGTATATGGGGGTCCCTGACGCTATAAAACGCTGACGGCAAACCTAAATATTTACCTCCCTAACTAGCGTCACCAGCGACACTAATACAGCGATCAGAAAATGATCGCTTAGCGACACTGGTGACAGGGGGTGATCAAGGGGTTAAAACTTTATTAGGGGGGTTAGGGGGGTATCCTAGACCTACAGGGGGCTAACACTCACTGCCCTAACACAGTAACTGTCACAAACTGACACCATGCAGTAATCAGAAAAAAAAAATACTGCTTGGTGTCAGTGTGACAGGGAGGGGGGAGGGGTGATTGGGGGGTGATTGGGGGGTGATCGGGGGGCGATCGGGGGGGATCGGGGGTGTAAAGTATGCCTGGCATGTTCTACTGTGTGTGTGTGTAGTGTTTGTGCACTCACATGTCTTCTCTCCTTGGCGCCGGAACGGAAACTGCCGAGCCGAGGAGAGATGACATCACATCCTCTGCCTGTGTGTACTACACACAGGCAGGGGAGGATTCCCATTGGCTGGGAGCGATCGCGAGGGGGGGCCACGATCGGATGGCCTCCCCCTCGCCTCTCAACGCTCCCAGACAAATGCCGACCGCCGCTGGCACCGGGGGGGTCCGATCGGACCCCCTGCCCGCCGGAGGCAGATCACGTACAGGTACGTGATTCTGCCTGCCCGTGCCATTCTGCCGACGTATATCGTCGTTAGGCGGTCGGCAAGTGGTTAAAGTAAGTCTGAAACTTAAACTGTCCTGAACAGATCTCAATCTCAAGATCTAAAAAGTGTATTTTCGTAGAACTGGACTCATATGATAATGAAATGCCGTGATCAATACCATTAATAGTAGTAAAGAAATCTTGAAGAGATTTTTGGGTGCCCTTCCATAGGAGAAGGATGTCATCTATATATCTGGCCCACAGAACAAGAGAGGGTCTGACTTCAGAATAGGCGGCATCCTCCTCCCATTTGGCCATGAAAAGATTAGTGAGGCTGGGGGCAAATTTAGCCCCCATCGCAATGCCTTTTTGTTGCAGAAAAAACTTTTGGTCGAACCAGAAGTAATTGTGTGTTGTAGCAAACACTAATAGTTCAACTATGTATTCCTTCTTTTGATCAGTGAGAGAATCCTCACGTTGGAGGAAATGTGTGACAGCCTCTATGCCTCTGGCATGAGGGATACAGGTATACAGGGACGCCACATCAGCAGTGGCCATTATCAGATCATCCTGTACTTCAATATTCTCCAAAAGTCTAATGGGGCGTACACACGGTCGGACTTTTCGTCTACAAAAGTCCGACAGCCTGTCCGACAGACTTCCGGCGGACTTTCGGCAGACTTGCAGCAGACTTTCTAACGAACGGACTTGCCTACACACGACCACACAAAAGTCCGACGGATTTGTACGTGATGACGTACACCGGACTAAAATAAGGAAGTTCATAGCCAGTAGCCAATAGCTGCCCTAGCGTGGGTTTTTGTCCGTCGGACTAGCACACAGACGAGCGGATTTCGGGGTCCGTCGTAGTTACGACGTAAAGATTTGAAGCATGTTTCAAATCTAAAGTCCATCGGATTTGAGGCTGAAAAAGTCTGCTGAAAGTCCGGAGAAGCCCACACACGATCGGATTACCAGCCAGCTTTAGTCCGTCGGCGTCCGTTGGACTTTTGTAGACGAAAAGTCCGACCGTGTGTACGCCCCATAAGGGTGTCCGTAGTGTCCTTCAGATATGAAGAAGTATGTTTAACAATAGGCTGGAGATAGAAATTAACATAGCGACCGATTCGAGAAGTGACAGAATCGATCCCACTTATGATTGGGCGTCCAAGTGGGTGAGAAGAATCCTTATGGATCTTTGGCAAGTAATACATAATCGGAATCCTAGGTGCAATCGGTACAAGGTAAGCTCTCTCTTTGTGATTTAAAATATGTGAGTTAAAACCCTTTAAGATCAACTTATCCAATTCTTTTTTGAATACTGAAGTTGGATTGTTGGGTAATTCCCTATAAGTATCGTGATCGTTAGGTATCCGATACATCTCCTTAATGTAATCTAGTCGGTCTTGTATGTATATCTATATATAGACAGTGATTGTGGGCGACCAGCACCCCAGATGATGCCTGTTTAGGCGAAACGCGTTGGTTTCCATGCTGGTCCACAGTTACTGTCTCTCGCTCAAGCTCTTGTATTCTCATTGGCAAATGTAAGTGTAACTCTTATGATTTTATCTTTAATGAACATTTGTTACGGTATCACACTATGTGCCCCATCTCTTTCCTTTTACCAATGATTTGGCTGATCTATATCTGCATGTAAGCTGCGTCCATTCTGCTGAATCCATTGGAATGCCCACCCAGATGCTGCACTTCATGTATTGAATTGGTGCCTTCTTGGTTACCTTCCAAGCTTGATTGGCTTGTCAGGTGTACACCTGTATAAGTCCAATCTTTCCGGTAAGAGACTGGTGCTTCTGGTGGTGGACTCTTTATGTTACTCACTCTGATGCCTGTTCAAGATCTCAGTGATTGTCACATAATTGCACTGGATCACTTATTTTTGGGACTTATTACTATCTCATGTGGTCCCTTACCATCACACATGGACACTAATCTTTATTGATATCCATTATTGTATTTATCAGTATTTTCTCATTTTTATATTGATCATATGTCACTATATGTCACTATATATTTTTTATTTTGTCGCTGACAATATTTTCACTTGTCTGATTTTGTGACCATTGTTATCTGCATTATTGTCGACAAATATTATTCTCGACATTTGTCTGCTTATAGCGCTGCACATTTCTTCTCCTTTTTACTTCATTGTTGATTGCCCAGTAGCTCTATTTTGTCTTCAAACATTATTGTTTCATTATATGTATTTTTGATACTATTAAAATTCTTTTTTAAACTATTTTGCTACACACCTGTGCCTTTAAAGTCCCATATTTTTCAGGGGAAAACATTGTTTTCATACATTTGAGGGATGTTGGCCTATACAAGCAGATAATAGTTACCTCAACTTTCTGATACATTTTATCTTAACTGACACCTACTTTGTTTACCCCACTCACCTGCAACCTGTCCCCATCTCACAGCTGCACTTGTACCTCATTTTGAAAATGTCCAGACCCACATCAGATTGGTGCACCTGTCCCCTCTGTTGAGACCTTGACATTCCTCTACAGTGAGCAATCAGATAACACCTCCACCCTCTTCTGACAAAATGATCTATCGCCTCATTTGCTTTCTTCCCAGCCCTCTCAATAAGTTGTGTGTATTGCTGCTCCCCTCCTTGGCCTCTGGACCACAATATCTTGATGCCTGTCCATCACACTAAAGCCTTATAAACATACACTTTTGTATCAAATAACAGATCCAGATACTTTCTACTAGCCGGGCTGACAAACAAAGCGAAAGATGCCGGCAGACAGGGAGCCCCACTCCATAGCACTCCAAACCTCTCTTATAGAGCCATTGGACTTTTAGGCATTTCCACTCTAAATCTAGGTGGATGCCATAACTTCTAATTTTGGCCCTCTGGTACATTCAGTAGACAAAGGAATGACCCACAATCCACTTGCTTGCTTTGAGACTGAAATAAAAAAAATGGTTAGATCTTTCAGACCAAAGACCAACTCTCCAAAAACCTCCCAAATGACTAACCCACCCAATACACCTGATTGAGCATCAGCTCATGCATTGACACCCCTATACAGAGTATAAGCCACTTAAGCTCTGAATGTTTATCTCCAAGCAACCTTAATTTCCTCCACTGGCCTGTCCATGGCTTCCCACATACTTGACCATCCAAAACTTGAATGAATAGGGGCCAACATTTTCAAACCTACTTCAGGTACTTTCAGAAGGTTGGAGCAAATTAAAACATTGACAAAGTGGTCCCACTATTATATCTCAAAAACTGCTCTCCTCCTGTGATTTCCAGGTATTTATCTACAGCCTTAACACAAGATGTCATCTCTTCTGTCCCAGGTCACCCAAAACCGCTTGCCCAACTGGTCAGTTTTCAACGCCAGCATAGGATTGCTTCCATTGATATGGACACCTCATCATCCTGTAGTCCTGAGCCTCCTCTCCTATTGGAGCCACCAATTCTTCAACCTTAAATGTCTCTGCAAAAGCCATCGAGATGGCAGCTTCAAATAGTACCTCTTTGTTGAGATATATAGTACTAGCTCTAGGTGCTTTTCACCTATATATAAGAACATATTTGGGGGGCACACCATACAATGCGTTTAAATTCAAGATGGTGCTGCTATAAGACCTACAAACAGTACAAAATATTTTACAGCGCATACATACAAGAATGACATTTACTGTAGGGCTAGTTAAAAACACCTGAACATATTCAAAAAATACGGGGGTTTGGTCACACTATATGGTCATATAGTGCTAAGCCCATTTACTGCGACAAAGTACCCCGAATTAGTGGGTTCTACACTAGTAATAGAATGGAAGATCCTTTGTCTTAACCATGGGAGCTGAACTCCTCTATGTGTGAGAACTGAAGGGGATACATCCTAAACACTGGTGGCCACTAATAAGAGGTAATGAAGAGGGGGAGAGGTGCTCCAGCTCAAAAAACCTGGTCAGGGCCTATTATAATATACAAGAACATATTTGGGGGGCACACCATACAATGCATTTAAATTCAAGATGGTGCTGCTATAAGAACTACAAACAGTACAAAATATTTTACAGCGCACACATACAAGAATGACATTTCCTGCAGGGCTAGTTAAAAACACCTGAACATATTCAAAAAATACGGGGGTTTGGTCACACTATATGGTCATATAGTGCTAAGCCCACTTACTGCGACAAAGTACCCCGAATTAGTGGGTCCTACACTAGTAATAGAATGGAAGATCCTTTGTCTCAACCATGGGAGCTGAACTCCTCTATGTGGGAGAACTGAAGGGGATACATAGCTTTTCACCTATAGGCTACCTTCTCCTGCCAGGTTTTGGCTGAATTCTGGCCCACCCTTTCAGCACCCGCATAATTGCCTTGTGGGATCATACTCACTGGATAACTTTAAAAAAGAGATATAACTGACAACAATTCTGTCACTCTACATATTGATACCTCACTTTACCCTTTACACTTTACCCATTGTCGAAGGAAATAAAATTGCATACTGTATGAACTGCGTAAGGGGACTAGTTTTTAAATCCTAGACAATGTTTCTGCTTTGATATTATTGACCCCAGGACATACTTAACTTTAAAAGAAATAGATGCCTGAATGCATCTCAACATCAGGGCTTCTAAGCAGCCCTTACCACTTCCTCTGACCCTGCTGACAATTTGTTTATCATATATGCAACACTACTTATGTCTTTCCAAAATTAGACATTCCTATTTCTCAGCTAATACCTCCAAAGCCTGATCACGAGTATATTTAGGAACATTTCCAGCAAAGTAAATTTCCTCATCAGACCCACCCCCTCCTGTGCATTGGGCCATGTCCGAACACACAATATTGCCCAGAATTAGACCCCAAACCCCTGGCTATGTCAGGGAATACCCTAATCATAACAATAGTGCAGCGCAAGATAAAAAATACAGCAAATGTCCATAAACTAGTCTTTTTCACTGTGCTCCAATGACCCATGTGTAATGAAAACAATGTCCTCTTCCTTACTATCCACACAGCAAACCCCTGTGCAAAAAGTGTCTGCTTACCTCCTTTTATGATCCCTCTATTAGACTAAGGTCAAATAGCACTTTTGGGTAATCTCCTGCTGAAGTAAAGAACCTCCAATGGGACAGGGAACATGAACAACTTCCCAGAGGTATCACTTGACTCTCTCCTCACAACCTATAAGTGGTATATGTAAAGCATAATACAAAGGAAAAATAGTGCTCTCTGTATATTTTCAAGTATAATAAAAACATGACAAAATTAAAACACTTACAGAAAAACAACACAAACAGTGCATTAAAAACCATAAGCTTGGAAACATATCCACCCCATCAGAGCTAATAGGATGCACATGACTCTCTATTCCGTAATAAAAGTGATATCTTCTTCCCAAGTGTCATCCAGAACACGCAACACCTCATGCAATGGTGGCCACTCACTTCCTGATAAGACCTTACTGGTAGACTGAGGTCTAGTAGCAGTTTGGATTATCACTTGCTGAAATTAGGAAACTTCCAGTAGCACGTAACACATAAACAGCTTTCCACAGATATTATTTGTCTTTCTCCTCATGACCCATAAGTGGCACATGTAAAGCATATAATTTAGGACAAATAGTGCTATCTATATAGTTACAACTTTTAATAAAAAAGTAGCATAAAAGCACTCACAATAAAACACAACTCATGGCTCTTTGTTCTTAAAAGTGTAATGCCTAAATGTCGGATTCATTAGTAACTTGAAAAGGGACTTGAAAAAAGGAGGCCACGCCCTATCAGCATCCAGATCTCCAGACCACATGGTTTCAGGCACAGAGATGGCTTGTCCGGAGGCCAGGGAAGCGTTTTGTTTGTGAGACCTGTCAGCGTGCACTAGAGTGAGCACAGCAGTGGCTGCATTTGGACCAAGTTTGTCTTCCAAACTGACAGCTTGAGCTTGTACTGGGGGCCATGAGAGGATCCTGGTCTGCAGCACTGTGGTAGGGGATATGTGGATGATAAGCCCTGTTCAACTTTTGTTTGTGAGTGCATTGATTTTACCTTTTTATACCTAATAAAGGATATTGCACCAGAGCCTGTGCGCTCTTTTCTCTGCTTTTGTATTTCAAGTTTCCAGTGCTCACTGGTAATGAGAGTAGCAAGGTTGTGTTGCTAGAGAAGATTAACCCCTTCAAAGCTGGAACACTTTTGAACTTTTGGACCCTTCTATGTGCAGTTCACTCCTGGCATTAGCGAAGTTCTTATTATTGTGTTTACATAGGAGCAATGATGCCCAGTTCAAAAATCCATTTGGAATAACTTCTGGACATTATCTGTTGGCTCGCCAGTCTTTTTTTACACTTTCAATATCCCAAAAAGATATACCTCACAGGTTTTGGCACCCTACTCTCCAGTCAGTCTAGCCCCTATCTGGTGGTTTGTGATCTGTCTTATTAGGAACATTATAGTGACTAAATGGAAGCAGGTTGAAACATGCTCTACAGCAGGGGTCCTCAATCCCCAGGGCGCGGACCGGTACCAGTCTGTGGCCTGTTTGCAAATGGGCCGTAGTGATGTACTACAGGAGGTGAGTGGCTGGTGAGCAAAGCGGCTTGATGTTTATTTACAGTCGCTCGCTGATACAGAGGAGAACGGGGCAGGTGGCAGGGGAAGTGTCTGTGTACAATACATGAATGACCCGCACAGACCCACCTCCTTTTGTACCAGCCGCCCCAGAGTTTGGCATTAATCTCCACCCCCACTCCAGTGTCCTGCCCAGCAGCTTCCACCCCTGGTAATTGTGGTACATTGGCTGAAGAGGACAGAGTCTGAGATTAGAAAGGAATAATGAATCTTGTGGCCGTGTGTCTTCCAGGACAGGAAAATGGGACACTGCCATGGACATTGTGTGTGCACACATCAGCTCCAATGTCAGCTAACACTAGTGTCCAAACTGTAATCTGCAAAAATACATGGAGTTCCTCATTCTGGTAGGACAGGAGTGCTCTGACCTAACTGGCTGCTAGCTTTTCAGAAAAAAAGTGCAATAAAAGCTGGAATCATCCTGATCCTGACACCGAAACCCCCCAAAACCACCCAAACCAGCAATACCACCCCCCCAAACCCCCAACGCAGCCACATTCACCCCCCTCCCCGGTCCGTGGAACAGTTGTCTTCCACAAAATCAGTCCTTGATTCCAAAAAGATTGGGGACCGCTGCCCTACAGATCAATTAGCAGTAACTGGATGCTATTATTTTCCAAGCTAGGAAGTGATACATGTGTTGCCACATTTAGGCTGCATAGGAACATTATCACTATGAACTGTTGATTAAAAGATTAATCAACAGTTAAATGAAAGGTTTTCCAGTTCTAGGGACAACTAATCACATCCATATCCTATTTAAGTACAGATTCCAAAGAAGGGAAATCCCCTTATGGGGCAGAGGAACTTTAATGAATGTGAGGTTGTCACTGAGGTAGGCACATATAATTGAATTAAAACAAATTCTCTTTATTAAACATAAAAGTTAAAACCAAGTGTTTACTGAATTAAATTTAACACTGGAATTTTGCTTGTGGATTGTTGGAAGATTTATTTGCTTCAGTTTCAGCTGCTGCATTTAATTAGCACCTTCCATTCCTCCTTATTGCCCTATATGGGCTGTTTATGTTTTCTGTCACTTCTGGTGGTCCCTCACATCTCCTCTGCTTCTCCAGCATGCAATGTGAAACATAAGTACCACAGTATCCACTTTTTTTTTTAAATTGTATTTTTATTGAAAAGATTCAGAGAAATACATGCCGAACAATATATGTATATTGAATTAGAGAAATCATACATTCAGTGGTAAAAGGCAGGGGAGATTACTTATAAAGAAGAGGCTATGACTAGTATAATTTGGGTGTAAGCTGGGTAAACACCTGGTGGGGGGAATTAGGGGGATGTATAAGCAGTGGGTTACTGTGAATAATTAGAACCACAGAGGGAGCGAGGAGTTGGTCGTTGACAAGATGACAGGAGCTATATGTAGGTTACTTGTGAAGTTTTTTAAAGAGGTAAACCATACACCGAGCTATCCCATAGAGCCCATATCTTGTCAAACCCATCAACAGTGTCCTCTACCATAGCCGTCATATGCTCCATTCTGCGTATGTCCTTGAATCCTAGTAAAAGCTGAGCTTGGGTTGGAGGATAAGTAGATAACCAACACGAAGGAATGGCTCTTTTTGCTGCTAGTAAGATATAGGAAGCTAGTTTGTTCAAGGCCTTTCCCAGTCCAGGGAGTGGGAGACCCAGAAGGAGATGTACCGGGTCCAGAGGGATAGATGATTCCAAAATCTGCTAAAGCATAGATATCACCATGGACCATAAAGGAACAATCAGTTCACATTGCCAAAAGATATGATATTGAGTCCCTCTGATTTTCCCACACCTCCAACAGAGAGGTGAAAGGGATAGGTCATAGTGGTGTAAAACCTCAGGGGTCCTATACCAAAAGTAGAACACTTTATATGCTGTCTCTCTCTGCGCCACACATCTGGATATTTTGGAGGTTGAGGGCCATATTTTAGCCCACTGAGGAGTGGAGATTTGTTGCTGTGTGAGTTGAGACCATTTGCGCATATAGGAGTGGGACTCCAGGAATATCGGGAGATTTTCCTGGAGTATTTGGTATAGAGCTGATATTAGTCGCGTTTGGTAGGGTCCCTGGGAGCAAATGATATCAAAGGTTGTTGGTTTGGTAAGGGTAAGGGAGGGTAAGAGTTTCCATAGAAAGTGGGTTATTTGGAGATATGAATATAACATGTGGTTTAGCATTTGGCTTTTGGATTGGAGGTCTTTAAAGGAACAAAATCTGCGTGTGACTGGATGCACAAAGTGGCGGAGTTGGAACAGGCCCTCCCGTGCCCAAGGAAACATTTGGACCTGGGAAAGACTGTCAAGAATGAAAGGGTTAAAAAGTACATTAGAGAGGGGAGGGCATGGGGATGAAAGGGAAAATTTGGTGTGACAGGTAAGCCGTATCCTGAGTGAGAACAGCATGGGGCCCAAACCGAGGTCCTGGAGTTTGGGATCTGAGAATAATGCAAGTGACCAGACGAGGGAGCAAGGATGGGTTGGGAACAGGGAACCCATCCCTATCTCCATCCATCGGTTAGGAGGCCTCAGACTAGACCAGGACACCACCACACGGAGGTGGTAGGCCAGGTAGTATTTATGAAAGTATGGAGCTCCCATACCTCCCTGACCTCTGGGGGAAAAAATAACCGAGCTGGCCACTCTATGAGCCCCGCCTTTCCAAATAAAGTGGAGGAACCACCTTTTAAGCAGTTTCAGTTGGGCCATTGGGATAGGGACTGGAAGAGTTTCAAAAAAATACAATAATTTCGGCATAATGGACATCTTCAACACGTTGATCCTACCTATCCAAGATATTGGGAGGGGGTTCCAACGAGTCAACATGTCCTTGATAGACTTGAACAAGGGGACATAATTGGCTGAGTATAAGGAAGGATATTATAGCGTAAGGTGTACCCTTACGATTTAAGAGATGAGGGATGAGGTGCACCAGCGGTAAGGATATGAATTTTTAAGTGATAGGAGATCTTCGGGAGGTAGGTGTAAGGGCAGGGCTTCTGTTTTTGACCTGTTAATCTTCTATCCAGATAGAAAGCAAAATTGAGATAATAAAGCATGCAGGGACGGGAGGGATGTGTGGGGATTAGTAAGAGTCAGAAGTAGTCAGAAGTACATCATCTGCAAATAGGGACAGTTTATACTCCCTTTGAAGCATGGGAACCCCTCATATGTCAGGGTGGGATCTGATAGCCTCTGCCAAGGGCTCCAAGCAGAGGATGAAAAGGAGTGGGGATAGAGGGCAGCCCTGCCTGGTACCATTTGACATGGGAAATGATCGGGATGTGAAGGAGGCTAATTGGACCTGGGATGAGGGATTGGAGTAGAGGGTTTTTAGGGCCATGAGAAAGGGACCATGTAGCCCAAATTTAGTAAGGGTGGCAAACATATAGGGCCAGCTTAGTCTATCAAATGCCTTTTGGGCGTCAAGTCTAAGAATCAGGGCAGGGCGATGGACTCTATTCAGCATATCAATAAGGTTGATGGTTTGCTTGGTGTTGTCTCCCGCATGTCTAGTGGGGACAAAACCCACCTGGTCTCTGTCTATCAGTTCCGTCAAAAATTGAGAGAGGCGGTTTGCCAGAATTTTTGTAAATAGCTTATAATCTGAGTTTAAGAGTGCTATTGGCCTATAGTTGTCTGGGAGCGAGGGAACCTTGCTTAGGTATGACTGTGATGTAGGAGAAACTGTTGGTGGGGGAATTCGCCCTGGAGAAGTCAATTATATAGGGATATCAGGTGAGTTGAGAATATTGGGAGGAAGGTCTTATAGTAGGAGTATGGGAGGCCATCTGAGCCAGGGGACCTATGGGACGAATGGGTCTTGACAGTACTAGTCAGCTCCTCCTCGTTAATAGGGGCGTTTAATGCTTGTACATCAGACTCTGATAGCATGGGCAACCACAGGTCTGAGATAAATGCCTCAAAAGCCGACAGGTCAAATGGGGGGTGGTGGTTGGGGGTGAGGCAATTATAGAGTTTGCCAGTTTTTATGATAATGAACACCCTAGATATTTATAATGGCACCACATCTCAAAAATGAGCAAAACAACAATGGGAAAAATGGGATTTTAACGGTGCAAGTAATTGGCGCACAATATCAAATATAGTATAAAAACTTCTTTTATTTTGACAAACAAAATAAGAATTTATATATTTTTAAAACCAAAACACAAGAAAAGTGGAGATACAATATTGGCTAGTACATTCATTTGTATGCAACAGTACAGCAGTGGTGGATTCCCAACATGTTTCGCCCATAAGGCAGGCTTCCTCAGGGGATGCTGGTCGTGTGCAGCGTACAGAGCCTTCTAACAGAAAACAGATAGTTTAAGTGTATTATAAAAATTATTATTAAGATATCAACAGTGACAAGCAAAAAAAACAACACCAAAAACAGAACAAAGGTAATAATTCATATATGCAGCTGCGTCTTTCATGTCAAAATATCACCGCTTACCTATATCTCCTAAGCAACAAAGGGGAGACCAATAACTGCCGGGATGACTGACCGCTACAGACAACTATGCGCTAAAGTGACCGTAGATGGTAAATAAAGACCAACTAGAAAAGCAACAACAAAACAATAATGACCAATATATCATGGGAAAGATGGAAATCCCTACGACAGATAAATCGGAAGTTCTCCAATTGGGTCTTACATTCTGTCCTGATGCTAATATTGATCGTTTTGATCTCATTAAGGACATTCATCTTTTTGCCAGACGCCTAATGTTTAAAACTATGTGCCATAGGCCAACCCAATTGTCCCATGTATCTACCTTTACTGGTGACAAGAATCTCACCATTAGAGAAATTCAGGCTATACAAGATCTTATGGACTTATGGGAGGAGAATGGCGACTGTATTGATTCGCCATTCGGCCCCCCATCATCTGCCCAACTACCTCCATCCAATCAATGCTTTCCTCCTCCACAGTTATTTAGACCCAAATCTAGGAGTTTTCCCACTTTGGGAAATGATCCTAATATTTGGGCTTTTGTACAACAGACCACTAAGGAAGTAGAAGAGATGAACTGTCCTAAATTTTTACCTGACACTCTATCTCCACGACTGAGACAAGCTTTGTCATCCCTACAAAATAATAAGGAACTCATAATTAAGCCTGCCGATAAAGGTGGAAACCTGGTTGTTATGGACCGTAGCAATTATGAACTGATGTGTATTCACATTCTTCAAAACTGTGAATGGTACAAGCCCATTTCCCAGACAGTCATTGAGGCATATTATAGATAATACAAAAACATGTGCAAAATGTAATTGATAAAACAACCTTGAATTTTCTTGATACCCAGGAACCTAGAGTCCCAACATTTTATGCCCTGCCCAAAGTTCATAAATCTATAATAAATCCCCCTGGTCGCCCAATTATCTCGAGTTGTGGCTGTCTGACGGAAAACGCCAGCAACCTGATAGACACCTACTTGAGCCCCCATGTCACATCACTTTTCTCCTTTGTTAAGGATACAATTGATCTTCTTAGATTGATTGAAGGCATTTCAGTTCCCAAAGATGCATGGCTAGTCACTATTGATGTAGAAAGCCTCTATAACACAATTCCACATGATTTGGGCCTTAGGGTCATAGCTGCACATCTAAAGGAACGTGGCCATACAGCTAACCTTTATAATGAGTTTATTCTCGAGTTGTTGAAATTTATTCTGACAAGGAATGTTTTCATGTTTGGTTCCTCCCACTACCTCAAGGTGCAGGGAGTTGCGATGGGGACTCGATGTGCCCCATCGTACGCTAACCTGTACCTGGGGGGGTGGGAGAGATATCTTTTTGCCAGAGATGACATCCAGAGATACCTCAACTGTGTGGTGACTTTCCATCGCTACATAGATGATATACTAGTGATATGGTCTGGCTCTAAAGAAGAACTAATGGAATTTATGACCATTATCAATGAGAATACATATAACCTCAAGTTCACCATGTCCTGTGACCAAAAAACAGTCAATTTTCTTGACACAAAAATATTTGTGGAATCTGATGGCTCCCTGGGTACTAGTCTATACAGGAAGCCATCAGCAGGCAATGCATTACTACATGCATCTAGCTCTCACCCCAGGCCATTAATTAATAGTATTCCATATAGCCAATACCTAAGACTGCGACATAACTGCAGTAGGGATGCTGACTTTCAGAATGAAGCCAACCTCCTATATGGTCGCTTGCGAGAAAGAGGATACACTCACAGCATCCTCAAGAAGGCTTTTAATAGAGCCAAAGCCCATGTCAGAGAGACTCTAATCCATCAGAGAAAAATTAAAGCTACCTCACAGACAGTCAGAATGATTACGTCTTATACTAAACAACATAAACAAGTAAGACATATCTTTAAAAAATATTGGCCACTCCTACTTGCTGACCCAATTGCAAACAAATATGTAGAAAAATACCCACAAATTACATATAGACAAGCTAAATCTCTAAAAGATCGTTTGACCCAAAGCCATCACAAGACCCTTCCACCTATTTGTCAATTTCCTGGCACATTTTCAGGTAATAAATGTGACAAATGTCATTTTATGCTGAATCACAATGAACAGATATTACCAAATGGTCATATCCATAAGATCAGTCATAGAGTGACCTGCCAGACTCAAGGGATTGTGTATCTTATGCAATGCACATGCAAATGTTTCTATATAGGTAAAACTAAATGCCCCTTCCATAAGAGAATAAATGATCATGTCTCCCTCATAAAGAAACGTAGAATGGAAATGCCGATAAGTCAACATGTGGGACTCTTTCGTGGCTTCAGCTTAAATACCATCAAATTCATAGCTCTTGAGCATATTCCCCCTGATGTTAGAGGAGGTAGTAATGATCAAAAATTATTACAGTTGGAGGCACGCTGGATCCATTCTTTGAAAGCTACAACTTATCCAGGGCTGAATGAAATGTTGAGTTACAAACCTTTTTTGTAATATTTAATACCCTATTTGACTATATTGCCAAGCTTGTCCCATTCTGTTCCCTTGTTGCTGTATTTGTTCAGAACTCCCCCTCCCTCTCTCCTCTCCTTAGAACCCTTCCTTCCCCTGGCCCTAGACCTTAGACAGTTTAATCAACTAGCTAATAGGGATGAGCCGCCTGTTCGGTTCGCACCAGAACATGCGAACAGGAAAAAAGTTCGCTCGAACACTCGAACACCGTTAAAGTCTATGGGACACGAACATGAATAATCAGAAGTGCTAATTTTAAAGGCTTATACGCAAGTTATTGTCATAAAAAGTGTTTGGGGACCTAGGTCCTGCCCCAGGGGACATGGATCAATGCAAAAAAAAGTTTTAAAAACTGCCGTTTTTTCAGGAGCAGTGATTTTAATAATGCTTAAAGTCAAACAATAAAAGTGTAATATCCCTTTAAATTTTGTACCTGGGGGGTGTCTATAGTATGCCTGTAAAGGGGCGCATGTTTCCTGTGTTTAGAACAGTCTGACAGCAAAATTACATTTGGAAGGAAAAAACCCATTTAAAACTACCCGCGGCTATTGCATTGCCGACAATACACATAGAAGTTCATTGATAAAAACGGCATGGGAATTCCCCACAGGGAAACCCCGAACCAAAATTAAATTAAAAAAATGACGTGGGAGTCCCCCTTAATTCCATACCAGGCCCTTCAGGTCTGGTATGGATATTAAGGGGAACCCCGGCCAAAATTAAAAAAGAAAATGACGTGGGGTTCCCCCTAAATTCCATACCAGACCCTTATCCGAGCACGCAACCTGGCAGGCCGCAGGAAAAGATGGGGGACGAGAGTGCGGCCCCCCCCTCCTGAAGCATACCAGGCCACATGCCCTCAACATTGGGAGGGTGCTTTGGGGTAGCCCCCCAAAACACCTTGTCCCCATGTTGATGAGGACAAGGGCCTCATCCCCACAACCCTGGCGGGTGGTTGTGGGGGTCTGTGGGTGGGGGGCTTATCGGAATCTGGAAGCCCCCTTTAACAAGGGGACCCCCAAATCCCGGCCCCCCCTGTGTGAAATGGTAAGGGGGTACTTACCCCTACCATTTCACTAAAAAACTGTCAAAAATGTTAAAAATGACAAGAGACAGTTTTTGACAATTCCTTTATTTAAATGCTTCTTCTTTCTTCTATCTTCCTTCATCTTCTTCTTCTGGTTCTTCTGGCTCTTCTGGTTCTTCCTCCAGCGTTCTCGTCCAGCATCTCCTCCGCGGCATCTTCTATCTTCTTCTCCTCGGGCCGCTCCACACCCATGGCATGGGGGGAGGCTCCCGCTCTTCTCTTCATCTTCTTCTTCATCCTCTTCTCTTCTCTTCTTCCTTCTTCTCTTCTTCATTTTCTTCTCCGGGCCGCTCCGCACCCATGCTGGCATGGAGGGAGGCTCCCGCTGTGTGACGGAGTCTCCTCATCTGACGGTTCTTAAATAACGGGGGCGGGGCCACCCGGTGACCCCGCCCCCCTCTGACGCACGGTGACTTGACGGGACTTCCCTGTGACATCACGGGGAATGCCACAGGGAAGTCCCGTTATGTCCCGTGTGTCAGAGGGGGGCGGGGTCACCAGGTGGCCCCGCCCCCCGTTATTTAAGAACCGTCAGACGAGGAGACGCCGTCACACAGCGGGAGCCTCCCTCCATGCCAGCATGGATGCGGAGTGGCCCGGAGAAGAAAATGAGGAAGAGAAGAAGAGAAGAAGGAAGAAGAGAAGAGGGTGAAGAAGAAGATGAAGAGAAGAGCGGGAGCCTCCCCCCATGCCATGGGTGCGGAGCGGCCCGAGGAGAAGAAGATAGAAGATGCCGCGGAGGAGATGCTGGATGAGAACACCGGAGGAAGAACCAGAAGAACCAGAAGAAGATGAAGGAAGATAGAAGAAAGAAGAAGCATTTAAATAAAGGAATTGTCAAAAACTGTCTCTTGTCATTTTTAAAATCTTTGACAGTTTTTTAGTGAAATGGTAGGGGTAAGTACCCCCTTACCATTTCACACAGGGGGGGGGGCGGGATCTGGGGGTCCCCTTGTTAAAGAGGGCTTCCAGATTCCGATAAGCCCCCCGCCCGCAGACCCCCACAACCACCGGCCAGGGTTGTGGGGATGAGGCCCTTGTCCTCATCAACATGGGGGCAAGGTGTTTTGGGGGGCTACCCCAAAGCACCCTCCTAATGTTGAGGGCATGTGGCCTGGTACCGTTCAGGAGGGGGGCCGCACTCTCGTCCCCCCCTCTTTTCCTGCGGCCTGCCAGGTTGCGTGCTCGGATAAGGGTCTGGTATGGATTTTTGGGGGGACCCCACGCCGTTTTTTTTTTGGTGCGGGGTTCCCCTTAAAATCCATACCAGACCTGAAGGGTCTGGTATGGAATTTAGGGGGAACCCCACGTCATTTTTTTTTTTAATTTTGGCCGGGGTTCCCCTTAATATCCATACCAGACCTGAAGGGCCTGGTATGGAATTTAGGGGGACTCCCACGTCATTTTTTTTTTAAATTTTGGTTCGGGGTTTCCCTGTGGGGAATTCCCATGCCGTTTTTATCAATGAACTTCTATGTGTATTGTCGGCAATGCAATAGCCGCGGGTAGTTTTTTCCTTCCAAATGTCATTTTGCTTTCAGACTGTTCTAAACACAGGAAACATGCGCCCCTTTACAGGCATACTATAGACACCCCCCAGGTACGAAATTTAAAGGGATATTACACTTTTATTGTTTGACTTTAAGCATTATTAAAATCACTGCTCCTGAAAAAAACGGCCGTTTTTAAAAGTTTTTTTTGCATTGATCCATGTCCCCTGGGGCAGGACCCGGGTCCCCAAACACTTTTTATGACAATAACTTGCATATAAGCCTTTAAAATTAGCACTTTTGATTTCTCCCATAGACTTTTAAAGGGTGTTCTGCGGCAATCATATTTGCCACAAACACCCCAAATTGTTCGCTATTCAGCGAACTTGCGAGCAGCCAATGTTCGAGTCGAACATGAGTTCGACTCGAACTCGAAGCTCATCCCTACTAGCTAATTAACTAATTAGTTTATTATTCTATTATAAATAATGTACTGTATAAACTCCACAATTAACTAAAGTTGGATGATTTTTGTTATACCTACATTTTTTCTTATTATGATTACTTATCTCTGTCAAAGATCTTTTCCTATATTACTAGAAAATTATTTGTCCAAAAATATATGCACTGTACGTTTTTAAGTATTATTAATTAATTTTTTCTTTCTTGATACATTAAAGAATTTTGTAATGTGCAGCTGCATCCATGCCACTTTTGATCACTTAGCATGCCTATAAATATTTATATCTTACTGACCATCCTGCCTTTATGATGTATTGCCTGCTTGGGTCACCCTGCGCATTCGTGTGACCGTATGGACGCCCAGGGTGTCCGTAGTTTTTAACGCACACCCGCTTCGCTGTATTCCATATGCGCGTGTCTCCACTGGAGTGGGCTTTTCTCCCTATGTTTCTCCTGAGAAAGTCCTCCCCCCTTTTTCACCACCAGAGGGAGTGCTACATCCCCTTGTCTATTCGGACATTGGGACCCAGCGGACAATGGCTGAATGTGCCCTGGCGGCATGATCTGCGCATGTGTGCCGCAGCCTTCACGTCCACATCCGGTGTTTTACACCAGATGGATGATATATAAAGCCGCCGTCAGCAGCATGCAGACGCTGCGGGAACCAGGGAACATTTGGATATCTACTCTGTTAAACCAGGTAACTCTAGATACTTGCTAACTGGTGGCCCTCTATCTCCTCATTAGTGACTATATTTCCTTGTTTATTGAAGATATTTTCTCTTACTGCTGACAGTTAACAGCAGTCCATTCAAACTAGCTTATTATGTTTACTAGATGTACTCTTCTGATGATGTGAAGTTAAATGGCCCCTGACACTAGTCAGCTACTGACACTATTGCTGTAAGTGAATGTTTAATCAAACTTTCTGCCCTTTTCTATTTGTGGGGATTTCTATCTTTCCCATGATATATTGGTCATTATTGTTTTGTTGTTGCTTTTCTAGTTGGTCTTTATTTACCATCTACGGTCACTTTAGTGCATAGTTGTCTGTAGCGGTCAGTCATCCTGGCAGTTATTGGTCTCCCCTTTGTTAGTTAGGAGATATAGGTAAGCGGTGATATTTTGACATGAAAGACGCAGCTGCATATATGAATTATTACTTTGTTCTGTTTTTGTTTTTGGTGTTGTTTTTTTTGCTTGTCACTGTTGTTATCTTAATATTAATCTTTATAAAACACTTAAACTATCTGTTTTCTGTTGGGAATCCACCACTGCTGTACTGTTGCATACAAATGAATGTACTAGCCAATATTGTATCTCCACTTTTCTTGTGTTTTGATATTGTGCTCCAGTTACTTGCACCATTAAAATCCTGTTTTCCCATTGTTGTTTTGTTTTTTTAATTATAGAGTTTGTCATAAAACACCTGGGTCATAGTCTGTGGGCAATATTTGGGAGTTTGGAGATGGGAAGAAGAGCCTGTGACATTACCAGCAGTGTTTGGAGTGCACTGTGGGTGTATGAGGAGACCCCAGCATTATGCTGTATGCAACTGATCATTTCATATGCGATCTATTCGGCGGGGAAGCGTGAGTGAGGTTCACCCTAACTAAATAGGGATCACTTCATTATACTATCCCCTCAATGGTCTTGTTTGTCCTTTGTTTTTCATGTTATGGAAGCCTGCTGAAAGTTGGAAGTTAATCCATTGGAGTCAACAGTGAAATCTCTGAATGAACCATCTGTTACTCAGGAGACCTATTAAGGCTTGATTATCTAGTCCCGCATATGTAAATTTACTGGCAGAGAATTTGGTTTGTACACAGTGGAATGTGATTTTCTTTACCTGTGGCATAAGTTTTGCTCTATTGTTATCATCACACAGAAGGAAATTATTTATTTTGTATGGTTTACTATATGTTCATAATTATTCACATAAATTGGTGGTACACTGTGCAATATTAGTAGGTTAATATTAGCGCAATTATTCATTTAAAACATTTACAAATAGGTGGGAGTACTGTCAGGGAGTTTGAGGTGATCCGGAAAGGAGATAGAGGGCCTAGGGTTTAGCTTAGAGACTAGCATCCTATGCAGCTTGTTTGAAAATTCATAGAAGTTTTGTTTAGTCCAGGGGAGGGATTTATCTATAGTTAGTTAGACATGTCTAAAGATTTTATTCGGTTGTGTAGTGAGGTCACCGTGCGCATCTGGCCCACCATGGGAGATCGGAGCAAAGAGCGCTCAGCAGATGAAAGTTCAGATAATAAAGAGGATTTCAAGAGAGCTGAGTCTTTCTTTCTTTGCAAACCAACAGATATACACTGTCCTCGGAAGAATACCTTATGGGCCTCCCAGAGGGTGGATGGGCTGGACATGGAACCTGTGTTTAATTGAAACTATTCAGTTAAAGCGGCAGAGAGTTTATTTTTAATTTCGGGATATATTAGCAAAGATTCATTGAGTCTCCAGTGACATTTCCTGGGGAATGCAGCAGAGAAGCAAAGATCTAGGGTCAGGGGAGCGTGGTCCGACCAAGTAATGGGGCCCAGGTCAGACTACACTGTGTGGGACAGCAAAGGGGCTGACACAAGGAAGTATTCTAATCTGGAGAACATCTTATAAGGGGGGGAGTAGAATGAATATTGTCTACCTGTGGGGTGCTTAATCCACCATGTGTCAAACAGGCGATGGTTTCGGGTCAATTTACGGAAAGAAGTGGGGGATGGCGGGGCATGAAACAAAGATTTCCTATCTCGAGTGGTAGAGAGGACAACAATAAAGTCCCCCCCAATCACCATAAAGGGATGAGAAAATCGTTGCAGGCGATCAAAGGCATCAGTGAGAAAATTAACCTAACCCATAATTAGGGGCATAGATATTCAAGAGTGTTATAGGATTAGACAAGTAGGTGCCTTGTAGAATTATATAATGACCATGGGGGTCTAAGTGGGTGGACTCGATCTGGAGAGGACAAGAGCGTCTAATCAATATTGCAACACCAGCCTTTCCAGATGAGTCAGATGCCAGGTAAGACATCGAGAAGTGTTTAGAGGCGAATTTCAGGGAACCTCCAGCTCAAAAGTGCATTTCCTGAACCAGGATTACATCCGCGCCAGAGGCCCTAAACTCCTTTAAAGCCATCCATCTTTTCTTTATTGAATTCAAACCCTTTACGTTATATGACAACAGTTTCAAACCCATAAAAGAGCAATACAATTAAGCCAAAGAACTTTCAATACAATGGGCAGCAGCCCAGCTATATACACACATATATGTAGGCAGGTGACAGATACTACTCTGCCATGGATCTTACAGTGAAAGAGATAATCAACATTAAATCTAAAAATAAAAAAAAATAAAAATAAGAATAAAAATTAAAATAAAAAAAAAATAAAAAATAGAACAACCGTGTTGAAAATGTCGTGAGGCAGTCCAAAAAGGAGACAATAGAAGAATGTGTAGCGTGGCAACAAAAAGGCCAATATGGCTCAAAAAATAGAAAAGAAAAGAACATCAGAAAAAGGCCTTAGAGGTAAATGCATCTCAGGGGTCCCCGGCTATGGTCTAAGGACATATAGGGGGGGCAAGGCAGTCTCCAACATGGGGAAGGATGAGTGACGTCCCATCACGATGATCCGCTGATGTTGTTAGCAGTTCAAACACTCCTCAAAGCTTCTGGGTTATGAGCAACTGGAGGAGAACCAAATAGAAAACAATTCAAAAAAAGGGATAAAATAAACAGTGCAAAAAAAATTTCAAGATGCCTCCCTGTGAAGGCAAGGAATAGGGCAAAACAGTCCCTTGAAGGGGTCGACTAGGAGTCGAGTTCCTGTGTGGGAAGGAAGAAAAAAAGAGCAAAAGGGTGACTTTCACCATATCAAGTGGGTGGCCTGGAACGTTGAGTGCGCTGAGGTGTGGAGTAGGCCCTCAATCCTCTTCCTCTCAACGGTGTCCAGATCTTGGATGGAACTAAAAGGTGACGCGGGGTGGCAGGTGAGGCCTGGTCAGACTCTGCAGGGAGCAGGGTTGGGCCTAGGCTCTTGAGCATCTCCCTCATGAGGGTCACGTAGGATATGTTGGACCCCTTCCATAGTAACGTTGAGACGGAAAGGAAAGCCCCAATAGTAAGGGATCTTGTGCTTTTGGAGGTGGGAGGTGATGGGCCTTAGAGAGCGACCAATATGATTGGAGAGAGGTCACTGAATAGTTGGATTTTGTCTCCTTTGTATTCAATGCTGGATCAGTTGCGAGTGGCTCTGGTCAGAGCCTCTTTACTTTCCTAAAAGTGGAAACGTACCACTATATCATGGGTTCTGGCTCCTTAGGGGCCAAGGACCTATGGGCTCGATCGAGGCGTCAATCTATATTCACTATTTCAGGAGCAAGGGCATTCAAGAGGCCTAGGAGGTATGGTCTTATGTTGTTGTCAGCTACCTTTTCAGGGACACCACGGATTCTAAGGTTTTGGCATCTTTCCCTGTTGTGAATGTCCTCTTGCTGCAGCTGCAGTTGGGATACAGAATTTTTAAGGAGAGCATTCTCCTCTTCAAGAGTCTGTACATATCGCAGAGCCTCATCAAATTTTGTTTCCAGGGTTGCTGTGCGCTCACCGAGTGCGTCTATTTCCCCTCTAAGTTCTCTAGAAATCCTCTCCATCTCCTGAGCAATGTCCCTGGTAACCTGTTGAGCCAGGGCCTGAAGTTTGAGGTCCATCATCTCAGGAGTTAGTATCAGCTGAGGAGAGGGGGATATGTGTAGGGGGAGGGCCTGCTGGGGAGTATTCTCTGCCATCAGGGTGCCGACGTAGTCATACAGATCTCCCTGTGTAATCGAAACAGGGGACTGAGGCCTAGTCGGGAAGCGATCCATGGTAGAGGAGGGCCGCGGGGGTTGTGTGGCTTGATAGAAGGGTCGCTGGTCCCCAATTTTGCCCATGAAGTGCCGGGGGGTTGAGGAGTCATGGAGGCTTACCCCTGAGTCGATCGGTGGCTGTAGAAGCTGGTCAGGGGCTGTGGATGACGGAACGGGATTGGAGCTCATGAGTCACGTGCCTGCCATCCTGGAGAGCTGCGCAATTGCCCCAGTATCCACTTCATAGCCAGTTATTGCACATGGTTGCACTGTCCCAGCTATTCTAGCCCACTGGTCTGTGTTCCCTTGCTGCTGGCTCCACCACTGACAAAACAAAGTCCACAATGCATTAACATCCCCTTGCCATGCTGGGCAGCCATACTATATGTTAAGGGACCCTTGATCCTCTGGCCCACCTGAAAACCCCCATAGCAACTGCTAATGGAGGGGTGCCCATACACTTCCCTTGCCTTGCATGCACCTGGTATAGCCATAACTCCAGCATTCTGATTTTAGTGACCAACATTTCCCTGATGCATGACAAGAGTAGGGTGTCAAGCCCACACATTGTCTCCCACTAGCCCTTGTGTCTGCATAGTTTCCAGTGCTGTGAGGCAGCTCGAATGCACCACATTCTGGGAGAAACTGTGTGCTGCCATAATCCTGCCTGAATAGCACCAGTGTGCATAACATCCAGGGGACTTTTGGGGCTTTAAAGGTCAATGGGAACTACACCATATTTCAACAAACCATGTAAACCCAAAGTTAACTCTTCACTGGGGTGGAGAGAGAATTTTTTGCAGTTAAATGTGCTTACTTTTCCCTAAACTCCTCTCTTTTCTTTTGCTATGATTTCCTGCGAAGGTCTCTTGTCCAAAAGTGGGCTTGACCACCAAGAAACTGCTGCCATCTTCCTCTACTCCGTTTGCTATGAAATCCATGTTGACAAGATCATTCTGACTGCTTTTGTGGTACACAAAGCTGGGCTGCCCACAACAATATGGCTACACACAATAGGCTGCCCACATACAAAGGAACGGCTGCAAATAAAGGATCACTTGCATGCAATTTCTGTCTATACTCAAAGAACTGGTTGCAAATCTTCTTCAGGTAATGAATAATGGAATGGCCCTGTCCCTCAAGGTTTGCCCCTCACTCCCAGTACTGACATCACTACCAGTCAGGTGCCTGGCCATCCAAGCAAATCTGTACTTTCTCCTTCTGTTGCCATGGCACTGCCCACAAGACAGAAAGCTGGGACCATCTTGAGCTCTGAACGTGGGTCACTTCATCCCCACATGGATGGCATACTCCCACTGCCGCCATGGACACCTGACTGCTGTCCCAGGAAGCTGCCACACACAAGAACCCCTAACCTTAAATGGCATGGCCCCAAGGCAAGCCACATTACTGCACTGCCCCTAAGCAAATTGACATATTTGTTTGCTAGTTTTATTGAATTTATTGTTGAAGTGTGACTCTGAATTTTATGACAAATGAAGAATTCTCCCTTGGTTAGTTATTTACGTTGCAATTTCCTGAATACTTAGTAGGTTTGTCTTTCTGTTACAGTCACATGGCCATTCTTGGTGTTGTAATAACAAACAAACAGCAGGGAACTGATGACTCAAGCAGTTATATTTCTGTAGAAAATCTGTATACTAACAGTGTGTTCCAATATAAAAAATGCATTTTTAATTTTTGCTAGTTTTAGAAAATATTAGCTGACTGTAGACTGATTAAGTAGAATTTATTTTAATTAACAAAAAAAATACAAATTTTTTTTTTCTAGTAAATATCATTATAATTATGTTTTAAGAAAAGTTACCATAGTTATGTTTGTACATTTCAAACCAAATTATTAAAGAAGCTGAGCAAAAAAAGGTTGTCTTTGAAAGTGCAAAGTTAAGAAGAAATGCAATGCAACTGTTTTTGTTTTTTCCTGTGAGCCCCATAATAGATTATGACAAATGTTATTAATTATTCAGTATTTCAAGATAGATAATAAGAATTCCATGAAAAAGGGAATCAATTTTAAACTGAGTAACAGCAAAAAAAAAATTACATCACTAAACAATAAATACTTTTCTAGGTAATATCTCTAGCAGCCAAGATATACTGTTGTGGAATAAGAAATTGAAATGTTCCCTTGGGTCATCCAGCATGAGTCATATGCAAATGTTGGCACCTGGGACTACAAAACATTGTCATGAATGAGGCAAGACTATGTTCACTCAACGAGAAAAAAATATTCTACAGCTAGTCTACGTTTCATAAGCCCTGCCTGAGCAAATCACTGTGATAAATCAGAGACTTCTAACAGAACACAGAATTGGAATGCATTAATGCCATCACTCACTGTTATTTGCATTGAAAAAAAGACCATTAGGGTGGCCATCCTTTGAGGCTAACTTGATTAACTTGCAGTGGTAGACAGCCAGGGTGAAGTTACAGCAAACAAACTCTTGATTTCTTGTGTATTAAAATGTTTACATTAAAGATCTTCAAGACACCAGAAAATGGAGTCCTATGTCGGAACTGAAAATTTGACTCCTATGTCTGCTAAAGCTATTGCATATTGTATATTATTGTTATGTTTTGGAATGAGGGAAAAACAAAGTTGAATATACATTTTATTTTATAAATACACAGTATAAATGTGTGTGCAATAAAAGGAATGTTTCTGTAGGGATGAACATGTACTGCCCAATTTTAAATCGTATCCAATGATTGTCAAAGATTGAGCTACAGGGACAAATGAAGTCTTCTCACCATAATAGCACTCTGCGTACAGTTATTTTTCACCTTTCTCTTTTTGATGTGCTGTATGTATCAAACATTAATACACCAATTTGGCATGTTAAAACTTAAAACGAAAGGGATCCAATCAGGTTTAAATACAGCCAGATGTCTCACCATATATTCTTTTGTACCTGCTTTTAAATCGGATCACATTCTGATAAAATTTGCATTCAGATCGCTCTTCAGAAAGCATTTGACAGGCAGTAAGAAAGTGTTAATTCCTGCCCTAGAGGTTGTGGAGCGTTTGCAGGGCACCCCTATTTAGTTGAGTCACGACAGCTGGGATCATTTTTGCTGCTAAAACGGGAGCAGTTGAGGGACTGTAAAACTGTGCTTCAACTGCAGCCATAGAGTTGAAATGGACACCAAAATTTTAATCCACTTTATATTTAACCTTATGTGTAATGTAGTAACTATATTTATGTATTACTTTTTTATTATTTTGAATGTACACTGCTCACAAAATCAAAGGAACACTTTGAAAACACATCAGATCTCACTCAGACAAAATATCATGCTGGATAGCTATACTGATATGGACTGGATAATGTGTTAGGACTGAAAGGATGTCACATTGTTTGATGGAAATAAAAATTATCAACCTACAGATGGCTAACTTCAAAGACACCCCAGAAATCAAAGTGAAAAATGATGCAGCAGGCTAGTCCATTTTGCTGAAATTTAATTGCAGCAACTCAAAAAATTGTACTCAGTAGTTTGTATGGCCCCCACATGCTTGTATGCATGCCTGACAACATCGGAGCATGCTCCTAATGATGGTGTCCTGGGGTATTTCCTCCCAGATCTGGACCAGGGAATCACTGAGCTCCTGAACATATTAGTGAAACCTGTCGGCATCAGGTGGACTGAAAAATAATGTCCCAGAGGTGTTCTATTGGATTTTGGTCAGGCAAACTTGGGGACCATTCAATGGCGTCAATTCCTTCATCCTCCAGGAACTGGCTGCGTACATTGTCATGCACCAGGAGGAACCCAGGATCCTCTGCACCAGTGTAGGGTCTGACAATGGATGCAAGGATTTCATCCCAATACCTAATGGCAGTCAGGGTGCCATTTTCTAGCCTATAGAGCTCTGTGCATCACTCTATAAATTTGCCTCCGCAGACCATCACTGACCCACCACCAAACCAGTCATGCTGAACAATGTTACAGGCAGCATAACATTCTCCATGGCTTCTACAGACCCTTTCACATCTGTCACATATGCTCATGGTGAACCTGCTCTCATCTTTGAAAAGCACAGAGCACCAGTGCAGTGATGGACCTGCCAATTCTGGTCTCCAATAAAAATCGCAGCTCAAGCTCCATGATGCTGGGCAGTGAGCACAGGGCCCACTAGAGGATGTTGGATCCTCAGGCCACCCTCATTAAGTATTTTTCTGATCATTTGGTCAGAGACATTCCCACCAGTGGCTTGCTGAAGATCATTTTGTAGGGCTCTGGCAGTGCTCATCCTGTTCCTTCTTGCACAAAGGCGCATGTACCAATCCTGCTGATGGGTTAAGGGCCTTCTACAGCCCTGTCCAGCTCTCCTAGAGTAACTGCATTTCGGAGGCACGGCCATGCCTCCTTCATCAGAGGCTGATGAAGAAGGCATGGCCGAGCCTCTGAAACGCACTCTTATTGGCCAGAACTCTTAAAGGCGTTACCCTGATCTGACAGATTTTTCATCTTAATACATTCTATGCATTAAGATAAGAAACCTTCTGTGTGCAGCAGCCCCCCTCAGCCCCCCTAATACTTACCTGAGGCCCATCTGGATCCAACAATGTTGCACGTGGGATTCGGCTGTCTGGGACTCCCCTTCCTGATTGGCTGAGATGCAGCAGCAGGCACCATTGGCTTCCACTGCTGTCAATCAAAGTAATTGAGCCAATGAGGAGAGAGTGGGGGTGGGGCCTGCCATGGCTCTGTGTCTAAATGGACACACAAAGCAGCAGCTCGGCTTGGGTGCCCCCATCGCAAGCTGCTTGTTGTGGGGGCACCTGGCAGGAAGGAGGGGCCAGGAGCAGTGGTGAGGGACCCGAGAAGAGGAGGATCTGGCCTGCTCTTTGCAAAACCACTGGACAGAGCAGGTAAGTATGACAAGTTTGTTATTTTTAAACAAAAAAAAACCCAAGACTAGTTTCACTTTAAGTACTGCACTTGAACAATTCTATAAATGATTAATCATGCTTATTCAGTGGCATACTCAGAATTATATTTTATAAAATTGTAGAAAAACTGAAATACCATTTTGACCCTAAATAGATTGTAAAGGTAAACATTTAAAACAATAAAAAAATTAACATCTCTATACTTACCTCCTCTGTGTAATGTAATTGCACTGGGAGCCCGTGAACCTCCTCTTCTCGGATCCCTTGCCAGCACTCCTGGCTACTCCTCTCTGTCCAGTGCCCCCATTGGAAGCAGCTTTGTGCATGCTTGCTCCTGAGCCCCGCCGCTGCATCCATTGACACAGACAGTGGGACTCAGCCTTGCCCCCTGCTGCCTCATCACTGGTTTTGATTGACAACAGCAGGAGCCAATGGTTCTTGGTGCCCCAGCAAAGCCAGTGAAACCCAAACGTGAGGGGAGAGAAGAGCTGAAGACATGCACAGTACTGGATCAAATGAGGGCTCAGGTAAGTTAAAGGGGGGGGAGGAGGATGCTGATGTCTAAACATTTGTTGTCTTAATGCAAGAAATGCATTAAAGTAAAACATGTTTAGGCTTTAGAACCACTTTAATTCCAAGCGTACCTTACTCTTACACCTTGGAAAGTAAATTTTGGGGTAAAAGCAGTTATTATTCATATTGTTGCTATGCCACACAGAAAAATAGTAATGATACATTTTTATGAAGCCATATTGTTTTAGATCACTATATTCTTGTACAAAGAAATCAGTCAGTTTTGCACCGCTGCTTCCAACAAATGACTGCACCTTCCCTCATTTAATTGTTTTATCTGATTGATAATTTAATGTTATATAAAAATATTTTAATTCATTTTTCTTACAGCAGCTGCAAATATCCCAGTGAAATAACATTTTGACTTGTATGATTCAAATGTTTTACAAGGGTCATATAAAAAGAACAGAAAGAAAACAACATCCTATTTGTATTCTTAAGGACTTTGTGAACCATCAACATTAATGGATTATATTCAGCTAAACAGAATACTCATCTGAATTTCAGCCGTCTGATTGGTCCAAAACAATTTGTAATTCCCTGGAAATTTCCCATTGCTCAAATTGAACTCTACAAAATGATTGTAGAGAACAGACTGAAGCTGTTACAATTAATGAACTTCAATAGCACCATTTGTTTCCATTATCTACTAAATTGTATGATGAGACTTCTCTTCAACTATGGACAGCTAATTAACACATCTGTGCTGCCATTTTCCTTATGTGTGAACTGGCATGAATAAATAAAATCATTTTTAAGTAGATGTTGAAAAGGAATACTAGATTTAAATAACTGTCTGGGTTGCAAAAATACTAGACTAACCTGTCTCACACATTGCCCTGTCTCACACAGTCAGGGCACAAATGATAATAGTCACTAGTTCAACCAACCATCCAACCATTCTTGGCTGTAATGCCAACATTCATCTAAACAATTTTGAACTACAAATCCTCAAACTTTATCAAAGTCATTAAAATGTAATGAAAAAAAAATAACACTTTTGTTGGTGCAGCGCTATTTTAAACCGATATAAGCTATGGGCAATGAGTGGCAATCAATTTTCAGGAGACAATATTGCAACCAAAAAGTCTTCCCCTTGGTTTAATGTAAAAAAAACTTGAGAACAACAGCTTAGTAGTAATGTATCCAAATCCACTGAATCAGAATTATTCCATCTTGTTTTAACAGAAACTGTAGGATGTGTATGATAATTATTATAATTCGATACCAGTTATTTGTCTGAAGCATCTTACTACACACTTTAAAGGATCTGTTGAGATTTCAAAATAACTCCTTTCTTGGAGACTTTACATATGTCAAAGATTAATTGACAGGAGCCTAAAATTGAGATCATCTACCAGCATGCAAACAAGATTACAATTATGAAACATAATTGTGGGTTCAAAAGTGTGAAAGCTCACTAGTCATCCTTAAAAATCTAGCACACATACCACTGGAGAAACAATCTGCATTGTTGTTGTCATCATCAACTTCATAAAACTTCAAGTGTTGCAGAAATATTTTGATTTTGATGGAACAAAAATATCATGTTTGTTTTAGAAAGGAAGCTAGGGAAATTTTTCTTTTTTCTTGTGATAGAATCGCTGCAATACTCACTTTTATGGTGGCTATATCTCCTCTTCCTGACTCTTTGCAGCTATTTTACTAATGGCAAATAGGCTATTCACTTTTCAATGGAATTTGCTCAAGAGCTTAGGTTCCCTTTGCAAAGATTACTCAATCACACGCAATGAAAATAAAACAATTCAAAATATCTGCACTAATAGCAGTTTAAGATTTAACTGCTAACAAAGGAAATTATATATGCATGTGAATGGATGATAGCTCAGCAGAGCTTCACTTCATTCATAAGCTCTGGTGCAAGTTCTCTTGCAAAGTGTAATTCGAGAATTAAGCACAGGAGTGTGAAACACGTCTGCTGACCCTCCTTGGGTTGAGTGTGTGTGGCATGCCTCTCATTTCTATTTTTGCACAATAAAAGAAGCTGTTTTTATTCTCTGGAAGTTCCACCATCTCTTTATTTTCTACCTGCACATGGGGTTTGCGAACCCAGGCAGGCACCCAGGATTTTCTGGCAGCTGAAGATCTCATGGAACAGCCTTTGGAGTGGTATTCACCCCATTTGCCTTTCCTAAAGTGTAATTCTACTTTAAAAAGTGAACAGACTGTTTGCCTTTAGTAGATTTTACACTTGTAAATTCTAGTAAATTCCTACAATTCTGGGATTGTGGAAGGTTTATGTTCCCTGTTGTGTGCTGTTGTTTTATCCTCTGGCTCCTATATTATTACAAGACACTGCAATGATGTAGGGGTCTGAGGAGCCACAGCGCATGGCAGGGGACTCACGCACCTGACTTTCTGGAAAGTTTTGAATGCTGAACAATCTAATTGATGCAATGATAAAGCATAGGGTTTATAAGCCACATAAGGCACATGAGAGGTGAGTATAAGCACTTTACTATTTCTGCAATCTCTCATTTCATTAATTTTGTCTAACAACAGGGTCGTTTTAAAATATTTTACAAAGGCAGAGAGTGAGAAACAAAATAAATGTATTTTAAACATGGAGAAGGTAAGATCGTGATATCCACACATACTGTACATACAGTGCCTTGAAAAAGTATTCATACACCTTGAAATTTCCCACAAAGACCAACACAAAGTGGCACATAATTGTGAAGTGGAGGGAAAATGATAAATGTTTTTCAATTTTGTTTACAAATAAATGTCTGAAAAGTGTGGTGTGCATTTGCATTCAGCCTCCTTTACTCCTAACTAAAATCTAGTGGGATCAATTGTCTTCAGAAGTCACCTAATTAGTAAATAGAGTCCACCTGTGTAATTTAATCTCAGTATAAATACAGCTGTTCTGTGAAGCCCTCAGCGGTTTGTCAGAGAACCTTAGTGAACAAACAGCATCATGAAGGCAAAGGAACACACCGGACAGGTCAGGGATAAAGTTGTGGACCAACACAAAGTGGCACATAATAGATGATTGGTGATAGACCAACACAAAGTGGCACATAATTGTGAAGTGGAGGGAAAATGATAAATGTTTTTCAATTTTGTTTACAAATAAATGTCTGAAAAGTGTGGTGTGCATTTGCATTCAGCCTCCTTTACTCCTAACTAAAATCTAGTGGGATCAATTGTCTTCAGAAGTCACCTAATTAGTAAATAGAGTCCACCTGTGTAATTTAATCTCAGTATAAATACAGCTGTTCTGTGAAGCCCTCAGCGGTTTGTCAGAGAACCTTAGTGAACAAACAGCATCATGAAGGCAAAGGAACACACCGGACAGGTCAGGGATAAAGTTGTGGAGAAGTTTAAAACAGGGTTAGGTTATAAAAATAAATATCCCAAGTTTTGGACATCTCATGGAGCACTGTTCAATCCATTATCTGAAAATTGAAAGAGTATGGCACAACTGCAAACCTACCAAGACATGGCCATCCACCTAAACTGACAGGCCGGGCAAGGAGAGCATTCATCGGAGAAGCAGCCAAGAGGCGCATGGTAACTCTGGAGGATCTCCAGAGATCCACAGCTCAGGTGAGAGAATCTGTCCACAGGACAACTATTAGACATGCACTCCTCAAACCTGGCCTTTATAGAAGAGGGGCAAGAAGAAAGCCATTGTTGAAAGAAAGCCATAAGAAGTCCCATTTGCAGTATTTTGAAAAGCCATGTGGGGGACACAGCAAACATGCAGAAGTAGGTTCTCTGGTCAGATGAGACCAAACTGTAACTTTTTGGCCTAAAAGCAAAACGTATGTGTGGCAGAAAACTAACACTGCACTTCACCCTGAACACACTATCCCCACTGTGAAACATGGTGGTGGTAGCATCATGCTGGGGGGATGCTTTTCTTCAGCAGGGACAGGGAAGCTGGTCAGAGTTGATGGGAAGTTGGATGGAGCCAAATACAGGGCAATCTTAGAAGAAAACCTGTTAGAGTCTGAAAAAGACTTGAGACTGGGGCAGAGCTTCATCTTCCAGCAGGTTAATGACCCTGAACACACAGCCAGAGCTACAATGGAATGGTTTAGATCAAAGCATATTCATGTTTTAGAATGGCTCAGTCAAAGTCCAGACCTAAATCCAACTGAGAGCAAGTTCCCTTGCAAAGTGTAACTCAAGGATTAAGCACAGGAGTGTGAAACACGTCTGCTGACCCTCCTTGGGTTGAGTGTGTGTGGCATGTCTCTCATTTCTATTTTTGCACAATAATAGAAGCTGTTTTTATTCTCTGGAAGTGCCGCCATCTCTTTATTTTCTACCTGCACATGGCTTTTGCAAACCCAGGCAGACACCCAGGATTTTCTGACAGCTGAAGATCTCATGGAATAGCCTTTGGAGCGGTATTCACCCCTTTTCTTCAGCAGGGACAGGGAAGCTGGTCAGAGTTGATGGGAAGTTGGATGGAGCCAAATACAGGGCAATCAGAAAACCTTTAATGCCCCGTACACACGGTCGGATTTTCCGATGGACAATGTCCGATCGGAGCGTGTTGTTGGAAATTCCGACCGTGTGTGGGCGCCATTGGACATTTTCCATCGGATTTTCTAACACACAAAGTTGGACAGCAGGAGATAAAATTTTCCGACAACGGGGGGCGTGGCTTGCGAGCAATCTGAATGGCAGCATAATTCCGGAGCTCCGGTACTGAGCTAAGAAATAGCGGCACAAAACATCCCATCGGGTCCCGTTTTCTACACCCGCAGAGGCAGAATACCTCAGGGAAGGATCTGGAATCATGTCCAGAAAACGAAAAGAACAGAGGAAGCCTCAGCGCCTGACGGACTTCTATGAAAAGAAGCAGCATGACGGTAGGCAAGATGGCGCTGGGTCATCATCCACCCCAGCAAACAAATCCACTAACATCCTCCCTATGGCAAGCAGACACAACCACCATACAGGCATCCATAAAAGCCCACAGCAATACTCTCCCTCTCCACCCTCAGACAGCCCAGTCAAGGCAAAACCCAGGATGGATGGCGGGGGATTCACTGACACAGCTAGCCACGCGAGTGATTCAGGGGATGACACACGGGAATTACCTGACTCCATAGAAACTTTTCCTACCTCACACCAGCCTGTGATCGATACTGTCTTAAAAGACATGTTATTATCCCTAAGGAGCTCACTGCAATCTGACTTAATGAAATGCATGCATAAATTTAACAACAATCTGCAGGCTGTTGAGACCAGGGTTGAGCACATAGAGCAAAAAATGGGGGAATATGCTACTACTATCAATGATCTGGTAGATTCACATGAGGAAAGAGAGGGAGATACTGAATGGATTAAGGAGAAAATCGCAGACATCGAAGACAGGAACAGGAGAAACAATTTAAAGATAAGGGGGATCCCTGAAACTGTACAACAAGCGGACCTGCGTACCTATGTCTCCTCTTTATTTAAATCTCTCCTTCCTGATCTCTCTGACCTGGAGATTACGATTGACAGGATTCACCGCCTTCCAAAACCCTCTTACTTATCAGAACATATCCCCAGAGATGTAATCCTGAGATTACATTTCTATCAAGCTAAGGAACAACTAATGATGATCATGCGAAAGAAGGAAGACGTCCCTGCTCAATACCAGCACCTGCAGTTTTATGCAGATCTCTCTCAATACAAACTACAAAAAAGAAAAAATCTGAACACCATCACTAAAGTATTGAGAAACCACAATATCACTTATAGATGGGGATATCCCACCAAACTGCCCGTCACAAGAGAGGGACGCACCCACGTGGTGAACTCCCTAGAGAAAGGCCTTTCTCTTTTGGAAGAGTGGAATATCTTACCTGCTCAAGATCCAGCAAGTGATAAATCCCCAAAACCTGTGGATCTAATGTGGAAAACAGTCACCACAAAAAATGCTAAATCGCATAATTAAACCCAGATGGTACATCTTCTTTTTTTACTTTTCTTACTTTTTCTAGTCTCAGTGCACTGATCAGGAGCTCATAAGCCCGAACTTTCTTCCCCACCTAACCTCAAACAGCAGACTGCTGTATACCAGTTCACTGTTTGTTAAAATAAGATTCTGCAATGTTAACAGTTCATTTTGTTTTTTATGTTTTCTATTCAACGTTTTTGAAGTTGCAGCAGTTGGACACACAAAGACGCAGCCGGAACAGCACAATCTCTCTGTCACTCCAAAATGAAAACTACCTCAGCAGCATACGTGAGTACTTCCTCTGTCTTATTTCATGAAGGAAGCTTTTCTCTGCTATACCAGAAAGCACCACATGAGGGCAGCAAGACCTCAAAAATATCCCCTCGTCTCCAAATGCTCTAACATACTTTCCCTACAACCATGGGTATAAAAATTATTTCAATTAATGCCAAAGGCTTGAATCATCCTGCCAAAAGGAAATCTATGTGGTCAGAGGCAATCACCCACAGGTCGGATGTGGTCTGCGTGCAGGAAACACACTTTTCTGTCACAGCAGCACCCTCTTGTACCCATAGGAGCTTTCCTTTCATTTTTTCTGCTAACTCCCATAACAAAACCAAAGGGGTCCTAACAGCAATAAGAGACTCTGTGGCTTTCACGCTTCACAAAGAAATCAAAGACCCAAAAGGAAGGTACCTCCTATTAATATGTGACATTAATTCTATCACTTATACCATCGCTAACATTTATGCCCCCAACAAACACCAAATAAGATTCCTTAACAAAACGCTACAAAAAGTGAAGACCCACCAGAGGGGGAGATTGATCATATGTGGAGACTTTAACGCAACTCCAATCCCACATCTGGACTCATCTTCCGGAACAAGACGTTCAAACCCATCCCTCATGCATATTCTTCATAAACAGGAACTTTTCGACGTATGGAGGTGCATGCATGCAGGAGAGAGGGACTATACCTTCTTCTCTTCCCCTCACAACTCCTACTCCCGTATTGACCTTTTTCTGGTTGATCAAAGTACACTAGCCCATGTAATATCCACAGATATCAATACCATTACTTGGTCAGACCATGCGTCCATCACTATATCTATAAAAGAAGATGTCGCATGTTCTGCATCCTACTTGTGGAGATTAAACTCCTACCTAATACAACAACCGGACTTCAGGAAAAATATAGAAGATCAGATGAAAGAGTACTTTAGCATCAATGCACCTTCCGTGCAAAACCATTTTACCTTGTGGAATGCTCATAAGGCATATGTAAGAGGTGTCCTTATTCAACTGGGGACGAGGGTTAAAAGGCAGAGGCAGCGGCACATAAAAGAGTTGACAGACAAAATTTCCCTGCTAGAATCCAGCAACAAACAAAATACCTCCTACTCAACCTCACAGCTACTTACACAACTAAGATATGAATTGAGATTGTTATTACTAGAAAATTTTGAAAAGACCTCAAAAAAGCTTAAAATGACATACTACGCCACAGGTAACAAAGCAGGTAAAATTTTAGCTTATAGGATTAAGGGCATCAGATACAAAACAAAAATTCCATACATTCTACACCCTCTCTCCAAACACAAATTATACCATCCACAGGATATAGCAGACACCTTCAGTCAATATTACAGTAACCTATACAATCTGAAAGATGACATTGACACCCCCCAACCCACTACTGATGAAATTAATGCATTTCTACAACAACTAGACATTCCCTCATTGTCACAAGAACAACTTCAAACTCTAAACCAAACATTTAGCATAGAAGAAATACACACTGCTATCGATTCCCTACCAAGTAACAAATCTCCAGGTCCTGATGGATTTTCAGGAGACTATTATAAAACCTTCAAACATATACTAAGCCCATATCTACAACGCACTTTTGATGCTGCTGCTGCCTCCGCCTCTTTTCCTCCAGAAATGTTAAATGCAATAATAGTAACACTGCCTAAGCCAGGGAAGGAACCCAACATACCCCTTAACTTCAGACCGATCTCACTCCTCAACATAGATCTGAAAATTTACGCAAAAATGATAGCATCTCGATTGTTAAATATCCTCCCACTTCTCATTCACCCTGATCAAACAGGATTTACCAAGGGACGTCAGACATCTGACGCTACCCGTAGACTGACAAATATTATACACTTGGCGAGAGAACATAAAAGGCCTTCTCTGCTTCTGGCTTTGGACGCAGAGAAGGCCTTTGACCGCATCCACTGGCAATACCTCGCCCAAGTGTTGAGAAGGTTTGGTTTTTCTGGTACTATACTCTCTGCAATACTTGCATTATATTCTAAACCTTCTGCTCAAGTGCTCACATCTGGAACATTGTCTAAACCATTCAGCATCACGAACGGAACTAGACAGGGGTGTCCTTTATCCCCTCTAATCTTCAACCTGCTAATGGAGCCTTTAGCTATATATATTCGATCGAACCCCAATATTACTGGTTTCCGTATAAATAACTCAGTACACAAGATCAGCCTATTTGCTGACGACATAATCATGATTTTAACCAATGTGGAATCTTCCCTGGCTTCGGCACATAAGGCATTAGACATGTTTCATAAGCTATCCTACTATAAAGTGAATGAGAGCAAATCCTATATCATGGGAATAGGAATTGACGTATCCCTTCAAAAGAAATTGAGTGAAAGATTTCCATACACATGGAAAAATGAAGGGATAAAATATCTAGGGATAACACTCACAGCATTGACAAGCGACTTAGTAGCAGCCAACTACACTACATTCCTGGGATCATTGAATAAAAAACTTCTAGATATAGACAAAATGGAACTTTCGTGGACAGGTAGACTGGCAACGTTTAAGATGATCATCCTGCCACAGCTTCTCTATCTATTCAGGACGTTGCCTGTCCCTGTTCCCAACACTTTTTTCTCTAAAGCCCAAAATATGATAAATAGGTATCTGTGGCAAGGGAAAAGGGCCAGATGTGCCTTTAAGAAACTAACTAGTGCCAGAGACGCGGGAGGAATTGGTCATGTCATATTAAAAGATTACTATACGGCAACAATTTTATCACAAGCAAAATTTTGGTTAAACCCAGACCAGTCCCACAGATGGGTAGAATTGGAAGAAGCACAGATCCCAAGAGGCAATCTAGCTGATACCCTACTGACCTATAGTGCCCGACCATACGTACACTCACATCTGTCTCCCACAATGATAGCTACACTAACAATATGGAGGTCCTTCTCAACATCAGACTTTTCTAGTCAGACGACTAAGTCCATACCGATCGCCACATCTAGCCTCCAACTAAACATTCCACACTTAAATATATCACACTGGATAACCAAAGGTATTTTAACATTAGAAGACCTCAGAGTTGGTTCCTCATTCAAGTCATTTGGGACTTTACAAGTGCAATATGGTTTGGATGACACTGACCACTATAGATACCTTCAAATAAAGCATTATCTTCATAGAACTCCAGTAACATCAATAAAGGTTCCGTGGAGGGTGTATCTTTATCTCACCAACCCTCATACCAATATAAAAGGTATCTCACTCTTTTACAACATACTTAACAACAAACAAGAGTTCAAAAAGACTAATAACATAGTGGCGTGGGAAAGAGATCTGGGCATATCATTTACAGATGAGCAATGGCAAAAAGCACTCCGCAATACTTTTATTGCAACTAAATGCGTCAAACTATGGGAGACAACACATAAAATAACACTCCGATGGTACCTAACCCCACATCGGATATCCAAATTTCTGAAGCAGGCTTCTCCTCTGTGCTGGAGAAACTGTGGAAGTAGAGGTACATTACATCACATACTATGGGAATGCCAGGTTCTACATGCAATTTGGAAAAAAGTATTTAACCTAATATCAGATCTCACATGCTCAGTAGTAACTCCAGATGCAGCTTTAGCAGTCTTATCAATAGGGATAGAAAATATTCCAACCAATACTAGATCCATAGTCACCCACATATTACTGAGTACGAGATTGACAATATTAAAGAAATGGAAAGACGCTTCACCTCCCTCATTTAAAGAAATAGTTGAAATGACCAACACACATGCTACCTATGAGCTGATGTTTGCTGCTGCTCAAGGTAATTATCACAAAGTAAACGTAAGGTGGCACAAGTGGAATGCATGGTACTCATATGAATATAAAAGCAGGAAACCGATTCCTTGATTATACACATGCTGGATAATACAAGATGTAAAACTGCTGCACACTATGTTACACTTTTTATTTTTTTAATATATTTACCTCTTTATTTGATTACTGATTATTTATTTTAGAGCTTAGTTTCTTTAGCTCACAGTTTCTATATTATTTTCTTGTTATTTAAATAAGGTAAAAATACTCAATAGCGGGACAGCCTGTCCTAGAAATAGTTACATCAAGTTGCGCACCAAATGCACAAACTCAGCTGATTGTAACACGTGCATACTGTACCTATGACATATTAATATATGTATACATTGTCTACATGATAAAGGTGTATGTAACTTCCTTATTGTTCACAAACCAATAAAAACTATTGAAATTAAAAAATTTTCCGACAACAAAATCCGATCGCGTCAATTCCGACCGTGTGTGGCCTGTTCCGACGCACAAAGTGCCACGCATGCTCAGAAGAAATTCCGACACGGGACAGCTCGTTTTGGTAAACTTAGCGTTCGCAATGGATACAGCACTTTCATCACGCTGCAATGTTCAAAATGGTTTAATACAGCGCACTCTCTTCTTCTTTATAATGTGACAAGAATTAAGTAGTTTTGATGCTCATATTCACACACACTTCTCACAAACTTTTCTTTGTGTTTTTTTAGTGGGATTCCCTCAATATATTGTTATTAGTTGTCACATCTGACAGTTTTATATTTTTTATTTTTTTTTTTTGGATTTTAAGCCTTTTTTTTTCTTTAATGTTTGGATTTTTTCCAAGGCTGATCTTTGTTCAATGTTATTTTTATTTTTACTCCAGAATATTTTTGTGTGTGTTTTGTGTGTCAAGTTACCCCAACACCATTATTATCTTTTATTATTTAATCTCCAGGAGATTTTTTGTTGTTGGTGTCCCTTGTTCATTTCACATTGTATATTTGAAATGTACCTGAATCCTCACAAACAAACTGTCATTTTTGAAGGAAAACACATAGGAGAGTATAATTAAAAACAAAAATCCTTTATTAAGGGATCAGAACCAAACAAAGAGGAAGGCAACACTGGATCAACAGCAGAAATTAGTGAAGCCTGGGACCCCCACGGCAGACATCAATTCTTCAACATCAAAATTGGTGGCCTGAGGAGTCCATATCTAAGGGAGGGCAGTCTGGTCCGGGATTCACAGAGACTCGGATAGCAGCAGATGACATCTGTGTCCCCAGGCTGTGGTACCACAAGAGGCTGCATTTTTTGACCGACCAGACTGGACCCAGGGCAATCACTGTCTAGTCTTCCTTCCACGCTTCCTTCCGGGCTGTGGCTGTGCAGTTGGAGATGTGGCAGGAGGAGGAGTAGGACCTGGAGGAGGAGGAGGACTGGGGGGACCTGGAGGAGGACTGGGAGGACCTGGAGGAGAGGGAGGAGGAGGAGGAGGACTGGGGGGACCTGGAGGAGGACTGGGAGGACCTGGAGGAGAGGGAGGAGGAGGAGGAGGACCATCCCAAAGCTGTGTGTGAGGTGTAATTTGGCCCCTCATACCTTTCTCCAGAGCCTCTGATATGAGGGCCTGACACATGGCTTTTTGGCCCTCCTCCATCCTCTGCATTTTATATGCTATGAATGCAGCAATGTTCTCCTGCATGGTGTGTGGTGCTCCCAGGACCTCTGTAGCCCTCCAAAAGAATCTGATAGCCGCCTCCTCTAGGGCACTCGTCCTACTGCCACTTTCTCTTTTCAGGGGGGGTGGAGGGACCTGCAGATCAGCCAGCCGGCTCGGCCCGGCCACCTCCTGACTGAGACTTCCCTGTGTATGAAAAAGGGACATAGTTGTAATGTTTTGCATCATCAATCACAATCCTAAATTAGTACTCCCAACTAACATCTAGTTAACATCATTGATTGGACAAGCAGAAATATTTAGAGGAATGCTATACCTGGCTCAATCTGGGCTCCTCCACATGTGGCCTGGAAGGCCCAGGTTGGGCGTCAGAAGCCTCAGCCGGGGGGGAAGGAAGCGTGGAAGGAAGACTGGAGAGGGATGACCTGGGTTCAGTCTGGCCTGCCAGAAAGTGCAGCCTGTCGTAGTACAACATCCTGGGGACATAGATGTCATCTGCTGCTCCGGATCTCTGTGAATCCAGGACTTTCTTGCGCTCCCTCAGATATGTACTCCTCAGGCAACCAATTAATATCTTTAAATAAGTGATGTCTGCCGTGGGGATCACCTGCTTCACATTTTCACACAATTGCTCCAGTGCTGCCTTCCTCTTTGCTTGGTTCTTGAAATGGGGGTGGGTAATCTCCCACAGACAGGGCAGCTCCCTTAGCATATCAATGAATAGTGACATGAAGTCAGTATCTCTCATTAAGATATCCATGTTCACTGCAAGACACAACACGAGACAAAGCCTAATGTCAGACAAAACTCTCCTAATCTTGTTACAATATAGGCCTCAATCTAGAAGCAGTATAGGCACAATTTTGTCTCTTACCTTCGTTCTTACGATCGGCGCGTCCAATGCTCCTTCCTCCGCTCACAGATCGCACGTAATACGCACGCGTGTTACGCTTTATACACACTGCGCATGTGTGTAACTCCGCCCGCCCCTGACGTTCTTTCTAGTGTATTCCCCGCCCCTTTTCGTTCGGCGCAGTGGGTGAAGAGCATGATGGCAGAGTTACAGCAGGTGCATGCTAATTCTAGCAACGAGGAGGAGGAGGAGGAAAGGCCGGATCCAGGCACGTCCCGATCCAGAAGGAGACGTTTTAAGGCCACAAATATGTCGTTTGGGGAGATGTTGGAGATGGTAGACATCATGAGGAAGTCCGACTATGACGGAAAATATGGGCCTTACCCCCACCCCAACATCCGAAAGGCCAAAATCATTGGTAAAGTGGTCCGGAGTCTGGAGAGGAATTTCGGGGTACGAAGATCTAAAGATCAGCTCAGGAAGCGGTGGTCGGACCTGAAGTTGAGAGAGCCAGAGCAGTACCGAAAGATCCGGAGAGTGCTGCAAAAAAGTAAGTAGTTGTGCTGTGTTCCTATTCTTTCTGTCTTTATTACGTTCATTCTGCTCCATATGCTTTTATTAATTGTAACGTTTAAAAGGGCAACTTTAATGTTCATGGGCCCATTATTCGTTCGTATCAAACATTTTTATTTCGGCCTCTAGAACACCATTGTTTAGGCCATATGCATTTTCACACATTTTTTGGGGCCTACTTGGATGCCAAATATTTGTTTGTGTAAATGGGTTTGTTACTAGAATGAAATGACAACTAGATTCTGTGTAAGGAGAGGACACAGAGCAGCTGTTTTCACATCTGGACACTGGAGCACTAGTGTGGGACCCCAGAACACCATTTTTATTAGGGGGGGCACACAGGTGCTCCAGTGTATACTATAGGGGGGCTACATCTGTGAAGCTTGTACCAAACAGGTAAAGTATTGCAGCTTGACAAAGGGCAATAAAAAAAATATACATCTTGGAACTCGGCTAAAATAGACAATTGTACCCCACTTCCAAGCAATGTTTCCTATTTTTAGTTCTGCCATCAAATATCTGTGTGCTAATTATACCATTTTTGTTTTACATAGGGGAGAAAAGACTCGGAGGACACCCTCCATCCGAGGAGACCAGAGACCCCCCCCTCTGGAAGAAGGGGAAATACCAACCCAAGAAGCTGAGCAGGAGGAAGAAGAAGACGTGGTGGAGATTGGCACCACAACAGGTGAGTGTCTGCGACCACAGACTCAGGTAAACGAGATGGATGGTGGCAGATTTTTGAGACCTTTTTTTTGTTCTTTATCTCTTTTTAGGTGATCGTGATGTGAGGGATCCTGAACGCTTTACTTCAGAAAGTGCCCAGATCCTGATCGGGGAGATCATGGGGTGTAATCTCCAATTGCAAAACATCCAGAAACAAATCAGTGATGTTAATAAAAAAAATAATAACATCATTGATGTTTTGGGGCGAATTTAAACGCCACAAAATCACCTGTTTTATTATTGTGGTCCAATCTTCCAAAAATTTTTTAAATGTTTAGAAAAGCCAAATTTGGAGGATGCACACAGTGTTCCAACATGTGCTATCTGCCATCACGGGAGATCAATGGACGCGTTTTGGGGGTGCAACACCTTCCTCAATTATAAAGTAGCGGTGAGGAAGGGCTTTCTCCCCCAAAACACGTCCCTTGATCCCCCGTGATGGCAGATAGCACATGTTGACATTCGTAAATTGGTGTGCATCTTCCAAATTTGGCTTTTCCAGGGGTGATTTCCCCCCATCTGAACGCTATATCAAACACAGTTCCTAAATACTGATGTCTGATATAGCCTTCAGGTTTTACCTAATGTGAACTTTGTAAGTTCAAGTTTTTTGGCTTTCTTGTTGGTTTTACACAGGCCTTTTTTATCTGAAATGGTTATTTCGAGTTTTGATAATGCTACTGCAAAAATTGTTATACAACAAACATGTTGGTTTCTTTTAAAAACCTTTCGTAAATGCACATGTGATTGTGCAGGTATAAAAAAGTGCCTTACTCAAGAATGTGTGGATTATTGTCTCAACACTACAACACTTTTGGGGTGATGTAATTGCTGTTTTATGCAAAAATGGGGGTTATTTCCTAAGGGAAAATACACTTTGCACTACAAGTGCAGGTTCAGTGCAGTTGCAAGTGCACTTGTAATGAAATGTGTTTTTGCATTTAGGAAGTACCAACCAACAGTGTTTTTTATAAGGTTACCCAATCACGCCATTTTCTGCACTCCACACATTTCTGTCAGGGTCAGCTAAAACAAACACAAGCAGTAAATGGCCACAAAGAATTTCTTTTGGTTGTTTTTTATTTGAAAAAGGTGTCACAGATTGTCTGGCATATTGATAGCCCCCCTACCCGCAAAGAACTCCAGGTATCGTAACCGGACATCACGGGCATTCAGGGAGGGCAAGCCAGGATGGCCGCTTTCAAGCGCCGTCAGTGTTGATGGATTTGGGATTCCAGCCTCAGGTCCAACTGAGCCAGCATAGTTGGCTGAATGTTTTCGTAGAAAATTATGGAGAACACAGCAGGCAAGTATTATATGGTTCAGTTTATACTCCGCCATATGGATGGGTGTCAGAAATAATCGGAACCGGCTGGCCAGGATTCCAAATGTGTTCTCCACCACTCTTCGGGCTCTGGCCAGCCGGTAATTAAAAACCCTCTGTTCCGGGGTGAGGGTCCTCATCGGGAATGGCCGCATCAGGTGGTCCCCCAGCGCAAACGCTTCATCAGCAACGAACACAAATGGGAGACCTTCAACATTGTCCTCTGGAGGTGGCAAGTCCAGCTGCCATTCTGGAGACACCTGTAGAACTCCGTCTGGGCGATCACTCCACCATCGGACATCCGGCCATTCTTCCCCACGTCCACATACAAGAACTCGTAATTAGCCGACACCACCGCCAACATCACTATACTATTAAACCCCTTGTAATTATAATAGTACGACCCCGAGTTGGGTGGTGGGATGATGTGGACGTGTTTCCCATCAATTGCCCCTCCGCAGTTAGGAAAGTCCCACCGCTGGGCAAAGTGGGAGGCCACAGTCTGCCATTCCTGTGGCGTGGAAGGAAACTGTTGAGAAAAAAACAATAAACATTACTATTTTTTCACAGAAAAATGGCAAGCAGATTAGACACAAACATTATGGGGCAACCTCCAGATAGCATTTATTAAGGGGAATTTAACAACAACAAAGTATAAGGTACACCTATCATATTCCCCCTCCCCCCCCTCTCATAGGCCATTTCTAACATTATAGGGGGGGAACTCTTGGACAGGTAACCCTCTTCACTTCATTTAGAGATGAATGCCTAAATAATGGGTATTACTTGGAACAGCCCCTCCTTAGTTACACTATTGGCAGCCCACTGGACAGGTAAGAAGTGTCATAATACAAAGATATAAATACACACTGTACACATTTGAGCACATTTGGACATTCTGCTATTACCTATCAAGATCATAATAGGATACAAGAACTTTAAACAGTACCATTGGAAAGTATACAGGCAGGCCCTTGCACTACATGCTTTGGCCAATTCATCCATAAATCTGAGCACTAAAGAGATGGGTATAGTGTGTATGGGTTTGGCAAAGTCAGCATATAGATGATTGAGGATAGATAGAGAATTGGGATCAGCTGACTTAGCAGTTGGGGGAGGGAGGGTTACAAAAAATTTGGGGACACCACAAAAAAAGCCTCTGGCCCTCTGCCTGAATTTAAATCAAAAATAACATTTCCAAACATTTTAGGGGGTGTTTGGGGTAAAGCACTACTATGGAGCTGAAAAAATACATTGTTAAGTGACTACATGAGGTGAATATAGGCCAGGAGACACCATGCTGGGGAGGTTATTGAAGGGCAAATATGTATGAAGGACCTAAAATAATAATTATATAAAAATCCAGCATGCATGAGAACAAAGGGGACATTCACAGCATATTACAATCATGGTAATTAGGGAATGAGGAAAGAAATACAATATATTAGCAAACATTCAATACCATAAAATGTGATATAAAAGGATAAAAATCTTACCTTCATATACTCCTTCTGCAGGACCTGGATGATGGCAGAACAGGTCTCTGGGATAATGATCCCCAGAGCCTGGGGGGAGATGCCTGTCGAGAACTTGAGGTCCTGCAGGCTTCTCCCTGTGGCCAAATACCGCAAGGTAGCGACCAACCTCTGCTCCGGAGTGATGGCTTGCCTCATGCAGGTATCCTGCCTGCTGATATAGGGGGTCAGCGAAGCCAACAGACGGTGAAACACGGGGTCCGTCATCCGGAGAAAGTTCCTGAAATCATCAGGATTATTCTCACGGATCTCACGGAGCAAAGGCATATGACAGAACTGGTCACGCTGAAGCAACCAATTCTTGGTCCATGAACTCCTCCCCACCCTGTTCATGGACTGGACTTGTGTCAAGGTCAGGACCCCAACACCAAGCCCCCGCACAGCACGAACTCTACGAGGAGTACGCATACGAAACATGGCTAGAAAACGGTCGGCTGCTCAGAACAAAGTAACAGAACGCACTGAAGAACAGCAAGGCCTGTGAAGAGCGACCTGAAAACCAGTAACGAACGAACAAGAATACAGTGACTAAAGTCAAGCGAAACTTGCTTGCACGCACTGAAGAGCAGATACAAACCCACAAGCACAAACTGAACGGCAGAAAACGATCTGAAAGCCACGAGTCTGAAAAAGCGCGAATCGTCTCTCACCAAACTTTTACTAACACGAGATTAGCAAAAGGAGCCCAAAGGGTGCCGCGCTTGGTTCTGAACCGGCCTTTTCTAGTCTTGTCGTACATGGTGTACGTGACCGCGTGGTTGTCGATCGGAAATTCCGACAACTTTGTGCGACCGTGTGTAGGCAAAACAAGTTTGAGCCAACATCCGTCGGAAAAAATCAGAGGATTTTGTTGTCGGAATGTCCGAACAAAGTCCGATCGTGTGTACGGGGCATTAGAGTCTGAAAAAGACTTGAGACTGGGGCAGAGCTTTGCCTTCCAGCAGGTTAATGACCCTAAACACACAGACAGAGCTACAATGGAATGGTTTAGATCAAAGCATATTCATGTTTTAGAATGGCTCAGTCAAAATCCAGACCTAAATCCAACTGAGAGTCTGTGGTAAAACTTGAAAATTGCTGTTCACACCCTCCATCCAATTTGACAGAGCTTGAGCTATTTTGTAACAAAGAATGGGCAAAATAGTCACTCTCTAGATGTACAAAGCTGGTAGAAACATCCCCAAAAAGCAGTTTTAATTGCAGCGAAAGGTGGTTCTACAAAGTATTGACTCAGGGGACTGAATACAAATGCATGCCACATTTTTCACATAAGTTTTGTAAAAGATTTTGAAAACCATTTATCATTTTCCTTCCACTTCACAATCATGTGCCACTTTGGGGTTGATTTACTAAAGGTAACTCCACTTTGCACTACAAGTGCACTGCAAGTGCACTTGGAAGTGCTCTTAGAAGTGTAGTCACTTTAGATCTGAGGGGAAGATCTGAAATGAGGGGAAGCTCTGCTGTTTTTATCATCAAATCGTGTACAAGCTAAAATGCTGTTTTTTATTTGCCTTGCATGTTCCCCTCAGATCTACAGCGACTGCACTTCCAAGTTCACTTCAAAGTGCAGTGGATTTGCCTTTAGTAAATAAACCCCTTTGTGTTGGTCTATCACATAAAATCCCAATAAAATACATTTACGTTTTTTGGTTGTAACATGACAAAATGTGGAAAATTTTAAGGGGTATGAATACTTTTTCAAGGCACTGTATGTTTAAATGTTGCATGAGTAGCTTGAATTGCCTAATAAGGATGTATTTTGCTCCTTTATTCACACCACAATTAAAGATTGAAGATACTATAGATCAGTATGCATCTGTGTGTAGGAATTTAGCCAACTTTCAATTTCTACTTGGATTTTGTTGGGACAAACCCACATTGGTCTAATCAGTACATATTGTGCTGATGGTCATTATGGATTTGCAGCTGTAATTTCAGCAAAAAGTGGTTCTACAGAGTATTAACTTGGGGGCTGAATACAAATGCCCGCCACATTTTTCACATATTTATTTGTAAAAAAAATTGAAGACCATTTATCATTTTCCTTCTACTTCACAATTATGTGGCACTTTGTGTTGGTCTATCACATAAAATCCCAATAAAATACATTTATGTTTTTGGTTGTAACATGACTAAATGTGGAACATTTCAAGGAGTATGAATACTTTTTCAAGGCACTCTCCAGTTTTAGTAAATCAACCCCTTTCTGTCAGCCTGTTAATGATCACCACCTGACTCCTGACTGATTCAGAGGCACCAAAGCAAGCAGTTTTGGCTCTCTGCACACTCTCACCCAGGATTTTCCCAATGCAACTCCACCCATAGCACCTTCAACTTCTCAAGACACCATAAAGATTAAGTGTACTCATATAAACCTTCTTACTGAACTATAGCTTGAGTAGACCCAGGCTGCTTGAAACAGAAATTTGAGAGTACAAACTGGCAGAGATTGACACTCTGGGGTGGAAATATGAAAGTATTGCTCAGTATCTGACAATGCCAACAGTGTGGTTTGTAATGATTAGAATGCTGGTACTTTGCTACAAGTTTAGAAATGGCACCTCCATTGGCATGGAAGGTTATTTATCAGTTCCAATGCCACCCTGTTTAGATGAAGCTCATATTCCATTCTATTTTCTATAAGGTAAAGTTAATACCTTAAAAATGAAAGTATATTATGTATATATTGTAGAGTTTGACTGGGTACATTCTTTTACCCTTCTTTGCAAACCAATAAATATGACACAAAATATTTCTATTATTTTGTGACCTTCAGAACCAGATAGTAAGCCAGTTATACTTTATTTTATGGAGTAATAAGAATACTGTATTTGCAAATAAAATAAAACAGCAATTTACATACTGCAAGAAAAAGACATACTGCAAGAACTCTCAGTTTAGGCTAAAAAAAAAAAAAAATTGTGCACTTTCTGAAAAGCTTTGCAATAACAAAGTTGTGTTAAGGCCTGTACACACGATTGGACTTTTTGACAACAAACATGCAAATTAGCTGTTTTGGAGCAACATCCGACCGTGTGTACGCTCCATCGGACAAACTTTTTCTGTTTCCATTGGCTGTGCGAACGCACAAACTTTCCGGCAACAAAAGTCCGATGGAGCAAAGTCCAATCGTGTGTACACAAAAGCATCAGACTTTTGTACAAACTACAGTATGCAGCCGCGAGAATGTTTCCAGCGCAATTGGATCACGCTGGTTCTCGGCGACAGGGTACTGTACATCTCGCACTGGCTGCAGAAGGAAAAACACTTTTTCCTGCTGCGGCAGGCACGAGAGGGAATTCCCCTCTGGGGGAATACCAGGCCCTTCGGTCTGGTATGGATTTTAAGGGGAACCCCCTACGCTGAAAAACAACATGCAAAAAAAAATTCTAAGGTGGTCACAGCATTATAGAGAGTAATGGCAACACAGAGTACAAGAAGTAAAAACTTCAGTTGATGAATCTTACCAATGAAGTCCAAAGGAGCCCAGCCCACTATGTGTACTGCTACATATTTGGCCCAGTGTAAACTTTTACATCAATGAAATATTATAAACATTATGCGATTGCCTTACAGGTGTTTTTTTTTTAACCACTTGACCTCTGAAAGGTTTTGCTCCCTTCCTGACCAGAGCATTTTTTGCAATTTGGCACTGCACTATTTTAACTGGTAATTGTGTGGTCATGCAACAAAATGTATGTCCTTTTTTTCCCCACAAACAGAGCTTTCTTTTGGTGGTATTTGATCACCAATGGGATTTTTATTTTTTGTGATATAAATAAAATAAAAATTAATTTTTTCTACTTTTCATTATAAAAATATCCAATAAGCTCAATTTTTGTCATACATTTAGGCCAAAATGTATTCAGCTACATGCCTTTGGTAAAAAAAAAAATCCCAATAAGTGTATATTTATTGGTTTGCGCAAAAGTTATAGCGTCTACAAACTATGGTAAATATACTGGAATTTGCACAGCTTTTACTTTTTGACTGCCTATCTTATTCTAAAATGGCAGGACAGTACAACCCCCCCCCCAAATTACCCCCTTTGGGAAAGTAGACACCCCAAGGAATTTGCTGGGAGGCATGTTGAATTCATTGAATATTAAATTTTTTGTCACAAGTGTTTGAAAATTTCAAAAATAAAACACATGACATGTTGTCACTGAAATGACATATTGCTCACACATGCCATGGGTATATGTGGAATTACACCCCAAAATACATTCTGCCGCTTCTGCTGAGAACATGGATACCACATGTGTGAGACTTTTTGGGAGCCTAGCTGCGTACAGGGGTGCCAAAAACCAATCACCAACTTCAGGATTTCAAAGGGCGTAAATTGCTCATTTCACTTCCTCACTAAAAAAAATTAAGTGATGGGACCTCTGCGCTACTATATAAATGCGTTGAATCAGTAGGATGTGTATAAAACCATAAGAGTGATGCTGCAAAATCAAATAGTGCTCACTGAATCACCATAATAGTAAACTGTATGAAAAGGATTTCGCGCAAACACATAAAGTGAAAATTCAATATATAGCGATAAATCAAATAAATGGTGCAAATCCAATAAGAAATGTCCAATAATAGTGAAAAGTGTGAACTTCTAATTTCCTATAGGACACTTTGGTGAAAAATTAGCTGGATTAGCTTGGATCCCGTCAACCATCCCACACGGCATTACACACTGCTCTAACCCAGAAGCTGTCAGTGTGAACCGGAAGCTTTGTACCAGGTGACGGCGTCCCGCTGCCATCTTTACCTGTCACCGCTGCACACTGTATCCACAGTGTGTATCGCTTTTTACCCAGTGTTTGGAAAGTTTTTTTGGTAAAATAAAAATCATTTTTAACGAACTACACCATCGGAAGCCTCCTTGTCCCTTCTCTTTTTCCCCACTTGGTTGGACCGGAGCCCAGGATTCAGAATCGCTCCTGACTAGAAGCATCCTTAATACCAACACACCAGGAACCACCACCAGGGGACACACTCCAACTACTCCCAGACCATCACCTGTATCTACATCAAGGCTTTATTTTAAGCCCTTTAAGGTAAGGGCAATGGGAGACTTGTTTTAAGGCTCCATTCACACTAGCGCGTTTTTTGATGCATTTTGCATTTTGCAGAAATGCACGGGAATTTTTTAACATGGGTTCCTATGGAACATGTTCACATCAATGCCTTTTTGTTTCTCTGCATTTTTGGAAAGGGTCAGGGACTTTTTTTCATGCAAAATGCAGCGTTTTGCATGTAATAGAATTCAATGGACAAGCATCAAAAACGCAAGTGCACCGTTTTTGCAGCGTTTTTGCAGCGTTTTTGGTGCGTTTTTGATGCGTTTTTGCCGTTTTTGCCGTTTTTTTTTTTTTATTTTTTTTAAGACTGTAAAAAAAAAACTGTAAAAAAAAAAAAAAAAAACGCAAAACGCAAATCGCGGCAAAAACGCCGCAAAAACGCCGCAAAAACGCTGCTCAAAAACGTGGCAAGCATGAAAAAAAAACCTCCAAAAACGCTCAAAAGCAACATGCATTGGTGTGAATTGAGCCTCAGGGAAGGAAACCATCTAATCATTGATTGTATGTGAAGATACATCATCCAGCTAATTTTTCACCAAAGTGTCCTATAGGAAATTAGAAGTTCACACTTTTCACTATTATTGTACATTTCTTATTGGATTTGCACCATTTATTTGATTTATCGCTATATATTGAATTTTCACTTTATGTGTTTGCGCAAAATCCTTTTCATACAGTTCACTTCCTCACTACCTATCACAGTTGCGGAAGTCCTGAAATGCCAAGATAGCACAAATCCCCCCAAATTACCCCTTTTCGGAAAGTGGACACCCAAAGCTATTTTCTGAGAGGCATGTTGAGTCCATGGAATATGTAATGTTTTGCCACAAGTTTCTGGAAAATTTAAATTTTTCTTTTTTACACAAAGTTGTCACTTAAATTATATATACCGTATATATTGCTCACACATGGCATGAGTATATGTGGAATTACACCCCAAAATACATTCTGCTGCTTCTCCTGAGTATGGTGAGAGACTTTTTGGCAGTCTAGCCGTGTAGAGGATCCTGAAAAACAATCACGCCTTCAGGCTTTCTAAGGGCGTAAATTGCTAATTTCACTTCCTCACTACCTATCACAGTTTTGGAGGCCCCGAAATGCCAAGATAGTGCAAAACCCCCCAATTGACCCATTTTCAAGAAAGTAGGCACCCCAAGCTAATTGCTGAGAGGCATTTTGAGTCCATGCAATATTTTATATTTTAACACAAGTTTCTGGAAAATTACAAAAAATATATATTTTTTTGTTTTACACAAAGTTGTCATTTAATTAATATATTGCCCACACATGCCATGGATATATGTGGAATTACACCCCAAAATACATTCTGCTGCTTCTCTTGAGTAGGCGGATATCACATGTGAGAGAGTTTTTAGCAGTCTAGTCGCATACAGGACCCTGAAAACCTATCACCGCCTTCAGGCCAAGATAGCACAATCCCCCCCCAAATTACCCCTTTTCGGAAAGAAGACACTCCAAGCTATTTGCTGGGAGGCATGTTGAGTATTTTGCAGATCTCACTTTTTGTCACAAGGTTTTGAAAATTGAAAAAAGAAAAGAAATAATGCATTTTCCTTTTCTTTCTTCATTTTCAAAAAATGAAATCTGCAAAATACTCAACATGCCTCTCAGCAAATAGCTTGGGGTGTCTACTTTTTGAAAAGGGGTAATTTGGGGTAGGGGTTCTGCTATCTTGGAATTTCAGGGCCTCCAAAACTGTGATAGGTAGTGAGGAAGTGAAACAAGCAATTTACACCCTTATGCCATGTACACACGGTCGGACATTGATCGGACATTCCAACAACAAAATCCATGGATTTTTTCCGACGGATGTTGGCTCAAACTTGTCTTGCATACACACGGTCACACAAAGTTGTCGGAAAATCTGATCATTCTGAACGCGGTGACGTAAAACACGTACGTCGAGACTATAAACGGGGCAGTAGCCAATAGCTTTCATCTCTTAATTTATTCTGAGCATGCGTGGCACTTTGTGTGTCGGATTTGTGTACACACGATCGGAATTTCCGACAACGGATTTTGTTGTCGGAAAATTTTATAGCAAGCTCTCAAACTTTGTGTGTCGGAAATTCCTATGGAAAATGTGTGATGGTGCCTACACACGGTCGGAATTTCCGACAACAAGGTCCTATCACACATTTTCCATGAGAAAATCCTATCGTGTGTACTATGCATAAGAGAGCCTGAAGGCGGTGATTGGTTTTCAGGTTCCTGTATGCGGCTAGACTGCCAAAAAGTCTCTCTCATGTGGTATCCCCATACACAGGAGAAGCAGCAGAATGTATTTTGGGACACATGGCATGTGTGAGCAACATATCATTTATGTGTTAAAAAAAAAATCCAGAAACTTGTAGCAAAACATATAATATTCCATAGACTCAACATGCCTCTCAGGAAATAGCTTGGGGTGTCTACTTTCAAAAAAGGGTCATTTGGGGGGGATGTTTGAACTGTCCTGGCATTTTATGCCCAACATTAGAAACATTATGCCACACATCACCCACTTTTCTAACCACTTAAAGACCAAGCCTTTTCTGACACTTTTTGTTTACATGAAAAAATTATTATTCTTTTGTTAGAAAACTACTTTGAACCCGCAAACATTATATATACATTTTAAAGCAGAGGGCCTACAGAATAAAATGGCAGGGCATTGCAATTTTGTTTGTCACACAGTATTTGCGCAGCGATTTTCCAACCGCATTTTTAATGCACAAAAACACAATATACTGTATTGTCCAAATGTTTGGTAAATAATAATAGATGATCATATGCCGAGTACATAGATACCAATCATAACATGCTTTAAAATTGCACATGCCTGTGCAGCGGCAACAAACTACATACATTTTTAAAAGCCTTTAAAAACCTTTACAGATTACCACTTTAGATTTACAATGGAGGTCTACTGCTAGAATTACTGCCATCTATCTGATGTTTGTGGTGATACCTCACATGCATGATGCAATTGCTGTTTACATACATCATGAGACTGATGCTTGTGTTCACCTTTGCCTTTGTTCACAGGAGATGTAAATATACGCTATGATAGCAATAGGTAGTGACAGTACTCATTTTTGAAAAAAATTGGGGTCTATTAGACTCTTGATATCTCCTCTGCCCTTAAAGCATCTTACCACACCAAGTTCGGGGGGGTTAAGATGCTTTCACTATTTAAAAATGGCGCTGTTTATATCCAGCGAAACCGAAGTGATGAAATGCTGGCAACTTTCGGTTTCTTAGGCCATAGAGATGATTGGTGCTGTTCTGGTCTCTGATCTGGCTGCATTTTTGGGTTCCCTGGTGGGACAGGAGAGCCCAAGAAAAATGTGGAAGGTGGCAGGAGGGGGGCACCCTCTCCCACTGCTTGTAAAAGCAGTCTAGTGACTAATTAGCCACTAGGATTGCTTTTACATGAAAGCAGACCACTGGCTAAAAAAAATACCAAGATGATGCCTAAACCTGCAGGCATCATCCTGGTATAGCCACTTAAAGTCCAGCGACATACCAGTGTGTTGGTGGTCCTTGTTGGGCATATACTCAACACTAGGGATGAGCTTTGAGTTGAGAGGATCTGCAAGGAGGAATGGCAGAGGATCCCCAAATCCAGGTGTGAAAAACTTGTTGCATCCTTCCCACAAAGACTCATGGCTGTATTAGATCAAAACGGTGCTTCTACTAAATACTGAGTAATGGGTCTGAATACTTAGGACTAGGGATGAGCTTCGAGTTCGAGTCGAACTCATGTTCAACTCGAACATCGGCTGTTCGCAAGTTCGCCAAACAGCGAACAATTTGGGGTGTTCGCGGCAAATTCGTATGCCACGGAACACCCTTTAAAAGTCTATGGGAGAACTCAAAAGTGCTAATTTTAAAGGCTTATATGCAAGTTATTGTCATAAAAAGTGTTTGGGGACCTGGGTCCTGCCCCAGGGGACATGGATCAATGCAAAAAAAAGTTTTAAAAACAGACGTTTTTTCGGGAGCAGTGATTTTAATAATGCTTAAAGTGAAACAATAAAAATGTAATATCCCTTTAAATTTCGTACCTGGGGGGTGTCTATAGTATGCCTGTAAAGGGGCGCATGTTTCCCGTGTTTAGAACAGTCTGACAGCAAAATGACATTTCAAAGGAAAAAAAGTCATTTAAAATTACTCGTGGCTGTTAATGCATTGCCGGTCCGACAATACACATAGAAGTTCATTGATAAAAACGGGAAAAAAGGGAACCCCGAACCAAAATTAAAAAAAAAAACGATGTGGGGGGGGTCACCCTAAATTCCATACCAGGCCCTTCAGGTCTGGTATGGATATTAAGGGGAACCCCTGCCAAAATTTTTTTTAAAAATGACGTGGGGGGTCCCCCTAAATTCCATACCAGGCCCTTCAGGTCTGGTATGGATATTAAGGGGAACCCTGCGCCAAAATTTAAAAAAAAAACGGCGTAGGGTCCCCCAAAAATCCATACCAGACCCTTATCCGAGCACGCAACCTGGCAGGCCACAGGAAAAGAGGGGGGGATGAGAGAGCGGCCCCCCTCCTGAACTGTACCAGGCCACATGCCCTCAACATTGGGAGGGTGCTTTGGGGTAGCCCCCCAAAACACCTTGTCCCCATGTTGATGAGGACAAGGGCCTCATCCCCACAACCCTGGCCAGTGGTTGTTTGGGTCTGTGGGCGGGGGGCTTATCGGAATCTGGAAGCCCCCTTTAACAAGGGGACCCCCAGATTCCAGCCCTCCCCCCTGTGTGAAATGGTAAGGGGGTACAAAAGTACCCCTACCATTTCACTAAAAAACTGTCAAAAATGTTAAAAATGACAAGAGACAGTTTTTGACAATTCCTCTATTTAAATGCTTCTTCTTTCTTCTATTTTCTATCTTCCTTTGGTTTCTTCCTCCATCTTCTTCTTCTTTTGGTTCTTCTGGCTCTTCTGGTTCTTCCTCCAGTGTTCTCGTCCAGCATCTCCTCCGCTGCATCTTCTTCCCTTCTTCTCCTCGGGCCGCTCTGCATCCATGGCATGGAGGGAGCCTCCCACTCTTCTCTTCATCTTCTTCTCTTCTTCATCTTCTTCTCCGGGCCGCTCCGCATCCATGGTGGCATGGAGGGAGGCTCCCGCTGTGTGACACTTCTCCTCTTCTGACGGTTCTTAAATAACTGGGGGCGGGGCCACCCGGTGACCCCGCCCCCCTCTGACGCACGGGGACATGACAGGAATTCCCTGTGGCATTCCCCGTGACACCACAGGGAAGTCCTGTCAAGTCACCATGCATCAGAGGGGGGCAGGGTCACCGGGTGGCCCTGCCCCCCCATTATTTAAGAACCGTCAGAAGAGGAGAAGCGTCACACAGCAGGAGCCACCATGGATGTGGAGCGGCCCGGAGAAGAAGATGAAGAAGAGAAGAAGATGAAGAAGAGAAGAAGATGAAGAGAAGAGCGGGAGCCTCCCTCCATGCCATGGATGCGGAGCGGCCCGAGGAGAAGAAGGGAAGAAGACAATGACGCCACGGAGGAGATGCTGGACAAGAACACCGGAGGAAGAACCAGAAGAGCCAGAAGAACCAGAAGAAGAAGAAGATGGAGGAAGAAACCGAAGGAAGATAGAAGATAGAAGAAAGAAGAAAGAAGAAGCATTTAAATAAAGGAATTGCCAAAAACTGTCTCTTGTCATTTTTAACATTTTTGACAGTTTTTTAGTGAAATGGTAGAGGTACTTTTGTACCCCCTTACCATTTCACACAGGGGGGAGGGCCAGGATCTGGGGGTCCCCTTGTTAAAGGGGGCATCCAGATTCTGATAAGCCCCCCGCCCGCAGACCCCCACAACCACCGGCCAGGGTTGTGGGGATGAGGCCCTTGTCCTCATCAATATGGGAACAAGGTGTTTTGGGGGCTACCCCAAAGCACCCTCCCAATGTTGAGGGCATGTGGCCTGGTACGGTTCAGGGGGGGCACTCTCTCGTCCCCCCCTCTTTTCCTGCGGCCTGCCAGGTTGCGTGCTCGGATAAGGGTCTGGTATGGATATTTGGGGGGACCCCACTGCGTTTTTTTTTATTTTGGCTGGGGTTCCCCTTAAAATCCATACCAGACGAATTTAGGGGGACCCCCCACATCATTTTTTTTTTAATTTTGGCTGGGGTTCCCCTTAATATCCATACCAGACCTGAAGGGCCTGGTATGGAATTTAGGGGGACCCCCATGTCATTTTTTTTTTTAAATTTTGGTTCGGGGTTCCCCTGTGGGGAATTCCCATGCCGTTTTTATCAATGAACTTATATGTGTATTGTTGGACCGGCAATGCATTAATAGCCGCGAGTAGGTTTAAATGACTTTTTTTCCTTTGAAATGTAATTTTGCTGTCAAACTGTTCTAAACACGGGAAACATGCGCCCCTTTACAGGCATACTATAGACACCCCCCAGGTATGAAATTTAAAGGGATATTACACTTTTATTGTTTCACTTTAAGCATTATTAAAATCACTGCTCCCGAAAAAACGTCTGTTTTTAAAACTTTTTTTTGCATTGATCCATGTGCCCTGGGGCAGGACCCAGGTCCCCAAACACTTTTTATGACAATAACTTGCATATAAGCCTTTAAAATTAGCACTTTTGATTATTCATGTTCGTGTCTCGTAGACTTTAACGGTGTTCGTGTGTTTTTTTTCCTGTTCGCATGTTCTGGTGCGAACCGAACAGGGGGGTGGGGCGGCTCATCCCTACTCAACACACACAGCCATTAATGTCTAAACCGCTGGCAACAAAAGTGAGTACACCCTAAAGTGAAAATGTCCAAATTGGGCCCAATTAGCCATTTGTCCTCCCCGGTGTCATGTGACTCATTAGTGTTACAGGGTTTCAGGTGTGAATGGGGAGCAGGTGTGTTAAATTTGGTGTTATCGCTCTTACTCTCTAATACTGGTAACTGGAAGTTCAACATGGCACCTCAGGGCAAAGAATTCTCTGAGGATCTGAAAAAAAAAATTGTTGCTCTACATAAAGATGGTCTAGGCTATTAGAAGATTGCCAAGACTGAGGAACTGAGCTGCAGCATGGTGGCCAAGACCATACAGTGGTTTAACAGGACAGGTTCCACTCAGAACAGGCCTTGCCATGGTTGACCAAAGAAGTTGAATGCACATGCTCAGCATCATATCCAGAGGTTGTCTTTGGGAAATAGATGCATGAGTGCTGCCAGCATTGCTGCAGAGGTTGAAGGGGTGGGGGTCAGCCTGTCAGTGCTCATACCATACGCTGCACACTGCATCAAGTTGGTCTGCATGGCTGTCGTCCCAGAAGGAAGCCTCTTCTGAAGATAGTGCACAAGAAAGCCTGCAAACAGTTGGACAAGACAAGCAGATTAAGGACATGGATTACTGGAACCATGTCCTGTGGTCTGATGAGACCAAGATAAACTTATTTGGTTCAAATGGTGTCAAGCGTGTGTGGCAGCAACCAAGTGAGGAGTACAAAGACAAGTGTGTCTTGCCTACAGTCAAGCGTGGTGATGAGAGTGTCATGATCTGGGGCTGAATGAGTGCTGCCGGCATTGGGGAGCTACAGTTCATTGCGGGAACCATGAATACCAACATTTACTGTGACATACTGAAGCAGAGCATGATCCCCCCCTTCAGAGACTGGGCCGCAAGGCAGTATTCCAACATGATAACGACCCCAAATACACCTCCAAGATGACCACTGTCTTGCTACACAAGCTGAGGCTAAAGGTGATGGACTGGCCAATCATGTCTCCAGACCTAAACCCTATTGAGCATCTGTGGGGCATCCTCAAATGGAAGGTGAAGGAACGCAAGGTCTCTAACATCCACCAGCTCTGTGATGTCGTCATGGAGGAGTAGAAGAGGACTCCAGTTACAACCTGTGAAGCTCTGGTGAACTCCATGCCCAAGAGGGTTAAGGCAGTGTTGGCAAATAATGGTGGCCATACAAAATATTGACACTTTGGGCCCAATTTGGACATTTTCACTTAGGGGTGTACTCACTTTTGTTGCCAGCGGTTTGGACATCAATGGCTGTGTGTTGAGTTATTTTGAGGGGACAGCAAATTTACACTATTATACAAGCTATACACTCACTACTTTACATTGTAGCAAAGTGTAATTTCTTCAGTGTTGTCACATGAAAAGATATAATAAAATATTTACAAAAATGTAAGGGGTGTACTCACTTTTGTGAGATACTGTATTGTAATGTTCTTTTATTTCATGCAGCCTGTGTGCTGAACAAAAAAAGAGTCAGATTCCTCCATTCACATCGACCGATGTGGCTGAAGAAATCTCTGCCAGAAAAAGTGTGTGGTATGCCCCCCATTAGAATATACCACCCTGCATCCACCCACATCTAATGATGGGCATACATGCAATGTTCTTTTTTTTTCGTTCAGCCAATGGGCTGAATGAAAACAAAGAACCTAACAGATTCCTCCATTCACATCAATTGATGTGGATGATGAAATCTCTGCCAAGAAAAGTGTAAAAAAATATATGCCGAAGCATAGGGGCTATCCGTCCTCTGTCCACCCCAGCCCCTATGCTTCTGCATATATGCTCTTTCTTTTAACTGCAGTGGTGAAATTACCTCCTACTGTGCAGTAGTCAATGATTTACGTATGCTGAAAGCAAACCCTGTTGCTGCCAGAATAAACAGATTAGTGCTGCAGCTGAATGGCGTACCTGCAAAGCAAACAACGGTTAACCATAAAACACAGTAACAAATAAAACATTAATTCATTAAAACAACAGCTTTTTTTGCAATCTGTGCCAAAAAAGAGTAAAACATATGTGGCAAAGCATAGGGGTGATCCGTCCTCTTTCCATCCCAGCCCCTATGCTTTGCCATATATGCTCTTTTTTTTAAACTGCGATGGTGAAATCACCTCCTACAGCTCTGTTGCTGTCAGAATAAACAGATCAGTGCTGCAGCTGAATGGCATAACTGCGAAGTAAACAATGGTTAACAATCTTGTAGTCATGAATAGAGGGGCTTCTCAACAACACCAGTAACCGTTGCAATTTGGACTGCCGTATCTGTGTGAATGAAAGACAGGACAAAAACAGAGTGACACCAAGTCCCAAACAATCTTGCCACCACTCCCTGTGTAGTCTGGGCAGTCGTAGGGCTCCACTTGACAATCTTTTCCCTTGCAAATAAGAAAACTCCATGTATAGCCTGTTGCCCTCTCACAGAGCTTATACACTTTGACCTCATATCTTGCACGCTTGCTAGGGAGAAACTTTTTAAAGCAAGTTGGCCAAAAAAATTAGAGAGGGACTTGTCTACGCAGACAACTTGTTGGGGGGAATGCACGTCAGACGAAGCTACACACCCTCAGTTGTGAAACGCGTTACGTCATTTCCGCCCGGACGCCATGCTTAGGCACCATTCCCTATTGGTGCTCAGGGGCACATGACTACATGGGAGGAATCCGATCATGTGATCATCGCATACTGAGGAGGAATAGAGGAGGAGACTGCTGAGACTGCACACCAAAACGACCTGCTGAGCCTCTCAGGAATACTGAACTTCGTGCACTTGACACTCAGTGCAAGGACCCTGAATACCACACAGTGGTGCAGCGATCCCGTGCGGAGGACGCCAGCTTCTTTACATGCACGATGACACCCGTCTTAGATGGTAAAGTAACCAGGTCCTTCCATTGCCTTGTCCACATAGCCTGGAGTATTGAATTTTTTACAAGGTGATATCTGCTTTCCATATACTTGCTGTCACGAGTGTGATGTATTTCCACACAGCAGGACACCCAGGTACTACATGTCCCTTCGCTATTAAACATATGGACATACTATCTGATGTACATCAGCAGGATAATAAGCTTTGATACAATCATTAACTCTCAGATGCTTGATGGACTTTCCTAAGATCCTTTCCACAGTCATCAGCCCCCCCTCCCCACGTGCCCCTCCACCCTTGGAATTGATGTCAGCCCTGTAACCTCACAGGGCATTGGCTCTTTCACGTCCCATTGGACTACAGGACTGACATCAACTTATTGTGCGTCCGGACGCTGGTTTTTGGTTTTTGTTTTGTTACATGTTATTTGTATTTTGTCAGTCTGTTCCCCCTGTCTGTAGACGCGGCAGATCCACCCTCACAGGTGGTCGGCGTCATTTTTATTATGACAGTACTGTACCGGGTCATTACCCTGCTACCTGTCAATATGTGTTCATGCCAATAAATTGGTAATTTTTGCTATTTAAACCTGGTTGTTGCTTCTCCATTCAGCCCTGCTTTTCTTTTTTCCCTACCTGTTTGGTATATTTTTTATTGGGGGGAATGCAAGGCTGCAAATTTTTGTTTAAAATAATTTAGGAGGGGTCGAATTTTGTTGAGTGGATCATATTCAGGGTCACCCAAAGGACAACAGAGTTGATTGTCACTGAAGTGCATAAAATTCTGGCCATAGCAGCAAAGCACATGGGCATATGATGAATTGGGTCAGTGGACCAATTTGACCGCAACTCATTCTTTTTAGTAATGCTCATGTTGAGGGTTAGGCCCAAAAATGTCCTAAATGTGGAAACCAATATACGCTTCCATTCAAATTGTCTGGCACGGTTAGAATTTGGGTTTGCAGCGATAAATTGTTCAGCGTATAAATTGCTTTGGTCCACAATAGATCCGTACAGATCTTCCGTGAAAAACAGCTCCAAAAAACCAAGGGGAGTTAAATTTGCTGTTTCCACCTGAATTCCGGTTTGGCCAGTGAATGGGGGAAGTACAGGCGCTGTAGATTCTGTGGGCTCCCAATCAGGATTTGCAAGCACATCAGGAACGGCGCTATGAACTCTATGGGCCTGCATTTGAATCCTTGATGGCTGTGGGACACTACTTGTGCTAGTCACCACACCAGCTTAAACTGCACTTATGGAACTCACCACATCAACAAGTATTACTGCTGGTGTGTAAAAGACCAGGTTGTACTAGGCCGCTGGTGCTTGCCAGTTCACCAGAAGGTAGAGCGGCACTAGTACTGGCACTCTGCTGCATACAGGAATCATGTGATTGTACCACCTCAGCAACCTGGGCATGGGATCGGGTATGCCTGACCTTAGCAGGGACCTTAGCCAGGACCTCTACTCTGTCTTCAGAGCTATCTTTCAGGGTGCTGCTGCTCTCTACAAGTTTGTATTCTGCGCCTGATTCTGACAGGCTTCCCCCACTCTCATCTGTCATGCTCAGAATCATGTAGGTCTTTTCACTAGTGTACCTTTTGTTTGACATTTTGGCCACTAAATTTATAGGTACCTAGTGCAACTCACAGGTAAGAGAGCACCTGGTTGTCACTGACTGCTTGAACCGCTACAAAAAAATGTACCAGCCAGTGCTAGCAGAGATCAGGCCTGACTATGCTAATGCTGTGGTTTTGTGTGCTGTGTATCTGAATTGACAGTGATCTACTGACACTGCACTTGGGAGGGGGAGGGGCTAAACGCCGGTGGTGGAGGGTGTCAAGGCTGATCCTACTAACGCTGAATTTTTGGGAACACTATACTATTGGGAACGGATCAAAGCTATTGATCCGTTCAGTCACTATACTATTAATGGAGGTATATAGTGTGTGTGTGTGTGTTAGCATTACTAGCAATCAAAGGGTTAAAATGTATTAGTGAATATGTGGCAGGCAATCTGACGCTGTCAGGGATTAACGCTAACTGAGGCTAACTGACGATAATGCTAACTTGTGTCACTTGTGACACTAATACAGTGATCAGAAAAAGATCTGTACACTGTACTAATGACACTGTGACAGGGCAGTGAAAGTGTTAACTGGGGCGATGAGGGGGTTAAAACTTTATTAGGGAATATGTGGCAGGACCCTGACGCTATATAGGACTGCCGCTAGCTGCCATTAACACTATCTAGTGTCACCAGTGACACATATACAGTGACCAGTAAAACATCTGTACACTGTACCTAGTGACACTGTGACAGGGAGCAAAAGGGTTAACTGGGGGCGATCAGGGGGTTAAATGTGCCTACCTAAGTGTTTTACTGTGTGTCAGTGTAGTGCTTTTACTCACTGTGACTGTTATCTTCTCTCTCTGGAAGCGAAAAGGTCCAAAATCATTGGCCTGGACCTGTAGATGGATCGGTACTGGAGTGAATCGTGGCACTGCCAGATGGGCAGGTGCACGTGCCCTCTACCCAGGGAGCGCCGATCACGTACAAGGTCAGTGGGCAGTCAACTGGTTAAACCACCACCGTTTACTACCGCTTTAAGCTTTGACAAAAAAGAAAAAAACCTGGAGGCTGATTAATTTCTATGTAGCGCTGCACCAGATTTTGCACTGTCTAGTTTTAGCAAATCAACCCCTATATGTAGCCGAGGCTACATACTGTTATTAGAACACACCCAGCAAGCACACCTGTGTGCAGTAAATAGTTTGTTATAGGGATATTAAACATAAAAGTAAAATAGGTAAAGACAAAATGTTTGGAATGCAGTATATTTGTTCTCCAGTTGCAGCTACACAAGTGTCAACACCTTCAGCCTACTTATATAAAAAAAAATATAATAAAATAAAGCAATTTCAATTTACATCTGTTATCAGAGGGTGGCAACATTTAATGGAAATTAAATAAGGAATCTGAATGGTCATAGGAGCAATAACTCTGCTTTAACTCACATTTTCCTAAAGCAACATTAAGGATAGATGCAACTGTGGTTTTAGCAGTTTTCATCATTTTATATTAAAAACAAACACAAGTAAAATTGCAGCCCATTACTTTTATATTAGATGGGATCATCTTGTTGCTTTAGTTACACAAAAACTGTACAAATGAATTTAAAAAATAAGTACTTGATAAACAAAGGTTGACACAAGGATTATGGTCTCAGACATTAAATATTCTTCTTTAAAAAAAAAAGTGCCCTTTAAATGACATTAGCTTCTTTAATATATGGTTGCAACTTTAGCCATCTACAAATATGTTTTGTACCTTTTTTTTCTCTTATTATGTCCTTATGAGAGCAGTTATGAAAGACCAAAGCACCATCACATTTCTTTTGGTTTACTTAAGCCCAGTGGCATGCTTAGTATATCTGGCACCTGGGATGGATACTATTTTAACCCCTCCATACTTCAACATTATTTTCAGTAACAATTGTCCAGAACCCACCCCTGGGTCCTAGAGGACAGTAGTAAAGCAGCCTGCACAGTGTGTTGAGACAAACGATGGGTGTGACCAAATTGCAGTGGTAGGGTCTTAAAGGGTCATGGTTATATAAAACATGGCACTATTCACTGTATACATAGCAAACATATTCCGCAGTCTTTGTACCCACACAATATACTTTAATCACTGTGCCACAAGTGAGACTTACAACGTTCAGCAAATTATTTTTTAAAACAATAATTTCTTCCAATACATTTGCTTTAAAAAAGAACTTTGTAAAATAGTCAGTGTCTCTGTACATGCTGGTTATTGCCAAGAGTCTGTCTGTGTGCTGTCACATGCAAATTAACATTAGCAGAGTATTGGTTTCCTGACAGGTGTCTAATAGGGTGCCTTGCTGGACAGAGCTGCTTGTATCAGCCTCCCTCTGCCATCATCTCATTTTTTGCTGGACAAAGTAACTTTAGGTTTCTTTCAATACCGCATGCTGGAATATAGAGACTGCTCCAGTACTCGACACACCATAACCTATACCCTGCATATTGATGACAGCCACCTTGGGCACCATTACCCCCTTTTGGAAAGTAGACACACCAAGCTTTTTACTGAGAGGCATGTTGAGTCCATGGAATATTTTAATTGTTGCCACACGCTTCTGAAAAATGTATTTTTTCTTTACACAAACTTATCACTTAGATTATATATTGCTCACACATGCCATGGGGATGTATTTTCGTTTTCTATCTTAATTTTCCAAACCCTTGTGGCAACAAATGAGATCTGCCAAATACTCACCATGCCTCTTAGCACATACCTTGGAGTATCTGCTTTCCAAAAAAAGTGTTATTTGGGGTTGATTTGTACTATCCTGGCATTTCTGGTCCTTTGAAACTGTGATAGATAGTCAAAAAGTGTAATGAGGCAATATTGGCCAATAAAAGCCGGAAGGTGCTTATTAGATTTCCGAGTTCTATATGTGGCTAGATTGCCTAAAAGTCTCTCACATGTGGTATCCCCATACTCAGGAGAAGTAGCAGAATGTATTTTGGGGCGTAATTCCACATATACTCATGGCATGTGTGAGCAATATATCATTTAAGTGACAACTTTGTGTAAAAAAATATTTTTTTTGTCTTTTCCCAGAAACTTGTGGCAAAAAATAAAATCTTCCTTGCACTTAACATGCTTCTCAGCAAATAGCTTGGGGTGTCTACTTTCCAAAAAGGGGTCATTTGAGGGCTGTTTGAACTGTCCTGGCACATACATCACCCACATTTCTAACCAATTGAAGACCAAGCCTTTTCTGATACTTTTTGTTTACATAAAAAAATCATTGTTTTTGTTAGAAAATTACTTTGAACCCCCAAACATTATATATTTTTTTAAAGCGACCCTAGATGGTGGGTGTTACAATTTTTATGTCACACAGTATTTGCGCAGCAGTTTTTTAAATGCAAACTTTTTGGAAAATATACACTTTTTTTAATTTTAATGGACAAGACACAATGTATTGCCCAATTGGTTGTTCAATATAAAAGATGATCTTATGCTGAGCAGATAGATACCAAACATGACATGCTTTAAAATTGCGCACACCAGTGCAACGGCGACAAACTACACACATTTTTAATATCTATAGACTTACGGTACACAGTGCATATGCATGGTACAATTGCTGTTTACATACTGACATGAGACTGATGCTTGCATCCACCTTTGCATGTGAGCACGGGGGACAGGGCTGATTTCATTTTTTTCATTTTATTTTTACACTGCCCCTGTAATTTTTTATATCACTTTTTTTGTCATCACAGGGAATGTAATTATCCCCTGTGATAGCAATAGATGGTGACGGGTACTCTTTTCGGAGAAATCTGTGGTCTATTAGACTCTAGATCTCTCCTCTGCCCTTAAATCATCTGACTACACTAAGATTTGTGTGATCAGAGGTTTTCCGAATTTTAGAATGGCATTGTTAATATCCAGTGAAACCAAAGTTGTTAAATGCTTGTAGCTTCCAGTTTCTTAGACCATAGAGATGATTGAAGCCCTTCCGGTCTCTGATCAGCTCTATGGTCAGGTGACGAACTTCCAGCTGCATTCTTGGGTTCCCTGTGGGACAGGGGAACCTTAGAAGACCATGGAAGCCAGCGGGGGGGGGGGGGTTGGCCACTTCCACTGCTTGTAAAAGCAATATAGTATTGCTTTTATTGCTTTTACATGAAAGCCGACTGCCTGTTGAAAAAAAAAAAACATTACCAAGATGATACCTACGCTTGCAGGTATCATCCTGGTATAACCACTCTAAGTTCAGTGACATACTAGTACTTTGCTGGTCCTTGTTGGGCATACAGTATATTTAATGTTCTTTTTTTTCATGAAGCCTGTGGGCTGAACAAAAAAGTGAACCTATCAGATTCCTCCATTCACATCGATCAATTTGGATGAAGAAATCTCTGGCAGAAAAACTGTGTGGTATGCTCACCATTAGAATATACTACCCTGCTTCTACCCGCTTCTAACGATGGGCAAAAAAAGTGAAAAAATATATGCTGAAGCATAGGTGCGATCCGCCCACTACCCATGCCCTCATGTTTGGGCATATACATTCTTTTTGTTAACTGCAGATGAGAAATCTCCTCCTACAACGCTGCAATCATTGACATGTATTATTAAAGCACACTCTGCTGCTGCAAGAGTAACCAGATCAGTGCTGCAGTTGAATGGTGTTCCTGCAAAGCAAACAACGGTTAACAATTAATTATGGTGTTGATTGGTGTAGCGCAGGTTAAGTGTTACAAAAAAGATGTTTTACAAATTATATTATATCAACCAAAATAAATGAGAATCAAAACATATATGTATATAATATTCCACAACGAGCAGTAAAAATTTTGAATATATAATATATTAAAATCATATATAAATGTCAATAAATAAATATCAAATAATATTTAATTCTTCCAGTGATGATTTATCAAACATAGTGATCTCCCACTAAAGTGCTGTATTAGTGCACTTATAACCAAAATGATGTGCTTCTTGTACCACCTCTGTGCTCCCACAACTGTCACCTTAAAAAATCTTATAATAAAGAATTATGATTGTAGTTTCTGCCTCGGCTCTGTTCCAGGATTTCCAGGGATCTCCAGGTAATCCTAAGTATTGGTCCCTTTAACATTCACTCTCCCATGCTCACTCCATATGTTAAGGGTAAAGAAAGTAATCCTTCATAGTGTAGTAGTAAAAAGTATTAATCGCACAATCAGGGGCTCCCTGATGAAGTGACATGCAGTGACACAATGCGTAGGGCATTCCAGACCGTAAGTAATGCAAGAGACTGGAAAGTCACTGTATCTACGCAGAGTACAGTTTTTAACTGTAAGAGTTGCTATTTTAATAAATGATTGATACTTTTAACTACTACACTATGGAGGATTACTTTCTTCACCCTTAACATATGGAGTGAACGTGGGAGAGTGAACATTAAAGAGACCATTACTTAGGATTACCTGGAGAGCCCTGGAAAACCTGGAACAGAGCCAAGGCAGATACTACAATCATAAGGCTTTATTATAGCCTTATGATTGTACTATAGCCTTATGATTTTACTACTACACTATGGAGGATTACTTTCTTTACCCTTAACATATGGAGACAGCATGGGAGAGTGAACGTTAAAGGGACCAATACTTAGGATTACATGGAGATCCCTGGAAATCCTGAAACAGAGCCAAGGCAGATACTACAATCATAAGGCTTTATTATAGCCTTTTTAAGGTGAGAGTTGTGGGAGGACAGAGGTGGCACAAGAAGGTGAAAGCACACCGTTTTGGTTATATATGCACTAATACAGCACTTTAGTGGGAGAACACTTGATAAATCATCACTGGAGGAATGAGCTATTATTTGATTTAAATTTATATATGATTTTAATATATACAGTATCTCACAAAAGTGAGTACACCCCTCACATTTTTGTAAATATTTTATTATATCTTTTCATGTGACAACACTGAAGAAATGACACTTTGCTACAATGTAATGAGTGAGTGTACAGCTTGTATAATGCCCCGTACACACGGTCGGACTTTGTTCGGACATTCTGACAACAAAATCCTAGGATTTTTTCCGACGGATATTGGCTCAAACTTGCATACACAGGGTCACACAAAGTTGTCGGAAAATCCGATCGTTCTAAACGCGGTGACGTAAAACACGTACGTCTGGACTATAAACGGGGCAGTGGCCAATAGCTTTCATCTCTTTATTTATTCTGAGCATGCGTGGCACTTTTTCCGTCGGATTTGTGTACACACGATCGGAATTTTCGACAACGGATTTAGCCATTAATGCCTAAACCGCTGGCAACAAAAGTAACCCCTAAGTGAAAATATCCAAATTGGGCCCAATTAGCCATTTTCCCTCCTTGGTGTCATGTGACTCGTTAGTGTTACAAGGTCTCAGGTGTGAATGGGGAACAGGTGTGTTCAATTTGGTGTTATAGCTCTCACTCTCTCATACTGGTCACTGGAAGTTCAACATGGCACTTCATGGTAAAGAACTCTCTGAGGATCTGAAAAAAAGAATTGTTTCTCTACATAAAGATGGCCTAGGCTATAAGAAGATTTCCAAGACCATGAAACTGAGCTGCCCACAGCACAATGGCCAAGACCATACAGCCAGTTTAACAGGACAGGTTCCACTCAGAACAGGCCTCGCCATGAACCAAAGAAGTTGAGTACACGTGCTCAGCGTCAAATCCAGAGGTTGTCTTTGGGAAATGGATGCATGAGTGCTGTCAGCATTGCTGTTGAGGTTGAAGGGGTGGGGGGTCAGATTATCTACCTTCTCTATAGGCAACAAGAGATTTAAGGTCTGGAATTTGACTCTCCTACTCGTGGCCTAGACAGCTATTTCAAACCTTAAATAAGTTAGAGAGTATAATAATGGGCTTCACTTTAAACATTAAAACATCATTCACATAATGTGCGCTTGCACTGCCCTGTAAATTAGGATCACTATGTAGAGCAAGTGCTAGAAGATATATAGCTAATACAAATAATAGGGGACAGGAGACACCCCTGCCGAGTTTTTTTGCAAATATTAAAAGATGAAGATAGGAATCCCTTCAGAGAAATATGAGCTATTGGGGTATCATAAAGAACTTAAAGAAGTTGCAAAAATATTTTTCAAAATCCATAGAAGATCTAGGAGGTAGTACTTGGAAAGGCTCTCAAAAGATTTGTGTAAATCGATAATTGAACCATAGCTTTACTTTCACAGAAAGAATCCAACTTGGACTGAACAGCAGAAAATAGGTCTATTGCCTTCATCATCTGCTTTAGTGTCTCTCTATTCCTCATAAAGCCAACCCGAGTGGATATACTCAGCTAAGAAAGAATTAAATTGCACGATCGCTAACATTTTGTTCATAATTTTAATATCATGATTAATAAAGAATATGGATATAAAATGTGTCATATCTGATGTACTGTACCTTTACCTGGTTACTTTCATGTTTTTTAATTATGTTATATTGATATGAACTTGAACTCCTGAAAAGTCTGCATCCAATAATTCTACATATTTCTTTCTTGATAGTTGTAAGTCCTTCCTCCTGAACTGAGATAGGTGTTGGTAAAAATTTGCATAAAATAAAGAAAAAATCCTGAAGGATTAACTGATGTTTTTGTGAAAGCCTAAACTTTGGTGAACTAATAATGTTCCAGGTGTATCCCCTGGGGGAAATGTTTGCCCTGCCTAAAAGTACCTTTCACCTGGGTTGTGAGACAAACCTTCCTCCCTGTTACCACCTTCAGGGGCACTCTGCACTTAGCCGCAAGGGAAGCCCTCTCAGTACTTCAGCCTCCGACCAAGTTCGTGACAAACTGGGCCATCCAGTGGAGGGGACACTGGGACACACGATTAGTTTAATTGCTTTTATTTTTGTAGCAGTTAGAATCTCTGTATCCAGGTCATGGAAATCTCCAACAATCCCAGTTAACCTGTTGAAGACTAAACTGTCATGGATCAGGGTTAATGAATGCCTTTTGGCTATTTTACACAATAAACTTGCATTAATCGAGAACATCTGTGATCCATGGATTAACCCGTTTCAGACCGACCACCGCACATATACTGCGGTAGGGTGGCCTGGCTGCGCGAAACAATGTACCTGTACATTGTCTGCGCTCCCTGGACTAAGGTGCGTGTGCACCGCTGGTGACCCACTCCTACTGTGATTGGATACAGCGGGAGCCAATCAACGGGTTCGGCAGCTGTGATGGCCACCAGCCACCCGCGATCACTCTCGGGAATGACAGAACGGCAGTCTGCCTATGTAAACAAGGCAGACAGGGAGAGAGAGATCTGTCATTCCTACTAATCAGGAACACAGATGTCTCTCTCTGTCTAGTGTCAGCATCCCCCACACAGTTAGAAAGCACTCACAGGGAACACATTTAACCCTTTATTGCCCCTGTTGTTAACCCCTTCTCACATTTATACTGTGACAGTGCATTTTTTTAGCACTGATCACTGTATTGGGGTCACTGGCCCCCAAAAAGTGTCACTTTTGTGTTCAATTTGTCCGCTGCAATGTCCCGCTAAAAATCGCTGATTGCAGCCATTACTAGTATTAAAAAAAGTCCCTAAATCTCTCCCATAGTTTGTAAACGTGATAACTTTTGCGCAAACCAATCAATATACGCTAATTTGGATATTTTTAACCAAAAATATGTAGCAAAATACAAATTGGCCTAAATTGATGAAGAAATTAGATTTTTTACATATTTTTATTGGATATGTTTTATAGCAGAAAGTAAAAAAAAATATATATTTTTAATTGTTGCTCTTTTTTGGTTTTTTAGCACAAAGAATAAAAACCACAGAGGTGATCAAATATCACCAAAAGAAAGCTCTATTTGTGGAAAAAAAAGGGCATCAATTTTCTTTGGGTACAATGACGCACAACCGCTCAATTGTCAGGTAATGTAACGCAGTGCCGTATCGCAAAAAATGGCGTGGTCATTAGGGGGGTAAATCCTTCCGGGGCTGAAGTGGTTAAATATTTCTCGGGAACCTCTTGAGATACCTAGGACAGCACATATCTGGATGGGATGGATTGCACTTTCTTTTCAACTACTTTTCTAAGTTTTACCTATTTCTATCAGGCCCTTAGAGATGATAGCACGTGGAGTACACGACAAACTTAAGTCTGTGCTTGTTGGGTTCAAACCATAGCCAACAAAGCTATTACATATACTTAGACATCTATAGATGAAGCATACTCTGCCTTTAACCTACCACTCACCTATTGTGGTGGAGGGACCCACAATAAAAGGTGATATTGCTGTAATTGCTGTGATATTGCTGTAATACAGTGAAACCTTGGTTTACGGGTAATGCGGTTTACGAGCGTTTTGAAAGATGAGCAACTTTTTAAAAAAAATTTGCCTTGATCTGCGAGCTCTGTCTCGATATAAGAGAGTTTTTTTTGTTTGTTTTTTTTATGTAAAAAAAAAGAATCACACTCACAATGTGAAGGAGTCTGCTGCTCATCCATAGAAAGCAGCTGTGTATATGTACAGTGAAGCATGTACTGGTGTACAGCATACAGTACAGCTTTGTATGTGGCCAGAGATTTGCGGGCGGTGGTGGCTCCCAGTGCTTCCTGGAGACACTCAGACACTCCCAGCAGGAGCGGGCATACCCAGAAGTGATGTCAACAGTTCCCGAGTTCTCTAGGAAGCGCTATGAGCTGAACCTGTGGCCACAAACAGCATTGTACTGTTCACCAGCAGCTTTATTGAATATACAGTACTGTATACAGAGCGGCTTTAAATAGACGATTACCAACCTCTGGCCACATACAGAGCTGTGTACACCAGCGGCTTTACTCTACATACAGTATACACAGCGGCTTTAACATTGTCACTGTGCACATTCTTTTTTTTTACCTTAAAACTTTTGCAACACAGAGGTACAATACAATATTCCTACTACTGTACAGTACTGTATTTTGAAGTGCAGTTTTGTTTTATGTTTACAGTATACTTTATACTGTATTTTTTTGTGCTGTAATAATTTTTTACCTTAAAACTTTTGCAACACAGAGGTACAGTACAGTATTCCCACTACTGTACAGTACTGTATTTTGAAGTGCAGTTTTATTTTTTTTATGTCTACAGTACACTTTATACTGTATTTTTTTGTGCCGTAATCATTTTTATATGAATAAATGGTTGTGGAACGAGTCATCGGAGTTTCCATTATTTCCTATGGGGAAATTTGCTTTGATATAAGAGTGCTTTGGATTACAAGCATGCTTCTGGAACGAATTATGCTTGCAAAACAAGGTTTCACTGTATATTGTTGCCCTCCTTATATATGTAACATTAACAAAGGTGCGGAGTAGGATTTAGTTCACGTTTGAATATCCTATATGTTCCAAATTTATGTTTCCTGTGTTGCACCATGGGAGTACCATACTTATTATATTTTTTTGTGTTCCTTTTTTTACTTCTTTGTGTACAGCAAATGTCAAATGTTGCTATATGTAATATTGTTTACATTCTTTGTACTTAATTTGAAACACATAATAAAAATCATTGGAAGAGAAAATAGAGGAAAATAAACATCACCTCTCCCTTGTCATGCCAGTGTGACACTGGATGGGACCCTGGCCCTTGGGCTCAACCTGCAGTTCCCCCTCAGTGACCTTTTCTCAGCAGTCCCACGCTGCACTCAATTTTTGGTTCATATCCCATTAGAACCTACATGGTCTGCTGTGCTTATTGGTCGCAGTCCCATGGGTCGGTTTCGTCTGTAAGGTAGCTTTAGGAGCCTCTTTTATATATCCTTTTACGGGGGATGAGTGCCCATCCACTTTTTAGAAGATTCACGGTGGGGAGAACCATTAGGATCCATCCATATTAAAGATCCGAGGCTGGGGTAGAAAGCCATACGCCTGTATGATCTCCTGTAATAAGATCTTAGTAGCTGGTAAGGGGCAGCATTTTTATCGGTGGAGGAACCCTTCTGTCACCACGTTCTTCTGGGTGTTATGGTTGCATGATTTACACCGCATGGATGCTTGTCTAACCAACACTTGAAGGACTGTTCTGCCAGTGAACTTTCTTCCTTTATATATTTGGAATGGACTGAACATATTCATTTATCCATGTTTTTCATTTTTTTGACGTATTCTATATTTTTGTCGCTGTTTGTCACGTTATAATGGGTGCATAATTATTATATTTAGATGTGATTGAATTGTTTTATTTACATCTATCATTCAATTTTTATAGCGCAGCTACTTTTTTGTCTTTTGAATCATCTAGTGTGGGTGTCACACATTTTTAGTTGCGGCTTTGTGTATTTGATTTTCTATACACTGTATACTCCTGTATACAGGCTCTATGGGGATAGCGCAGTAATTTTACCTGTTTGAGGAAAATAAACATGATTGTTTGGAGCTGCAGAACTCTTTTCATTACATTTCTTCCAAGAGTTAATTAAAAAATCATCTTAGATATATTAATACGTTTCAGACAAAAATATCTTGATGCTATTTCCGTTTCCTGCAGAGTTATGTATGGCCGGAAATAAAGAGCAGAAAAAAGAAATATAAAAAAAGCCATGCCAAATTGAAACATAAAGATGATACACACAGGAATCAAAGCTTTTGTCAACCTTTCATGAGTAATTGGGTAGCACCATGTGGTCACTATCTCTTCATACCTTGTTATATGACTGACTGATATTGTGATAGTGCCAGCACATACAGTACAACTTACAAAACTTTGTATGATTTTATATAGGATAAGATTTTATCTATTACTTTGTGAGTTTGCTCCAGGCAAACTACCTATTTCACAGGATTAAAATACTGTAGTTTGCCAGTAAACTGCTGCTACTATAATAGAATATAAACCCCAAATGTTGGCCTTAGCCTCTATGTGTGTAATGTGACTATGACAAAAAATAATTTCTAAAATACAGCTAAAGAAAGAGTAGAGCAACTCGGCTCCCAACTCTGCTTATTACAGAGAGAAAAAAAATAGCGATCAAGACAAGTTTTCCACGTTTTCCAAACTAATGGATTGATTTCTCTAACTGAGACTTGCCAGTTCTATAGATATCAGGGGGAAATCACAAGATAATACCAACCATGAGTGTATGAGTAGCAAAAGCCTTAACCACTTCAACATACCTCCCAACTTTTGAACTTCAGAATGAGGGACACTCAAAAAGAATGAAGAGCTTCCATTACAAACGGTTTTGCATGAACTATGGAAGTGTGCGTTACACAAAGTGCAGAAGGATTCAGGAGTCCATTATGCACAGAGTTCAGGAATGCATTACGTGCAGAGTGAAGGGCTCAGGAATGTGCTATGTACAGAGTGCAGGGTTCAGGAGTACACTATGCACACAATGCAGAGATTATGAGTTGGGCATTATGTACACAATGCAGAGATCAAGAGTGCACTATGTACACAGTGGAGGGATCAGGAGGTTACTGCGTACACAGTGGAGGGATCAGAAGGGCACTACGTACACAGGGGAGGGATCAGGAGGGCACTACATACACAGGGGAGGGATCAGGAGGGCACTATGTACACAGGGGAGGGACCAGGCGGGCACTACGTACACAGGGGAGGGATCAGGAGGGCACTACATACACAGGGGAGGGGTCAGGAGGGCACTACGTACACAAGGGAGGGATCAGGCGGGCACTACGTACACAGGGGAGAGATCAGGAGGGCACTACGTACACAAGGGAGGGATCAGGAGGGCATTACGTACGAAGAGGAGGGATCAGGCGGGCACTACATACACAGGGGAGGGATCAGGAGGGCACTACGTACACAGGGGAGGGATCAGGCGGGCACGACGTACACAGAGGAGGCTGCACAGTGCACACCCAGCCATCTTGCTCACCAATCCCTGGCTGTCCTGAATGTGCACACTGCTGCAGGTCCTATTGAGCTAGAAGGCAACATTAATCAACAGAATAATGCGGGACAAACTCCCTGCATAGCGGGACAGCGGGACAAACTTGTAAATGCGGGAAAGTCCCGCTCAATCCGGGTCAGTTGGGAGGTATGACTTCAAGACTGACTGTTTTCAATGCCACCCTGCCCAGGCCATTTTTAAGAATTTAGTACTGTAACATTTTGAATGACAATTACTCAGTCATGCAACACTCAACCCAAATTCATTTTATATCTTTTTTTAGGCAGACAGAGCTTTCCTTTGGTAGTATTTAATCACTTTTTTTTGTTATGTAAAAGAAAAAAAAACATTAAAAAAAAATACAGTATTATTTCATTCCTGTTATACAATTTTGCAAACTAATAATCTTTCTTCATAAATTTACACCAAAATGTATTCTGTTACATTCTTTGGTAAATATAAACCAAATCGGTGTATATGTTTAGCCTATGTGAAAATTATAGAGTCTACAAACTATGGTATACTGTAAATATTTGAAAATTCATCAACCTTGATGTTTTGACTGTCTATCTCATTTCCTGAGACCCTAAAATACCAGGACAGTCCAAATGTCTACAAAATGACCCTTTTTGGAAAGTAGACATTCCAAGGTATTTATTAGGAAGCATATGAATTTTTTGAAGTTCTAGTTTTTTGCCACTTTTTTTCTGGAAAATTAAGAAATTAAATAAAAAAGAAATTTGAATAAGTTATTTCTCACACATAGCATAGGCTACTCCTTCTGAGTATGGGGGTACCACATGTATAAGACTTTTTGCAGCCTAGCCACATATAGGGGCTAAAAATCCATAGGAGCACCTTCAGGTGTTCTGGGGCATAAATTATTTAGCTAATTTCCTAACTTCCTATCACATTTATGGAGCCCCAGGAGCACCAGGACGGTAGACACATCTACAAAATGGCCACATTATGGAAAGGAAGCACCCCAGGGTATTGTCTTAAGGCATATTAAGTCTTTTAAAAACATAATTTTTTTCCCACACATTTTTGGAAAATGCAGAAAGAAAAAGAAAATGTATTTTTTTTACATAAAGTTGACAATTATTAAGATATTTCAAACACATCATAGGCATACTTAAACAACCCAAAACACATTCTACTACTCCTTCTGAATGTGGTGATACCACAGCCTTTTTCACAGCTTAACCACATAGAGGGGCCCAAAATGCAAGGACCACCTTAAAGCTTTCTAGCTTATGCATTCAACTCCTTGACTGCTTTTCACATTTTTGGACACAAAGTTGTCAGTTTTATAAGATATATTTTTACATATAACATGGACATACTTAGAATTACACCCCAAAACACATTCCGCTGCTCCTCCTAAGTATGGAGATACCACATGTGTGACACTTTTTTAGTGTTTGGACTGATTATGTACTGGACATTGCATCTTGTGTATCACAAAAATCATCCAATTGTATCCAAACCAGCATACTGTAGTGGTCACCTCTGTAGAAGAGATCCGGGAATATAGCTTAGTGTAGCATCACCTGTCATGTATCTGGTTATAGAGCCTGACATGAAGAGGGAGGCCTCTCTTAGTTTACTTTCACAATGAGGCACTTTACAAGCGTTTTAGCGCTAACAATAGTGCCTGCAAAGTGCCTGTAAAGTGCTTCTCCTGTCACTCCTTTGTGAAAGCCTGAGTACTTTCACACTGGAGTGGTGCGCTTGCGGGATGTTAAAGCGGGATTCCGGCCGTGAAAAAAACAAACAAACACCGTAGCTGCTGACTTTAAATAAGTACTTACCTGTCCTGGGTGCCCACGATGTCGGCCACCCGAGGCCGACCCGTCCCTCGGCTCTCGGGTCCCAGCACCGCCATCCTAAGTAAGGGAAACAGGCAGTGGAGCCTTGCGGCTTCACTGCCAGTCTCCTACTGCACACGTGCGAGCGGCGCGGCGCTCTGTGAATGGCCCCGTGGTGTTCTGGGAACACACACAGTTCCCAGAAGGCAACGGGGCCACTCACCGAGGAGCAGAACACGCCGTGGAATAGGAAGAGGCAGATTAGGAAGACTGCCTAGCAACAAGGGTTTAAGTAAGTTTAAACATTTTTTTTTAAATGTATTTTTTTTTAATTTTTTTAGGATTTTTCATGCAATGTTTTTTTAGGGTGGCCCTCCACTTTAAATAGAGTCCTGCAAGCTGCATCTTTGGGGTGCTTTAGGAGCGGTGTATATAAAGCGCCCCTGCACATTGAAATCAATGGGCAGCCCCGCCGAAGCACCTGCAAAGCACTTCAGCAGCGGCACTACACAAGCACTTTTAACCATTTCATCAGCCGCTAGCGGGGGGTTAAAAGCTCTACGCTAGCAGCTGAAAAGCGCCACTAAAATCACAGTAAAGTGCCGCTAAAAATAGCAGCGGTTTACCGCCGATGCCTCCACCGCCTCAGTGTGAAAGTGCCCTTACAGCTCTGGCTCAGGGACCACTGGGATTGAGACCATGGCCATGAGATCACGGTGGGGTATGAGTGCCTGTAGTAAGTCCAGTAGATTGCAAAGGAAAGTAGCTAATGCTTCACCAGGGAGGAGCCAGAAGACAGTAGCAGCTGACAGGGGATGAATACAGCAGATCCAGGGCTGGCAGGTATCAGACTGGCAGGTGACAGGTGGCTGATGCTGAGCAGGCAGACAGGAACCAGGAAAGAAGTGTACTGGTCAGACGGTGTCGAGCCAGACAGGATGAGCAGGATGCAGGGTCAGGCATATTGGGTCAATAACAGTCATTTATATCAAGCATAAACAGCAGGCAGAAGAGAAGTTTGCACATAGGCCAAGGTCAGCAATGGTGAGGCAGATCAGGCAAGGCAGAATCCAGGAACAAGCTGAGGTCAGGGAAAGGGGCAGGTACTTACCAAGGCTGAGTTGCTGAGAAAGGCTCCCCTTGCAGCTGGGCGCATGATACCCTCTGGAAGTGGCACAGTGGGTATTGGGCACGAAGAAGCACGGGTCACCAGCAGGTAGCAGAGCAGCTGGAAGGTACTTCAAGTAGAGAAGTGATCCGTGCAGGGTGTCTGACACCTCGTTTGAACTGGCATGGCAGGAACTTGAGCAGAGTCTCACACAAAGGTAAGTCCAGGAACAGGCCGGGGGTCAAACACTGGTAGTCAAACAGGCTAAAGATCAAGCACTGGGATAAGGCAGAGGCAAAGTCCAGGAAGCAGGCCAAGGGTCAATCACAGGTGGTCAAGCAGGCTGAAGATCAAAGCACTGGGATAAGGCAGAGGCAAAGTCCAGGAAGCAGGCCAAGGGTCAAACACAGGTAGTCAAGCAGGCTGAAGATCAAACACTGGGATAAGGCAGAGGCAAAGTCCAGGAAGCAGGCCGAGGGTCAAACTCAGGAGAGGTTCAAGGCAAGGTCAAGGTCAATCCGGGTCACAACAGGCAGGCACAGGTACACAGGTTCAGGAACAGGAAACAGGAGCTGAAAAGACAAACCAGCAATGATACCATACAAAGGCTGACTTTTATAGGCCTGCCCAAAGGAGTTCCTCCGTGCGCTTGGCGGTGTGCAAGTACCCGTGTGCTATGATACATCGCGCACCTGCATGCATGTACCGACCCGCAGAGCTGAGTGTTTGGAAGCGCGAACCTGCCGGATCGCGCACCCATGCGTGCCGTAGCGCAACCCTTCTGTGCAGGCGCACAGGAAAGCGCCGACGCTGGCAGGTCAGACTTCTGCGAGTCCTCTTAGAGTGCCCCCCCAAGGGGCAGCCTCCGGATGCCCAACTGGGCTCGCATTTCTGGGTGTCTTCTGTGGAAGTCCTGCACTAAATGAGGGGCATTGTCAGAGAGGTTACCTGGTTGGGCGTCGGTGCGTGCCGGGGCGCATTGGTGCGCGCGTTCCTGTGTGTTCTGGGGCGCGTGCTTTTGGGGGCACTGGCGTGTCTAATCCGGCTGGCCGTGCTGTGCCTGGTGGTGCTGGTGTGCGCCCCGGTGTCCGGGGGCGCCTTCAGGCACGTGCGGGTGCGCGGGCGTCTGTGCTTATCGGCACGAGCGCGGCGTTTGGCGCCAATTCAGCCTATTTAGGTCTGCTGCTATCTCTGATCGGTGCTGCCTGATCAACAGCTCTGTGCCTAGTTCCTGTTTCCTGTTTCCTGTTCCTAGTTCCTGTGTTCCTGAGTTCCTGATCTGTTGAGAACCCGGCTTGCCTTTGGATTCTTCTGACCTCCGCCTGCATCTGACCCCGGCTTGTTTTGACCTCGCTTCTGCCTGCTCCTCCTGTACCTCTGCTGCCCGCCTGTTGCCAAACCCAGCCTGTGCATTGACCTGTCTTTAGCTCCTGCTCAGCATCCGTTGCCTGTGCCTCTGACTATCATCTGCTGTCTGAAGACTGCTAGCTTCCAGAATACGGACTCCTGCACAGGCTCTCATACCACTCTGCACTCGTGTGCTTCCTGTCTGCTCTATCAGAGGCCGCAAGTCGGATACGTAAGGGAGCCTACCCTCTTCCCAAGTGGACTCTCCAGTCTGGTAAGTGAGAGACCTGACAGTATCAGACAGCCATGACCGAGTCCGGGCAGGGGGTCTCCCCCATGGATGAACTCTGTAGGCACCTAGCGGGCCTCACCCAGGCAGTCAAAAGCTTACAAGAAGGCTATACCAGATTAGAGGGATGGGTCCAGGCCCTCTCATCATCTCCTCAGGGAGCAGCATCTGCCGGCCCTTCCACAGCACCCTCTGTAGTAATGCTCCCCCCGGAGCCCAGGGTACCCACACCCGAAAAGTTCTCTGGAGAACGTTGCAAGTACCGGGCATTCCACAATGCATGTGAACTTTATTTTGCCTTACAACCCCGCACGTTTTCTCTGGAAGCCACAAAGGTGGGGTTCGTCATATCACTACTGACCGGCGAGCCTCAAACTTGGGCTCACCGTTTACTGGAGCAAAAATCTAGATCTCTGGATTCCTTGGATGACCTCTTCCTAGCAATGTCTCAGCTATACGAGGACCCCCAACTAACGGCTACTGCTGAAGCCGCTTTGCACTCCCTGCAGCAAGGTCGCAGAGTGGCCGAAGACTACGCCGTAGAGTTCAGACGTTGGAGCTCTGATACAGAGTGGAATGACGCTGCCTTGCGTCACCAATATCGGTTGGGGTTATCTGATCCCCTCAAAGATGAACTGGCACGTGTTGGGATACCTCAGACGCTGGATGAGCTCATAAACTTGTCAATCCAGATTGACCGCCGTCTGAGAGAGAGACGTTCAGAGAGGTCCGTTAGCCACCCACGTCCCACTTGGATGTTGCCCAGGGTTCCTAGTGCTCTGAATCAAGTTCCTCCCGCCTCTTCTGCTCTAGCCACAGAAGCTCCAGAACCCATGCAGCTCAGTCTGCTCTGTCCATCCCTGACCCCAGAAGAAAAGACGCACAGACGTACGCTCAATTTTTGTCTGTACTGCGGAGAACAAGGACACTTTGTGAGGGCCTGCCCCAACAAGAGACGTAAGTGCCTGCCGCCCTCTTCTTTATGTGCACCTGTCTTACCCAGATCTGGTAACCATTTGACACTTTCTGTTATGTTACAGCTTCCTGGAAGGAACATCCTGGTACCGGTCATTATTGACTCAGGAGCATGCAGCGGCTTCATTGACCAAACCTTCGTTGATAACCATAGTATTCCTCTCCAACCCAAGGCCCAAGGACTTGCAGTATTCTTAGCAGATGGTTCCACCCTCAGCTCCAGACCAGTTACCCAGGAGACCGTTCCCTTACTGGCCACTATTGGCCCGGAACATCAGGAACTCTTACGCCTGGATGTCATCTCCTCTCCCCTCTTTCCAACTATCCTAGGAATGCCTTGGCTGCAAGCTCACAATCCCAGCATCGACTGGTCCACAGGAAAGATTCAGTTTCTCTCCAATTACTGTAAACAACACTGTCTACTGGGAACACCCATAACACCATCTCAGTGTCTTTGCTTAGACTCTGATACCAAGCTTTACCAATGCCTTCCCGAGCCCTACCTGGATTTCCTGGATGTGTTCAGCAAGAAGGGGGCAGAGTCTCTCCTGATACACAGGCCCTATGACTGCCCAAAAGAACTCTTACCCAGAACTGAAGTTCCCTTCGGAAGGATTTTTCCTTTAACTGAGCAGGAGCTGGGCACCCTGAAAACCTATATTGATGAAAACCTTAAGAAGGGATTCATTCGCCCCTCCACATCTCCTGCAGGTGCGGGCATCTTCTTCGTTGAGAAGAAGGATCATTCCCTATGTCCCTGCATCGACTACCGGGAATTAAATAAAATTACCATAAAAAACAGATATCCGCTACCCTTAGTACCTGAACTGTTTCAAAGATTGGGGTCCGCTACAGTTTTCACCAAGTTTTCACTTTGAGTACCTCGTCGTGCCCTTTGGCCTGTGTAACACGCCAGCCACCTTCCAACACTTCGTTAATGATGTCTTCCGTGACTTTCTGGACCTGTACGTCATAGTCTATCTGGACGATATTCTGTTTTTTTCCGCTTCCCTGATCGACCACCGCAGACATGTACGAAACGTACTTACCCGACTCAGGCAACATGGGCTTTATGCCAAACTCGAAAAATGTGAGTTCGAGCTCCAATCTATTCAGTTTCTAGGCCTGGTCATCTCGCCAGGGGGTATCAAGATGGACCCTCAAAAAGTATCCGCTATCCTGGATTGGCCTGCACCTGTAGATAAGAAAGGAGTACAGCGCTTTATTGGCTTCGCCAATTTCTATAGGAAGTTCATCAAAGGATTTTCTTCGATAATAACCCCCATCACTGAACTCATCAGACAAGGGACCCGGTTTTGCTGGACTCCTAAGGCGCAGCTGGCCTTTGAAGAACTCAAGGCTTTGTTTACCTCAGCCACCATTCTTAAACATCCCAATCCAGCCCTACCTTTCATATTGGAAGTTGACGCATCCGAAATTGCGGTAGGAGCTGTGCTCTCACAAAGACAAGGCGCCAAAGCCCTCCTGTACCCTGTGGGGTTTTTCTCACGTAAACTTTCATCTTCAGAAAGGAATTACGATGTGGGAGATCGGGAACTTCTAGCCATCAAAGCAGCTTTAGAAGAATGGCGTTATCTTCTGTAGGGTGCTGCTCACCCCATTTTGGTCTACACAGACCCTAAACATTTAGAATACCTGAGAACGGCTAAGAGACTAAAACCTCGGCAGGCCAGATGGGCGACTTTTTTTTTCCTGATTCCAATTCCACATTACCTACAGACCCCCAAGAATGTCAAGTCTGACGCACTCTCTTGCATGTTCCACGACTCAGAAAAAGCCCTACCTCCAGACACCATCCTCCCTTCTGGGAATTTCCTGCTGCTTCAAGATCTTGTCTCTCCAATTAGACGGGCCTCTATGGGAATGACACCACCTGCTGAAGCTCGTGCCAAAGATGGGCTGTTTTGGTATGAAAACAAAATTGTGGTCCCTGAGGAGCTAAAAGTACAGGTGTTAGAACTTTGCCATGATCACAAGTTGGCTGGACACTTTGGCTCACGAAAAACAATCAATCTAGTACAACGTACCTTCTGGTGGCCTCATCTTGTTAAAGATTGCAAGGAGTATGTTGATTCTTGTAATACCTGTGCCAGAAGCAAGAATAGCCGGGCAAGGGCGTGGGGTCTGTTAAAACCTTTACCGGTCCCAGAGAGGCCGTGGACCATTATTTCAATGGACTTCATCGTTGAACTCCCCCCATCAGAGGGTTTTCTTCCATCTTTGTTGTGGTAGATAGGCTGTCTAAGATGGCCCATTTCCATTTTTATGAAGGGTACCCCCTCGGCTATGGAAACAGCTACTATCTTTATCAGAGAAATTATCAGATTATATGGAGTGCCAACGAACATAGTTTCTGACCGTGCTGTCCAGTTCACCTCCAGATTCTGGAAAGCCCTCTGCGGCTCCTTGGAAATTGAAATAGCATTCTCCTCGGCCTGTCAAACCCAGTCAAATGGGCAAACTGAAAGGACGAATCAGACCTTGGAGCAATATCTCAGCTGTTTTTCTGCATTCTCCCAGCACGATTGGGCCTCCCTGCTCCCTATCGCAGAGTTCTCTTACAATAATTCATTGCACTCAGCTACCAATCAAACACCATTCTATGCTAATTACGGCTTCCATCCGTCCTTTTTGTCTGGGTCAATACCCGAGTGCTCCGTCCCTGCAGTGTCTGAAACTTTGGATTTCTTTTCAACAAACAATAAACTACTACAGGACACCATGGCCAAGGCTTAGGAATACTACAAGAGGATGTTCGACAGGAAGAGGCATGGAGAGCTTGTCTTGGAACCCGGCAACCCAGTTTGGTTATCCACCACTAACCTGAAGTTGGCCTGTCCGTCCAGAAAACTAGGCCCTAAGTACTTGGGTCCTTTCTTGGTTAAGAGGAAGATTAACAACGTGGCCTATGAACTTGACCTGCCTAACTCCCTGAAGATACATCTAGTCTTCCACGTGTCTCTTTTGAAACTGGTTACTCCCAATTCCTTTGTTGGCCGTAGTATCGGTCCACCCAAGCCTATCCTAGTTGCCGGCGAAGAGGAGTTTGAGGTGGAGGCAATTTTAGATTGCAGAAGAAGATGCAACCAAACCCAATACCTCGGAAAGTGGAAGGGCTTTGGGCCTGAAGACAACTCATTGGAGCCAGAAAGCAACTTACACGCAAGAGAGCTCTTGCAGTCATTCAAAGGTTCTCATGCCTCAAAGTTGGCCCAGCTGGGCATCCGGAGTCTGCCCTTGAGGAGGGGGCACTGTCAGAGAGGTTACCTGGTTGGGCGTCGGTGCGCGCCGGTGCGCATTGGTGCGCGCCGGTGCGCATTGGTGCGCACGTTCCTGTGCGTGCTGGGGCGCGTGCTTCTGGGGGCACTGGCATGTCTAATCCGGCTGGCCGTGCTGTGCCTGGTGGTGCTGGTGTTTGCGCCGGTGTCCGGGGGTGTGTTCGGGCGCGTGCGGGTGCGCGGGCATCTGTGCATATCGGCGCACGCACGAGCGCGGCGTTTGGCGCCAATCAGCCTATTTAGGTCTGCTGTTATCTCTGATCAGTGCTGCCTGATCAACAGCTCTGTGCCTAGTTCCTGTTTCCTGTTTCCTGTTCCTAGTTCCTGTGTTCCTGAGTTCCTGAGTTCCTGATCTGTTGAGGACCCGGCTTGCCTTTGGATTCTTCTGACCTCTGCCTGCATCTGACCCCAGCTTGTTTTGACCTCGCTTCTACCTGCTCCTCCTGTACCTCTGCTGCCCGCCTGTTGCCAAACCCAGCCTGTGCATTGACCTGTCTTTAGCTCCTGCTCAGCATCCGTTGCCTGTGCCTCTGACTATCATCTGCTGTCTGAAGACTGCTAGCTCCTGGAATACGGATTCCTGCACAGGCTTTCATACCACTCCACACCCGTGTGCTTCCTGTCTGCTCTACCAGGGTCCGCAAGTCGGATACGTAAGGGAGCCTACCCTCTTCCCAAGTGGACTCTCCAGTCTGGTAAGTGAGAGACCTGACAGGCATGAATGTTTCTAGAAGGTTCCCAGGAATTGTCTTCTGGGGGATACCCCTTCCATTTAACTAGGTATTGGATCTGTCCCCCCCTCTTTCTGCAGTCTACTATAGTTTCTACCTCAAATTCCTCTTCTCCTTCAATCTCAATTGGAGGAGGAGGTAGTTCTTCTCTTCCTGAAAAAGCATTAGGAGTTACTGGTTTTAGTAAAGAGGCATGGAACACTGGGTGTACCCTATAAGAATTGTGTAGAACTAGTTTGAAAGCCACAGGGTTTACTGCTCTCTTAATCTCAAAAGAACCAATGAATTTTGGGCCTAGTTTACGTGAAGGATAGGGAAGCTTGAGATTAACAGCGGATAACCACACTTTATCTCCGGCCTTGAAATTCGGGTTACTCCTTCTCCCTCTGTTGTAGTATTTCTCATAATTATCTTGAGCTCTTTTCATGGCTTCCTGAATCTGTAAAAAATTTGTTTGAATATCGTTTATCCGATCTTGTACTGCAGGGGTTGATACTTCAGGGATGGCATCTGATAGGAAAGAAGGATGGAATCCATAATGTGCCCAGAACGGTGTTTGGTTGATGGCAGAGTGTATGGAATTGTTATAGGCAAATTCTGCATAGGGCAGAAGGGTAGACCAGTCATCTTTGGAATAGGAGCAAAAACATTGAAGATATTGCTCTAAAGATTGATTGGTCCTCTCCGTCTGACCATTACTCTGTGGATGGTATGCAGATGAGAGGGAGATCTTGATTTCCAGGGACTTGCACAGATCCTCCCAGAATTTGGACATAAACTGGACTCCCCTATCAGAAACGATGTTGAAAGGAACACCATGAGGCCTTATGATTTCTTTTAGGTAGATATCTGCAGTAGTTGAAGCCGAAGGGGTGCCTATCATGGGCAAGAAGTGAGCCATCTTTGAGAGACGGTCAACCACTACTAGAATGGTGGTAAATTTCTCAGGGGGGGTAGATCCACAATGAAGTCCAAGCAGACTTCTTTCCAGGGGCGTTCAGGGACAGGTAAGGATCTAAGCAGTCCCCAGGCTTTGGTGTTTGATCCTTTATTGCGCTGACAATTGATACATGATTGTACATAACTCTTGCAATCTTGCCTCCAATTAGGCCACCAGAAGGAACGATTAACGAGTTCAGAGGTCTTTTGTATTCCAAAGTGCCCTACTAGTTTGTGATCGTGAAAAGTCTGCATAATTTGGAGTCTCACTGAGGGAGGAACGAATACCTTGTCCTGGGCCCATAACAATCCATCCCTTCTTTCTAAAGAGGATATGTCGGATCCGGTGCATTGACTGGTAGCCTCTCTGATGGTTGACTTGAGATTGGGCTGAATGAGGCAGAGGAAGTTGTGTGGGGACAGGATGGTCCCAGGTTCTGTTGGTTCACATGCTTCAGGGAACATATGGGAGAGTGCATCCGCCTTCCCGTTCTTGGTGCCTGGTCGATAAGAGATGTGGAAGTTGAATCTTGAGAAAAATAAGGCTCAACGGGCTTGTCGAGGTCTAAGACGCTTGGCAGTGCGGAGGTACTCCAAATTACAATGATCCGTGAAAATCATAATGGGTTGGGAAGCCCCCTCCAGCAGGTATCTCCATTCCTCTAAGGCAAATTTTTTAGCTAATAACTCTCAGCCCCCAACATCATAATTTTTCTCCGGGGGGCTGAGCTTCCACGAGGAAAAGGCCACTGGATGAAGCAGTGCTTTTTGGCCACTTCTTTGGGAGAGGATAGCCCCTAATGCAGATTCTGAGGCATCCACTTCCAATACATAGGCTAACACTGGATTGGGATGTTGAAGGACAGGAGCTGATATAAAAAGTCTCTTTAATTCATCAAAAGCTTTCTGGGCTTCCAGTAACCATTGGAATTTAACTTGCTGGCAGGTAAGCTGCGTGATTGGAGAGATGATTAAAGAGAAACCTTTAATGAACCTGCGATAAAAGTTGGCAAAGCCAACGAATCGCTGAACCCCCTTTTTGTCAGAAGGCGCTGGCCACTCCTGGATGGCTTTAACTTTTTGTGGGTCCATTGTGACCCATCCTGTGGAAATGATGAACCCAAGGAACTGGATAGTGTCCTTCTCAAATTCGCATTTTTCTCCTTTTAGGTAGAGGCCATGTTTTCTGAGGATCGACAGCACCTTCTTCACATGAGTTTGGTGGAGCTCTGCTGTAGTGGAAAAAATCAAGATGTCATCAAGATACACGATCACAAAATTATCTAGATACTCACGAAAAATATCATTGACCAGATGTTGAAAGGTCGTAGGGGCATTACACAGCCCGAACGGCATCACTAAATACTCAAAATGCCCGAATCTGGACCTGAAGTCTGTCTTCCACTCATCACCATCATGTATCCGAACCATATTGTATGCTCCCCGAAGATCTAGCTTGGTGAATATTTGAGTGGTTCGGAGGCGCTGGAAAAGTTCAGGGATGAGAGGGAGTGGATATCTATTTTTAATAGTGATTCTATTAAGTTCTCTATAGTCCACACAAGGTCTTAGGGATCCGTCCTTTTTTTCCACAAAGAAGATTCCTGCCCCGGCTGGGGATGAGGAGGGATGGATGAATCCCTTTTCAAGGTTCTTGTCGATATAGGAACGAAGAGCTTCGAGTTCAGTTTCAGACAGCGGAAAAATATGGCCAAAAGGAATTTCAGAGCCAGGGAGGAGATCAATAGGACAATCATAAGGTCGATGGGGTGGCAAACTGTCAGCCTTTTTTCTTGTCGAAGATGTCCAGGAATTCATGGTATGCTGGAGGGACATGCTGGAGAACTTTTGGCTTGAGCTGTATGGTTGAACATGTGGCCGTTCTGTCGTAGCTTGGCAAAAGACAATGCTGAGAACAATACTGGGAAAAGAAGAGAATTTCTTTTTTGCTCCATTTGATCTGAGGGTCATGGGCCTGCAACCAGGGGAATCCTAAGATAATTGGAAACATAGGGGAGCTAATAATGTCAAAGCGATGAAATTCTCTGTGGCCAGAGTCAGTGGAGATGAGGATGAGCTTGGTTTCTTGGGTGACCGGCCCTGAGCAGGGTAGAGACCCATCTGCCAGATGTATTTGCAGGTGTTGTTTCTTGATTTGGAGAGGAATATGCAGACTTTGAGCGAGGGATGCGTCTAGGAAGCAACTGCAGGCTCCTGAATCAATGATGGCTAGCAACTGAACTTCCTCTTCCGTCACCTGAAAAGAGAGGACAAGATGAGACTGACTAGCACCAACAACCTGAAAGTTCATGGAAAACTGTGAGCGGGACTTACTGGGTCTTACAGGGCAGTTGCGTAAGAAGTGGCCCGCTTCTCCACAATACAGGCAAAGGTTTGCTTGGCGTCGGCGGAGTCTTTCATCAGGAGTGAGTGGAGATCGAAGAAGATCTAGTTGCATAGGCTCACTGTCAGAAGAAGCAGAGGGGACCGTGGAAGGAGCAGAACCCGGAGGAACCCGAGGTAACATCCAGACGGGTTTGGACGGCTTGGAGTGTCTTTCCCGGAAACGTCTGTCAAGTTTGGTGGCAAGTTGGATTAGATCTTCCAGGGAGGCAGGGGTATCCACCCGAGCTAACTCATCTTTTAAAATTTCCGAAAGACCCTGGTGATACTGGTATTTGAGAGTGGCCTCATTCCAGTTGGTGTCTCCTGCCCATTTTCGGAATTCCACTGTATAGTCTTCTACGGGTCTCTTCCCCTGGGTCAGGGAGTGCAAAAAAGATTCAGCAGTGGCAGTGCATTGCGGATCATCATACAACTGTCCCATTGCATCAAAAAAATGTCTACTGAATTGAGAAGGTGACTCTTCTGCTCAAGGAGATTATGGGCCCAAGATTGTGACTCGTCAGATAGCAGGGAGATGATGAATCCCACTTTTATGGATTCGGCGTGACAAGTCCTGGGTTGGAGGGCGAGATATAACTGACAGGCATTTTTAAACGCCCTGAACTTCTTCCGGTTCCCGGAGAATCGTTCCGGAGTGGGAACCCTGGGTTCAGGAAGTGTAATTACTACTGCGGGAGCAGGGTTAGGTTGACCTTGCTGAGGAGAGGTTCCACTGGCAGATGCCGACGTGGTATCCGAGAGACCAGGGGTTGTGGTCAGATGCTGAAGGCATCCCTCAATCTGAAAGTAACCATCTTGAAGCCTCTGGACAGCCTGGGTAAGGGCTGAGACTTGCTGACAAAGCACCTCAAGGGAAGAACCAGCTCTGTCGGCCTCGCTCATGGCTTGTTTGTACTGTCAGGTACTTACCAAGGTCGAGTTGCTGAGAGAGGCTCCCCTTGCAGCTGGGCGCACGATACCCTCTGGAAGTGGCACAGTGGGTATTGGGCACGAAGAAGCACGGGTCACCAGCAGGTAGCAGAGCAGCTGGAAGGTACTTCAAGTAGAGAAGTGATCCATGCAGGGTGGCTGACACCTCGCTGGAGCTGGCGTGGCAGGAACTTGAGCAGAGTCTCACACAAAGGTAAGTCCAGGAACAGGCCAGGGGTCAAACACCGGTAGTCAAGCAGGCTGAAGATCAAGCACTGGGATAAGGCAGAGGCAAAGTCCAGGAAGCAGGCTGAGGGTCAAACACAGGTGGTCAAGCAGGCTGAAGATCAAAGCACTGGGATAAGGCAGAGGCAAAGTCCAGGAAGCAGGCCGAGGGTCAAACTCAGGAGAGGTTCAAGGCAAGGTCAAGGTCGATCCGGGTCACAACAGGCAGGCACAGGTACACAGGTTCAGGAACAGGAAACAGGAGCTAAAAAGACAAACCAGCAATGATACCATACACAAGGCTGACTTTTATAGGCCAGCCCAAAGGACTTCCTCCGTGTGCATGATACAGTGATATTGGTGTGGTGGTGATCAGTAAAAACTGTTGCTAGCTACACTGGTCTGCGACACTGTGACTAATGTGATGGTGATCTGTGAAGCTGTGACTTACTGGTCACACTGCCTGGGCCTTGCAACTGCATCTGGGGCCTTGTATCTGCATACGCACGGATGATAATAGATAGACTGCCTACATTGGGATGCACGGAACACCTATGCATCCCTGTGTAGGTAAACATGCTCACACAGAGTATGCCTTGATAAGCCCTTGATAAGTGATTGATTACTATGAACAGCTGCACCAGCTTCTGTGTGCATCAGTTTTAGTAAATCTCCCCCTGTGACTGGCTTTACTATTAGATGTCATTCACATGGGGTGTTTCAATGCATACCATGTTCAAGGGTTGTGTTTACATGAGAATGCACAGGTGTTCCTTTCATCCCCATGCAGGCAATCCTAGTGATGTCTATTTGGATGCCTGAACTCACACTGTCTGTGTTGCATTTTTAACCACCCCTCAACTGCTTCAGCATTAGCTGGAAAGGCTGCAGCCGGGAATGTTCCACATGCCACTACAGGAATTATAACCCCCCCCCTGTAAATATGAATAAGGCAATGCTGTAACTGCCCTGCAACCAAACAAGCAGTGAGGAGGCGATACAACATTGATCATTCCTCAGGAGCACTGTACTTCTGAAAGAGCCCCTTATTATTTTTTAAAGTTTTTTTTTTTATTTTTTTTTTTTACATTAAAAAAAGATCACTGAGAAGTGAAGTGTCGGAATTCCCGCCAGCAAAAGATTGAGAGCAGGCACTCTATTTTTGGGTCGGAAAAAGTTCCTATCGGAGAATGCGTTCATCTGTATGCAATTCGGAAGCAGCAAAAAAACATGCGTGCTCAGAATCAAGTACGAGACAGAAGCGCTTGGTCTGGTAAAACTAGCGTTCGTAATGGAGATAGCACATTCGTCACGCTGTAAATTTTTGAATCTTTAAAAGCATCACATTCTTTTGTTCTTTAGATTGCTAGAAGAATGAAGTTGTTTTGCTGCTGATATTCACACAGAGTTCTGACAAACTTATTTCTTTATTATTTCTTGTGATCTACTGAATAATCTTTTTTTTTTTTAATCAAGATCTCCTGTTTTTTTGATTATTTTTAAATTATTTTCTAGTGATCTTCATATTTTTTTTTTTGTTTGTCAAGTTTCCACAACAACATTATTATCTTGTATTTTTCAAGCTCAAGGAGGTTGGTTGGCATCCCTTGTTAATTTGACATTGAATTATTATTTTTGAAAAGTACCTGCCTACTCACAAACAAACTGTCCTATTTGAAGAAAAACACATAGGCAAGTATTTTCATATAAAAAATCTCCATTTATTCTGGCTCATAACAAAATAAAGAGGAAGGCAACGCTGGAGAAGCTGCTTGAATTTGTGAAGCCTTTGTACCCCAGGGCACACATCAGTTCTTTGTAAATAAAAATTGGTAGCCTGAAAAGTCCATATAACAGGGAGCACAATCTGGTCCAGGACTCCCAGAGATCAGGAACAGCAGCAGATGACATATATGTCCCCAGGCTGTGGTAATACCACAGCCTGCATCTTCTGTTAGATCAGACTGAACCCTGGCCATCACTTTCTTGTCTTCTCTGCAGCCTTCCCTCCACGCTTCCCTGCAGCCTTCCCTGCAACCTTCCCTGCAGCCTTCCTTGGAGGCTGTGGCTCTGGAGGTGGACATGTGGCAGGAGGAGGAGGAGGATGGGCGGCGCACATAAGTGCATGTTATCAGTCATTTGGCCCCTCAACCCCATATGAAGGGCCTAAAAATTATCTTCTCACAGCCCTCCTCCATTTGCTGCAATTTTGCAACTACATAGCAGCCATAGGCCTCTTCAGCATCGGGGGGGTGTTTTCAAGGCAGCATTAGTGTCCTTAATGATGCCCAGTGCTGCCTCCTCCATGTTACTCCCCTTCCTGGCCCTTTTTGATGTAAGGCGGAGAGGAGGCACCTGGGATTGGGTGAGGCTACTGGGCCTGGCCACCTCCTGGCTGACACTTACCCCCATCACCTCCTGGATGACACTTACTCCCGCCTCCTTCTGTCTGCCATATTCCAGAGCCTCGTCCTGGCTAAGGTGTTCCTGTGTATGAAAAAGGGACATAGATTTAGTTTTTGGTTCATCAATCACACACAATTTTCAGCTCATGACTGTTGCAGATTGAATGTTAATAAATAGAAAAGACTATCATTCTGAGCCCAGCATTTTTCATTCTTTCAAAATCATTTTTGGCCCCTACTGTCTATTGATATGTAAAACACTTTTTGTTAAATCATTCATTTGTTATCAATAATAACATCTAGTTAACAATAATAATTTTACCTGGCTCCAGCTGGGCTCCTCAACTTCTTCCAGGATAGAAGGCCCAGGTTGGTCCTCGGAAGCCTCGGCTGGGGTTGAGGGAAGGGTAAATTGAAGTGTAGAAAGTGATTCCCTGGCTTCAATCTAGTCTTCCAGAAACTGCATCCTGTTGTAGTACCACAGACTGGGTACATACACATCCTTTGCTGCTGCTCCTGATTTCATGGAATCCTGAACCTTATTAAGCTTCTTCCTATACGTGCTTCTCAAGCAACCAATTTTCTGCATCTTCACAAATTGCAGCAGTTTCTCCAGCGATGCCTTCCTAGCTGGTTTATTTCGATATATAAGGGGTTTATAACCTCCCATACATTTCTCATATCCCTGTATCTGTCTATGAACTGGCCCATAAATCCAGGGTCTTTGAATTGTTTCATATTTGCTGCAAGACAAAACACAAGACAAAACCACTATTATCAGGCTAAACTCTCCTAATCTTATCCCAATATAGGCCTCAATCTCGAATCAGTATAGGCCACTGATGTCCCAAGTTAAAATGTTACCTTCGTTCTCACGATCGGCACTTCCTCCACTCACAGATCGTATGTACGACACACGTGTGTTAGCTTTATTTACACTGCGCATGCGTGAAACTCCGCCCGCGTCGCCCGCCCCTGACGTTCTTTCTAGAATATTCCCCGCCCCTTCTCTTTCATCACAGTGGGAGAGGAACATAGCGGAGACACATAGTGTAATAGCAGTAAAGAGGAAGAAAGCCCGGAGCCAAAAACATCACAATCCCGCAGGAGATTTAAGGCCTCAAATATGGCCTTTGTAGAGATGGTGGAGATGGTGGACATCTTGAAGAGGGCTGACTATGACGGGAAGTATGGACCTTACCTAAAGCCAAATGTGAGAAGGGCCAAGATCATTTCTAAAGTTGTGAAGAGTCTGCACAGAAATTTTGGGGTACGATGATCCGAGGAGAAATTGAGGAAACGCTGGTCAGACCTGAAATTGAGGGAGCAGGATCAGTACAGAAGGATCAAGAAAGTGCTTCTAAAATGTAAGTACTTGTCGTGTGTTCCTATTATAATTATTACTTGCATGCTGCTCCAAGTGCTTTTCTTTACTGTTGTACAGTTTTAAATGGCTACTTTCATGATTGTGGGCACAGTAATCGATCACAGTAAACATTGTTCGTTTGCCAACTAAATAGAATGTTTTTGTCAGATACGGGGTTAACTACATGTGGTCATGCTAATTTGTATTAAAAGAAGTTTAGGACATTGTTGTCTAGATGTGTTTGAAACTAGCATGAATTGCAAACTTGATTCAGTTTAATGTAAAGAGGGGACACTTAGCAGCTGTTTACACATCTGGACTCAGGAGCACTAGTGTGGGACACCAAAACACCCTTTTTAGGTTGTCCCACACAGGTACTCCAATGGATACTTGAGGTGTCTCCATGTGTGAAACTTGTCCAAAAAAAGGTAAGTATTCCATTTTTGGTAAGGGAAAAAATCATGCCTTCAGCTTGGAACTCTGCCAAAACAGACAATTGTACCCCACTTCCAAGCAATGTTTCATATTCCTATTTCTGGCCTCAAATATCTGTGTGCTAAGTATACCTTTTATTTCATTATCAAAGGGGAGAAAAGACTCGGGACATCTGAGGACACCAGGAACCCCCCCATCAACTGAAGAAGGGGAACAGAGGACACCACAACCTCAGGATGTGGAGGGAGGAGAGGTGGAAGAAGTGGTTGACATTGTCACCACAACAGGTCAGTGTCTGACACCACAGATTAAGGTAATAGAGGTATGCCTGCATATTTATAATACATGGTGTGTATTTTTTCTTTTAGGTGATGTGCATGTTGTGGAAGAACAATCTCCTCATTTCACCAGTGCAAGTGCACAAATACTAAGCCAGGAGATAATGGTGTGTAGTCTGGATTTAGACATCATAAAGCAAAAAACAAATGAGGTTGAAAAAAAACTGAAGAACATGACTGATGTACAAGGAAGAATCTAAATAACAACAAAATGCCACCATTTTATATTTTTTTGGACCAATTTTTATACATTTTTGATGCATTTTAAAAGCCAAATTTTGAAGATGCACACAGTGTGTCAACATGTGCTATCTGCCATCAGGGGATATCAATGTACATGTTTTGTGAGTGCAACCCCTTCCTCGCAACTCAAGTAGGTGAGAGGAAGTGGTTGCACCCCCAAAACACGTCCATTGATCCCCCATGATGGGAGATAGCACATGTTGACATTAGGCATGGGATCAGGAGGGAAATCCCCAGTTTGACTCCCAATTTGTGTGCATCTTCAAAATTTGGCTTTTACAGGGGTGACATCACCCCATCTGCTGAAGGCAAGATCAACACATTTTTGACACGATAATGTCTGATATTGCCTTCAGTTTTTCAATGTTGAACTTTGTAAGTTCCTGAGTTGTGTATGTTATGTTTTGAAACATGCCTGTTTAGGTACTAAAAAAAATTTACAAGGTAAAACTTTATAAAACCAAGATGTTGTTTTTTTACCCAAAAATGTTTTATAATGCACATGTGCATGTGCATGGAGTAAAAGGTTTTATACTCAACAATGTGTGGCTTCTTCTTTCAATGCTCAATAACAGTTTTTGTATTAAGTTGGTGTTTACAGTGACAATGGGTGTTATTTAATAATGTAAAAACCACTTGGCACTACAAGTGCACTAGGAGAACCTAGGAGACAGCTAAAAGAAACACAAGCAGTAAATCAAAATCAAGATTTTATCAGATAAAATTTTGGTTTCAAACTGAAAATATTTACAAATTTGCTGGCATAGCAATAGCCCCCTACCCTTAAAATAAACAACATATTTTTGCCGCACTTCACTGGCGCTTTGGGGAGCAAGCCAGGAGGGCCAGCTTCCAGGGCCGTCAGTGTATTTTCAGGAAGTCTGGCCTCAGGCCCAACTGAGGCAACATAATTAGGAGCATTTCTCTTTAAAAAGTTGTGAAGTGTGCAGCATGCTAGAACTATGTGGTTCAGCTTGTACTCTGCCATATTAATTGCCGTAAGAAATAGGCGGAACCGGCTGGCCATTATCCCAAAGGCATTCTCCAGGACTCTTCTGGCTCTGGCGAGCCGGTAATTAAAAACCCACTTCTCTGGGGTGAGTGTCCTCTGGGGGAATGGCCTCATCAGGTGATCACCCAGACCAAATGATTCATCAGCGATAAAAACAAATGGGAGTCCTTCAACGTTCTCTTCCGCAGGTGGCAATCCCAAGCCACCACTTTGGAGATGTTGGTAGAACTCGGTCTGGGCAAAGACTCCACCATCCGACATCTGGCCATTCTTCCCCACATCCACATATAAAAATGTATATGTCACCGACACCACCACCATCAACACAATACTATTGAAACCCTTATAATTAAAATAGTATGACCCCGAGTGGGGTGGTGGGATGATGTGGACATGTTTCCAATCGATTGCCCCTCTGCAGTTAGGAAAGTCCCAACGCTCGGCAAACTGGGAGGCAACAGTCTGCCATTCCTGTGGCATTGAAGGAAACTGTGCAGTCAAAAAAGAAACAAAAAAAATTTGTACTTTTGCACATAACATTGCAAGCAATTAGACACAAACATTCTTGGCCAACATCAGTATAACATTTATTTTAATGAGTAATTAAAGACAAAAATATAAGGTCCACTTATCAGATTGCTCACCCCTTCTGATGGCCCATTGAAAAAATTTTAGGGGGGGAGGGTTTTAAATGAGTTTGGGGCCCCCAAAAAAGCCTCTGGCACTCTGCCTGAATTTAAGGACAACAATAACATTTGGATACATTTTAGGGGGTGTTTAGGGTAAAGCACTACTATAGAGCTAACAAAATACATTGTTAAGTGACTTAGTGTGTATGGGCCCAGGATAGCATGCTGGGGAGGTTAGTGAAGGCAAATATGCATGTAGGCCAAAAAAGAAGCATTAAAAGCTTAAAGCATGCATGAAGACAAAGAGGACATTTACAGCATATTACAATCATGGAAATTAGGGAATGATAAAAGAAATACAAAACAATAGCATACAATAGCACATTAAATACATAGAATGTGATGTTAAAAGAGAAAACGTACCCTAATATAGTCCTTCTGCAGGACCTGTATGATGGCAGAACAGGACTCTGGAATAATGATCCCCAGAGCCTGGGGGAAGATACCTGTAGAGAACTTGAGGTCCTGTAGACTTCTCCCTGTCGCCAAGTACCGCAACAAGGCGACTAGCCTCTGCTCGGGAGTCCTGCCTGCTAATATAAGGGGACAGCAAAGCCAACAGATGGTGAAAAACATGGTCCATCATCTGAAGAAAATTCCTGAAATCATCAGGATTATTCTCCTGGAACTCCCGCAACAAAGGCATATGAGAGAATAGGTCACGCTGGAGTAACCAATTCTTCGTCCATGAACTCCTCCCCACCCTGTTCATGGACTGGGCTTGGGTCAAAGCATGAACCCCAACACCAAGCCCCCGCATAGCATGAATTCTATGAGGAGTACATAACCGCAACATGGCTTCAAAACGGTCGGCTGGTCAGAACGAATGAACAGATCGTACTGAAGAACATAAAGGCCTGTGAAGTGCGAGCTGAAAATCAGAAACGAGCGGACAAGAATGCACTGCAAACCAGATACAAACCCACAAGCACAAACTGAGGAGCAGTAACGATCTGAAAAGCACGAGGCTGAAAAGCGCAAATCATCTCTCACCAAACTTCTACTAATACGAGATTAGCAGAAGGAGCCCAAAGGGTGGCGCATTGGATATTGAACTTCCCTTTTATAGTGCCGTCGTACGTGTTGTACGTCACCGCGTTCTTGACGGTCGGAATTTGGTGTGACCGTGTGTATGCAAGACAAGCTTGAGCGGAATTCCGTCTGAAAATTCATCCAAGGCTTTTCCAATGAAAATTCTGATCATGTGTATGCGGCATAAGGGAAAGACCAAGAAGGGGCTGCTTTGCCTTCTCCTCTCCGCAGTGAGGATAATTATACAGAGACACTGGAACACTGATGTGGCTCCTACAATTAAAGAGTGGATAATTGAGCTGAATCAAGTAAGGAGAATGGAGGAAGTAACGGCAAATATACATGAATGCTATACAAAGTATATGGCTGTATGGTCCCCCTGGACTGATTTTTTTGGGCCCTGGCACTCTGGGATCTTTTTTATAAATAGTTTTTTTCTTACAATCAGTTTTTTATTTTATGACAGGGCTCTGGTTTGGGGAGACAGTTCCCCAGATGGACTGTTGGAGAAATGGATAGACTTGGTTGTTAATTTTTCCCCTCCTTCTTTTTTTTTTCTTGCTGTTTTGTTTCGTTCTGTATGTTTCTAATGTCTGGTTTGTTGTGCTTTGGGGTAGATTTCTGCCCAAGAGAAGTAATGGTCACCTAAGTATAAATGTTTTGTCTGAATAGGTGTCAAGACATAACTATAATCTACAAAACATTGGAAAGGAATGTTTCTCTCGACCTCTGTTAATGTTTTGGTATGGGGGATCTAGGTGATCCAGATTATGTGTCTTTGTATGTAAATTTACAATTAACTCAATAAAACTGTATATTTAAAAAAAAAAATACAGATTTAGGTCCAAAGCTCACCAGCTATGTTGCCATTAAGAGGAGAGCCAGGTGTTTTTCCTCTTTTTCTGAGTTTGGAATCTTGGGAGGTATGCAAGCATGATAGGGTCAAATAATTGCTAAATTAGCTTTTTTAATCAACAAAGGAGCAGTGCTGTTTGGCCACTAAAGAGAACCTAAGAAAAAATCAATTGGATCAACAACATGCTAAAATTATTTATTCTGCTTGACAGTTTACCCTCCTATAGAAGCCTAGCTAGAGCATCAGTTATCTGCCCCAAGATTAGGACACAGGTCAGCCTCCATGAATACCTGACGATCTGAGACTGAGCTGCCAATTTGGCTCTAGCGGGGAGATAATATAACTATATAAACAGCATTCACGTCTATCCTTGAGAGGAAAGTGTAACACTGGGCATTGTTACTAAGGTGCAGAACTCTATTTGCCCACAACATGGCAGTGTTCACTACTTTGCCTACTCATAGTTCTAACACAAGTACCCAGAGCAGTCTGGGAGGTGTAGTCTCGAAGGAGGATCTGGAACATAATGAAGCTGGGGTTAAAACTACAAGGCCTACAAGCACCAGAGAGGGGGAGGGATGATATAAAAGCAAAACCCTGGGATCAGGCTGGGCAGTTGGAGAGAGACATGCCAAGCATGCCAGCCAGGAAGGTGTGTTAGCCATTCTGTGCTATGTTGTGTTGCTAGGCTGAACTGCATCCAAAGAGGCTGTACCAGAGCTGAGGGGTGGACTGCTGAGCTGAGCTCTGGGTTGTAGAAGTAATGACAGGTGGAGCATCTATGATCCAGAATCTTTTTTTTAAGCCACATTCAGCTTCACTGCTGTTGCTGTATCGCTGCCTAACCACATGCCTACTTGGCACTTTTACCAGCTTCCTGCCCAGGCCAATTTTCAGCCTTCAGCACTGTCACATTTTGAATGACAATTGCGCAGTCATGCAACGATGTACCCATATGAAATTTTTATAATTTTATTCACAAAATAGAAAAATAGAAAAAATAAAAAAAATAAAAAAAGGTTTTTCATAGTTTGTTATAAAATTTTGCAAACAGCAAATTTTTATCCTTCACTGATGTGCTCTGATGAGGCTGCACTGATGGGCACTGATAAAGATGACACTGTTGCGGCGGCTCTGATGGGCACTGATGAAGCTGCACTGGTGGGCACTGATGAGGAGGCACTGATGAGGGTTCACTGATAGGAGGCACTGATGTGCACTGATTGGCAGAACTGATGGGCACTGATTAGTAGCACTAATGAGCACTGATAGGCATCACTGGTGGCCACTGGTGGGACTGCACTGATAATCAGAACACTGATAATCAGCGCTCTGATTATCAGTGTTGATGTTCCTTTCACACAAGCTGGTTATAGGCTCTCCTTTCCTCACGCTGTCAGCATAACTGGCTTGGGTTTACATTGGGATCAACTATGATTGGACACAGCTGTTCATGTTGTAAAGAGCCACTGATTGGCTCTTTATCCCAATCTGTGATGAGCTGTGTCTGGAGGACACTACGATCAAAGAGCATGCCACCCACGCACCGCAGCAGGCACACAGCAGATGCGATCATGGGAGGACGTCATGTGATGCCCTCACAAAACTGGTCGGCCGCGCTGTAGCCATCATTCAGCATTAGCACAGTGGGCAAGTGGTTAAGGTCCCCCCACTGAACCGACTATTCACTGTTGCATGGGGAAAACCACAAAGGGATCTGGACCCACACAGCAACAATAACCGTTAACTCCTGTTTTCAACTCAAACCCAAGGGAAGGCCATTATCCTTTATTGACATTTCTCCCATTAGGGGCCAAAAACACTTGCTGTCATTTTCAACTTAGAACAGCAGTTAATAACATCACCAATGCTGTCATTACTCCAGATTGATGACTTTTATTACTTCTTGTGACCACTAGGGATGGGCGAACGCTTCAGCCCGAGCATAATTTTACCGTTTGTTTGGCCCCCCGAACCAACCACAATGCATTGTGGTGCTGAACAGTGCATTGCAAGCCCTGATTGGCTAAAGCAGTGAAAGCTTCAGCCAATCAGGCTTCAATTGTCAGTGTAGAATATTAGGGAAAAAAAAAGTGTAGCGCTATAACTGTGATAAAAATCCACATAAGGGGTATAGAATCCCACTGGTGAAAATGATATCAGAAAATTCACAAGTGTGTAGACCACCTCTACATTTGTGTACTAAAAATAAAGAGTAAGTATTTTCAGAGATTCCCATATAGATAAATGTCTATAGACAGTGCAAGTGTATCTCATTCGGAAAAACATCAAAAAAAAAAAAACAGGAAATAAAAACAACAATAATATAACATATAAAGAAGGCTAGACTCAAATGAATGGGAAATCTGGGATATTATAACAACATATCCATGCAGATATATAGAGGCAATATAACGTGGATATAAAGACCAGGGATTGTAAACACAGGACTATGATGGAATGGCTAATTTATTGGATTATATAAGTTGACAGTTCTTAAAGGTACAAGATGTTCAGAACTTGTGTGTATGTCCTTCACAGCCAGGTATATGGCATACCAGCATCCAGGGTCAAATCTTCTTATAAAACACACACTTTCAACTGGAAGAAATTAAATGCCCTTACCAGAAATGTTGGATTCACTGGCCGTTGTGTGTGTTACTGCCAGTTAATGCCATATAGTTTTGTGTGCTTTATTGCCAGTTTAACGCCATATCGTTTTACATGCGTTACTGCCAGTTTAACGCCATATAGTTCTGTGTGCATTAATGACCATTTAACACCATATCGTTTTGTGTGCGTTACTGTCAGTTTAATGCCATATTGTTTTGCGTGCATTGCTGCCAGTTTACCACCATATAGTTCTGTGCATTGCTGCCAGTTTAACGCCATATCATTTTGTGTGCATTACTGCCAGTTTAACGCCATATCGTTTTGTGTGCGTTACTGCCAGTTTACTGCCATATAGTTCTGTGTGCATTACTGCCAGTTTAATGCCATATAGTTCTGTGTGAGTTACTGCCAGTTTACCACCATATAGTTCTGTGTGCATTACTGCCAGTTTAACACCATATAGTTCTGTGTGCGTTACTGCCAGTTTAACGCCATATAGTTTTGCGTGCGCTACTGCCAGTTTAATGCCATATAGTTCCACGTGGGTTACTGCTAGTTTAACCCCATATATTTTTGTGCTTACTGCCAGTTTAATGCCATATAGTTTTGCGTGCGTTACTGCCAGTTTAACGCCATATAGTTCTGTGTGCATTACTGCCAATTTAATGCCATATTGTTTTGTGTGCACTACTGCCAGTTTAACGCCATACAGTTTTGTGTGCGTTACTGCCAGTTTAACACCATATAGTTCTGTTTGCATTACTGCCAGTTTAACACCATATTGTTTTGTGTGCGTTACTGTCAGTTTAACGCCATATAGTTTTGTGTGCATTACTGCCAGTTTAACGCCATATCGTTCTGTGTGCATTACTACCAGTTTAACGCCATATAGTTCTGTGCATCACTGTACATTTGGCGCATTATATTGCAGTATATGATAGTGTATCCATGGAGTCTGTCTGTATAGTGTAAGTACACAAATTAAAGTGCACCAAACACCTCTTTACATTGATTAAAATGCATCTACATACAGATTTCAACTTCTTCTTTACATTTGCTTATAAGCACCCAATAATGTCTGGGAGGACAACAAGGAGAGGCAGACATTCCCTTGGCACCGTAAGTGGGCCAGCAACAAATGTGTCCACAGGCAAAGGTGGATGTGGTGGTCAGTCCTCAGGCAGGGCATCATCTCCTCTGTTTAGTGAGTTTGCCTGTGCTATCCAGCCACAGCATGCAGAAGAGGTGGTGGACTGGCTTACTAAACCTTCCTCATCCTCCTCATCCTCTGTCACGCAAACAGTGACAAGTGTACAGTCCCCTGCAGTTGTCAGAGTGGATAAACCTGCCTCCTTGTCCACATCTATTCCTGCCATAGCCCCAACATCAGCCATTGAGGAGTCAGCTGAGTTATTTGACCACAGCGTCAGCCACTTGCTTCTTGATGATGCCCAGCCATTACTGGATTCAGATGTTGGTTCTGAGGTTGAGGATGACAGGAACATGAGCATAGAGTGAGGGAGGAACACTGGTAGACAAATTGGCATTCATGTTCCCCAAGCCGCAGCGCATTGCTAAGTTGTCTCCAGCAGATCGCACTGTTGCTAGCTGCAGACTGTGTCTCAGGCACATCAAACGTGGCAAAAACACCAACCATTTGGGATCCACATGCTTAACAAGGCATTTAATGTCCAACCACTCAGCCCTTTGGCAAGAGCACCTAAAAGCCTCACAAAAAGGGCACAAATCTGTCCCTCCTCCTCCTCCTTACCCACTTCAGTCTGCACCTGCGATACCGAGTCATTACCTTTCAGTAGCCTCCACTTACAGGGATGATGGTATAGCACAGAGTGTCCCAGGTCCTAGTAGCACATCTGCCAGCAGCACACCACCAGCTGCAGACTGTAGGCGGCAAATTTCTCTGCCCCATCTGCTTCAGTGGAAAAAAAAATACAGTCCCTGCCACCCACATGCCCAGCGTCTGAACACAAGCTTGTGAAAGCTGTTGGCTCTCCAACTTCTGCCTTTCAGCCTGGTGGATTCTGCCCCCTTCCGTGAATTCGCCCAATGTGCTGTACCACAATGGCAGGTTCCCAGTCGCTACTACTTTACACATAAGGCCGTTCCATCTCTGTACCATCACGTGGAAGGGAATTTTCTGGCATCATTGGGCAAGGCAGTCAGCCCTAAAATCCACCTTACTGCTGACATGTGGTCCAGCAAGAATGGGCAGGAACGATATATTTCCTTCACAGCACACTGGGTAACGCTGTTTGCAACTCAAAAGGATGCAGGACAGGGCTCGGTACTGCAGCTTGTTGTGCCCCCAAGTCTTCATACAGCTAGTGGGGATGATGTCAGACCCTTGAGCTCTACTCCCTCCCTCCCCCTCCTCCTCCTCTGCCACCTCCATGCCCTCCTCTGAAGAATTGTCCTATGAACATCAGGTACCCCCTAAGCGTTGAAAGAGCTATTCCCAGAGTCAGGCTAAAAGGTGCTATGCAGTGCTTCAGCTGCTGTGTTTAGGGGACAAGAACCACACTGGAGCAGAGCTTCTTGCATCTCTGCATGGACAGGCCCAATGGTGGTTAACACCACACCAGCTGGAGCCAGAAATGGTGGTGTCTGATAATGGATGGGCAACCTCATGCTTCAAAGCCTGCGAAAGGACCCAAGAATACGTGGCATAGAGGAGAAGGATGATTACTGGTTGGCAACCCTCCTTGACCACCGTTATAAGGGGAAGGTCTCAGAACTCATCCTGTCCCCACAGATAATGCAGAAGATAAAATCTCTTAAGGACACTTTAAAGAGGATTAGTAGGTTACAGTGTCATGGAAAACATAGTTTTGAGTCTTCTGTTGGTCAAGAGAGGAGCGTTGGAGAAGGCATCCACCTAAGTGAGGCATTTCAGAATTTTTTTAGCCCTCGCCTCCTTGGGCTGTCAGCTTCCACATCCTATCGGCAGCGTCTGCATCACATGGTGGACGATTACCTCTGGGCCAAAACAGAAATGGAAAGCTTTCCAGCTGACAATCCACTGACCTACTGGGTCATGAGAATAGACCACTGGCCAGAACTTGCCTAGTATGCTATTGAGTTGTGGGGCTGCCCTGCATCCAGCGTGCTTTCAGAACGGGCTTTCAGCCGTGAAGGAGGTTTCCTTACTGATCATAGAACGCGTCTCTCCACAGACTCTGTGGACTGTTTGACTTTTATAAAAATTCATCAGTCCTGGATTACCAGCTATGAAGCCCTGATACTTCTATAGGTTTACAGTGGGAAGGCGCCCCTGACACCCAAAGACCAATTCTTCTGCACCTGTTTGACAGGTGCATATCATTGCAATTTTTTACAGCAAGGCCAATTCTTGCATTCATCAAGAGTACCTCTATAGGTTTACGGTGGGAAAGCACCACCGACACCCAAAGACCAATTTTTCTGCACCTGTTTGACAGGTGCATATTATTGCAATTTTTTACAGCAAGGCCAATTCTTGCTGTCATCAAGAGTACCTCTATAGGGTTACAGTGGGAAGGTGGCACCGACACCCAAAGACCAATTTTTCTGCACCTGTTTGACAGGTGAATATCATTCCAATTTTTACAGCAAGGTCAATTCTTGCTTTCATCAAAATTACCTCTATAGGGTTATGGTGGGAAGGTGCCACCGACACCCAAAGACCAATTTTTACGTACCTGTTACTTTTTTCAAAGTCAAAGTGACACCAGAATGTATCCAAAATATCTCTAATCATGTTCCCAGTGCACTACATTGTGGCCTCATCATACACACTGGCTCCCCAGCTGTTGCTGAGCAAAATAAAAGCAGCTTGCAAGGAAAATGTCATTTTTTTGGCTTTATAAATGCAATTATTGCTGCAGCAGATTTTAGACATGGTACAGATCTGCCACTTTACAGGTAGACTAAGGGGACCCCCAGGCACTATATTGAAAGGAATTTTTCATTTTTATGCTTTCATTTAAAAATCAAAAAATCACTGCTCATTTAAAAATTACATTTTTCACAAACTTTTTTTTATTGAATCATGTCCCCCAGGGCAGGACCCAGACCCCTATAACCATTGTATGCCCAGTTACTTGCATATAAGTCTTCAAAATGCGCACTTTTGATTTTTGACGTTCAGGTCCCTTTCACTTTAATGGGGTTCGTTATTGGGGTCCGAACTTTCACGGTGTTCAAAAGTTCTGGTGCAAACCGAACAGGGGTCCATTCGGACCATCCCTAGTGACCACTACTTACTGCATAATTCCCCGGATGTTACTCCTTCCAATCCTTTCTTCACATTGCATTCCTCTTTTCTTTTAACATGTTTACGTTTACCTAGTCACCTTTAAGGGGCATACCCACTGACTGATTCTAACTCCTCATTTCACTGTTTTTGAATTTCACGCATTTGAAACATTGCACTGTTTTTGCTCACCAATGTTAAAGGGCCCCAACTGTGCCAGCAGAAGCTTACTTCAATGAACTGTTCAGATCTTGTTAACTATGAATACCCGAGTTCTATGGTAAAGCTAAAATACACCTTTTTTTAGGTAGCTGCTGTTATACTGTATTATATTATACATCAGTGAAAATAAAACAAAAATGTACAGCACTGTGTCAGGAAACGGTTCACCCATTGGTGGTGCTGTTGGTCCCATGAATTGCAGTACCAGTGTCCACCAGTGGGTGTGTTCTTGCAGCCAGGATCTGTGATAATGTATCTCACCTGCTGGTGGCACTGTCAGATCCATATGCCGTAGTTCCGGTGTCCACCAGGGGGTGTATTCTGGCAGTGTGGGGCAGGCAGCACCTCTTGCACTCAGGTGTTACTTGAGGACAATTACTGGCAGTCTCATAAATACCCAGCAAGCCCTTACATGCTTGCCTTGGTATCTCTCTCCCTGCGCCCTGACCTCGCTGCCTGTAATCCTGACCTTGAGCCTGCATCTGCCCTGACCTGATCTAATCTGATCTAATCCCTATCCCGAGCCCATCCTGAACCTGTTCCTCCTGTTACCTAATTACCTTGGATCCCTGCCCTGCAGCCTATCCATCCATCCTCTCCCTGTCCTGTTGGTTTCCCGTCCTTACCCATCTGCTGATCTCCCTGTGTATGACCTCGGCCTGGCTTTTGTTTACGATTCCGGTCTCTCCCATTTATTGTATATACTATTTGTTGTTTGTGGGTCTGTGGTTGGTTATGCACTTTGTGTACTCACTTACTTGTCACCTATTTTAATAAACACCATTTTCATTCACTTACATGCGTTTTGGTTTCCTCTATGCAGTCCACACAGTATGGTCTACTAATTCCCTGATAGTATACCAAGGCCATCCCTGACCAGACGTGGCTACACCATCTTGGCTCAGTGGATTCGCTAAGATGGATTTCAATGAAATGATTTATTATTCTCTGCTGGCGGCAGAGGATGGTGAATATTGCTGCCAAACCTTGAAAGATTGGACCAGTGATGAACTGCTGGAAGTGATCCGATCAGCTCATTCCCTAGTGGATCAGGGGTATATGTTATTTGAGGATGTTCAGCCCTAAATCCAGTTATGTGCTATACCAGCCCTGTCATGTTTTTCTCCCCCCTTCAATTATGGCCAAGTTGAATCTCTGGCATGGTTGTAAGAGGATGATCCAGCCTTTTTAATGGAACGTTATTCCTCTTGTTCCCAGCAGGTGTTGTCTGATTGCATCCTTTCAGTGCAATCCCTGGTTAGTCAGGCTGTGTGTTAATCAATGGGGTTTATTTATTAAAGGCAAATCCCCTTTGCACTACATGTGCACTGCAAGTGCACTTGGAAGTGCAGTCGCTGTAGATCTGAGGGGGACATGCAAGGAAAATAAAAAACAGCATTTTTGCTTGTACGTGATTGGATTATAAAATCAGCAGAGCTTCCCCTCGTTTCAGATCTTCCCCTCAGATCTAAAGCGACTGCACTTCCGAATACACTTGCAGTGCACTTGTAGTGCAAAGTGGATTTGCCTTTTGTAAATCAACCCCAATGTTTGTTCAACCGGCGCTACAGGCATGGTCAGGTCTCCTGTATTTAGCCAAGCCACAACATTCCAGCCCTGCCATTAATCACCTGCCTTCCCAAGAATCTATCTCCCCATTGCCTATGGCAACCTCAGCTACAGACCAGTTTATACAGCTTCCTACCAAATACTATTACCCAGTCTCCAATTGTTGCACCTATCCTGCCTTCAATCCACCTACCTCTTCCCATCCACCTGTAACAATTCCACAAAAGCCTCCTCCAGCCACTGTTCCCGTGTCTCTACCGCATTCCAGCTCTTCCTTTTGCCCAACTACAACCTTTTCTCACATCCCCACTGTCACCTACAAATCTGAATGAATGAATGAATGATTTGTATAGCGTTGCAAATGCGAACTGAATCGCCTCAAGGCTCTAGATCCGTCCTGTGTTGTCCAGCTTCTTAGAAGAGGTAGGCCTTGAGTTTCTTCCTGACGGCCTGATGGTTTTCATCCATGCAAATGTGAGTAGGTAGAGCATTCCATGCGAATGTGAGTAGGCAGTGGCTAAGCCAAAAAAGAAATGAAAGTTCTTTCCGACCCACACCATCCTGCCAGTAACCCAACCTGCCTCCACACCAACCAACCTGTTCCTGCCTGCGTTCATGCCAGTTGAACCTGATGACCCACCCAAATCTGCCAACCCAGTGCTTGCTTCCCAGTATGACATCCCAGTACCTGCTACCCAGTCTGACGTCCCAGTGCCTGCTACCCAGTCTGACGTCCCAGTCCCTGCTACCCAGTCTGACACCTCACTGCCTACTACCCAGTCCGATGTTTCAGTACCTGCTGACCAGTCTGATGACCTTGTGTCCATGTTCCAGCCTGAAGTTTTGCTGCCAGTGTTCCAGTCTGATGTGCCTGCCTTCCAGTCTGATGTGCCTGCCTTCCAGTCTGATGTCCCTGCTTCCCAGTCTGATGTGCCTGCCTTCCAGTCTGATGTGCCTGCCTTCCAGGCTGATATGCTTGCCTTCCAGTCTGATGTCCCCACTTCCCAGTCTGATGTGCCTGCCTTCCAGTCTGATGTTCCCTCTTCCCAGTCTGATGTGCCTGCCTTCCAGTCTCATGTGCCTGCCTTCCAGTCCAATGTGCCTGCCTTCCAGTCTGATATGCTTGCTTCCCAATCTGATGTGCCTGCCTTCCAGTCTGATGTGCCTGCCTTCCAGTCTGATACCCCCGCTTCCCAGTCTGATGTGCCTGCTTTCCAGTCTGATGTGCCTGCCTTCCAGTCCGATATGCCTGCCTTCCTGTCCGATGTTCCCCGAAAGGTGCCAAATGTGGCAACGGAGGGGGAGAGGAGTACAATGAGCGGAAGTTCCACTTTTGGGTGAAACTCCGCTTTAAGCACAGACCATATTGATTGATGGACAGTATCAGCTCAGTTGTAATATGTTGATGTCACGTCTTTTCAAACTTGAAGGTTTTTGAATGCCATTTGATAATGTTTTTTCACTGTTGCTATTGTTACTTTGTTATGTTTTTTATAATATATGTATTTTTTCATGTAATACATTTTCTTATATTTTACCTTGGTTTTGTGACTCAATCAATGTCCCATGGGCTATAGATAGTTATGGTGTATGTACTAATCGGGACTGAGACATAACCGGTACCCATTTCATACCAGCGTACTTTTGTATAATGACTGTGCTGACATGTTCCCTTTAAAGACAGTCAATTGCAATTAAGTTGAAGTCAGGTAAAGCAGCCTGGTTACCTCTTATGTTCAATAGAAAATGCATTTAGCTATGAAAATGTTAAAATTAGCTTTGTGTGTAAAGTATTTAGTTAATGCATATGTACCCACTTGTAAAAACTGCAAATATAAAATGGGTATAATTATGATCTTAAAAACAGAGTAGGAATAAAAATACTTTGTGTAAAAACATAAATTCAAAAATGGAAATTCATTAACATATTTAACAAAATGCTATTTGCTAATAAAATGAATTCCATAGACATTCAGTTGGATGCATCAATGAGAGAAAAAAATGAAGACTCCCGTGTCCAACTGCAAAATATTTCTTTATAACTACAACCAAATCTAAAGTGGAACTATGAGCAAAATCAGAAATGACATACAGTTTATACCGCAGTCTGTCACCAGATTTGTTGCACCGATTCTTGTTTTTCTAGGACCCCCATTACAAATATTTTACTTTGCTAATTCAGTGGTTTTGAAGCTTCATACCCCACTCGTTGCTTTTACTTTACTATTAATAATCATACAAGAGACTGGAAGAAACTCATGTTTCATTTTTATTTTAGTTTTAAAGTTTAAAAGTTTTTAGCATAGTTAAACCAAAGCATTTCTTTAGAACATGCAATTACTAAAATATGCTTGCATCTCTTTAACACTTTTCCCAAAAGTATATCAGTTGCTTTAATTATAGTTATATTTTAAAAATTTTAGTGCATTCATTTGCATACTGGAATGCAAAAAATACATCTTATGTATTTTTATGTTCCACATTTTGAAGGTTAATATTTTAAGTGCTTTTACTTTTTGACAAGTATGAAAGGCATAGAAAAGTGAATGACTGAAGAATAATGGACAGTAAGATCACTAATGAGCCAGATTGTGAAAAGGGTTGATGGAATCACAAGGACACTCAATCACTTTAGCCAATTAGCACTTTGATATTATGTTTGAAAAGAGCAGAGCTATTGTGATTATCCTTCCATAGATGAAAATGAAATCTAAAAGAAACTTGTTTGTATTATGCAGCATTTTATTAGCTGCAGAGTAATTTTCTATAGCAAAATAGCAAAAAAAAAGCAAATTTTGCCAAGTCAGTGAGGATGAGCTTCCAGTTCAAACCAAACCCCTATTAGGTCCAAATGTTATATGTTCAAAGTTCACCAAAATATGAACTTTTAGGGATGTTTGGCTATGTCCCATAATGCAATGTGATGCACGATAACATCTGATCAGATGCAATACCTTGGTTATTGATGGCATTTGGTCATAGTCTCTGCTCCACTCAGTGTGGAGGGGCAAAGTGTCAGCCCCGGTGACACAGTGCTGTGGGCACTGCTGTCTGTGTCACTGGGACTGACACTTTACCCCTCCACACTGAGCTTTAAGATCCCCAGATTATTTCCATCTTCCTCTTTCTGTACACTCATTCCGCCATCCATGGCTATGCTTAGTGGTGTACATAGGGGAGATCCTTGTGTGGAATGTGTGAGGCCGTGGCTGTCCTTTTGGGCACACCTGAGACACCTCGAGTTGTTACACAGGGAAACCTCTCTATACATCTGTGATTATCTAGACATGCTGTTCATGTGGATGAATTCAATACTGTATGTTACCTTCTCCTAACACCCCTGAAGAAAGACTTGAACCCTTCCTGAAATGTGTTGAGTACACAGAGAAGACAAAGGTCACCGTATTGTAAATACCCATATAAATCAGCTGTTTCATCATTTGATGACTTGTTTTTTATATAATTGGTGCTGTATACACCTTTTTATGAATGTTAAAATAAAAATCATATGTTTTATACAATATTATTTATCTCCTTTTGATTTAGGTTGCCCTTAAAGTCCCATCTCTACTAGGGGGTTACTTCTATCTCCTAACATCCCATTTTAAGACTACATTTTTTCTCATGTTTGTGTCAGCAACAAGATCTGTTGCTGCTATTCCCTTTTGTTTTGTTTTTTTTTTGGGGGGGTTGGGGGGGGGTAATTTTAGTGCTTATTCATATCCATTTTTCTTTTCTTTTCACATTTTAATTAATATAAATTACAAAAAGGGGGTTTTATTTTGCTTTTGGGGTTTTAGGGTTGGGGTTTGGATTTTTTTGTTGTTATTTTAATATTTGTTTTGTCCATCCATTTTTTTTTTGTGTTTAACCACTTCTGCTACTTTCAGAGTGTGGGGGTGTGTTTTAAAATGTTCTTCCCTTTGTGGTGCACGTGCGCTTTGTTTAGCATATGTAAAAGCACACTCTATGGCCTCTGTGTCCATCAAACATGGCGAATTACAGAGTAGGGAACAGCCCTTTACCATGTGATTGTTGTAACCAATTACAGCAATCACAAATGTAAACGAAGGCTGTAATATGAAGCTACCAATTTGTGTCCTCTCTCACCGATCCACTAGGGGAGAAAAAAGAGTGTTTTCTACAGTGATTAGCAGCAGCTTTTTGTGCTCCCTGATCACTAGACAAATCAGTACAGTGTTACCACACAAGTGTAAGCCAACCACAGTGTCCCCGATCCCTAGCCACACCAGTGCAGTATCGAAAAAAAACACAGTGTAAGCAAGCCATAGTGTACCTGATCGCTGGTCACAGTGTCACCAGACCCTTGAAGCCATCCACAGTGTACCTGATAACATCAGTACAGTGTCACCTTTGTCTGCCACCTGAACTGACCCAGGCCTGTTTATCAAACACATTTTTGTCTGCCACCTGGACTGGTCATTTGCCTGCATACTAACCACATTTCTGCCTGTCAACTGAACTGTCCCTGGCCTGTTTATCAAACAAATTTTTGTCTGCCACCTGGACCAAAACTTTGCCTGTTTGCTAACAATGTCTCTGCATGCCACCTGAATTCACCCACTGGTTATGTTTCTGCAAGATACCAGTCCCAGACATCTTCTCCAAACATTATCAGTCTGGGAACCACAGGTGCTCTTTTGTTAACCCTTTGTTCAGTCTCCTGTACTTCCTGGCCAGTGAACTTAGAATTGTGTATAATTCCCAGGGGGCAGCAATGAACCAGTAGGCTGGACCTGCTTGGCTTTTTTTTTTTATAATTGTATTTTTATTAAATTTTTAAAAGAAAATATACAATCTTGTTACACAATGTACATCGTATTAATAATAACAAACGCAATGTTAACATACATATTGAGATAAAAAGAAAAGTAAAGGTAATTGTAAACCAATGATGTCCATGGATACAGGACACAGGAGTGGACTGTTTCGCTTTTAAGAAATATGTAAAACAGGTAACTTATGAATACATATTGAAACTCAAATGCAGTCACAAAACCACAGGACTTCTAAGAAGGGTATGGCATACGCATTAGAGATATCAATAATAAAAAAAAAAAAAAAAAAAAGGAAGGAGCACATGCATGCAAGAATAGTATGAAATTAATATTACTTAGGGTGTGTTGTTTGGCAGAGGCGACCCAAAATCCGATAGATCTCAAGGTTCCCAAGTTTTATTAAATTCAAAGATAGAATTGTGTATAGAGGCCGTTAGAAACTCCATCCTTCGAATTTCGACCACCAGATGTAAGAATCTGGACCACGGAGGAGGAGCATTGGATAACCAGTACAGTGGAATAAGCCGTCTGGCGGCTAATACAATATAGGAGATTAACCAATTCTTTTTTTGGTTGTGTTTGAAAGGGGAAGACCCAACAAACAGTTCAAGGGATCCAACGGGAGGGACACATCTACTACCTTCTGAATGAGTACACTCACATCACGCCAAAAGGGTTGTATCAGGGAACACTGCCAAAAAATGTGAAATAAACAACCCGTGTCGGTTCCGCAACGCCAACCGAGACCTCGAGACCGAGGAGTCAAATTTATGAATTACATCTGGAGACCTGTAACAGAACATAAGGATCTTAATGGATGTCTCTCTCTGGGTTACACATTTAGAAGACTTAAAAATAGAGGACCAAATCTTGTCCCACATTTGTACCGTGATAGGTCTACTTAGTATATGGGACCTTCTCATGTAATGATGTGTGGTCTCCGTAAGGGGAGTCCATTCATGGAGGATACAGTAGATGCACAAAATTAAGTGTAATTGGTGTGGACCCTGTGCACATAAGTATTCAAAAGCAGTGGGTACGTCTAGGGTCAGAGTTGAGGATTTAGAGTGAAAGAAGTGTCTTACCTGCATATAGAAATGGAAGAGATGGGGGGTATATTAAATTTCTCACATAAAGTGTTGAAAGTATGTAATTTTCGTGTAATGGGTTGGCCTAGGCTTCGGAGCTGGAAGAGGGATGCGGTAAACCATGGGAAGACCCTACCCAGGGACAAGCTATCTGGTATGAGCGGATTAAATAGCACGTTAGCAAGAGGAGAACATGACGAAGCGAGAGAGTAGTTTTTGAGACACTTACGCCAAATGGATAGGGTAAAAGCCATTGGAGCAGTGCATTGACATTTGTATATGGGATCTAGGGAAGGGGGGCACCCCAAACCAGAGTACACAGGTGAACCGGGTACAGCACTCCCTTTTCAACAGCAGTCTATTGATTAGATGCATGTAAAGAGGACCACAATGAGATAGCCCTCAAGTGTGTGGCGTAATAATCCTCCCCTGGATCTCCCCTGGATCTCAGAGAAAATACTACCGAGCCTGCAATGCGGTGAGCTTTGCCGTTCCATATGAATTTTAAGAAATTCCTCTGGAGTGCTTTCATTTGAGAGGAGGGTAAGGCAACTGGTAATGTCTCAAAGTGATAAAGTAACCTGGGTAAAATAGACATTTTGAGGACATTAATCCTGCCTAATAGGGATAGAGGGTATTTTGTCCAAGTCGATAGAGATTTATTAATGTCTAAGATCAAAGGAGGAACATTTGTGGAGTAAAGGGAAGAGTAAGAAGGGGTAAGTAGGACGCCTAAATATTTAATAGAGGTAGTGCACCATTTATAAGGGTATGAGTCTTTAAGCTGAGATAGCAGTGGCGGGGGAATGTATGGGAAGGGCTTCAGTTTTGGAAGTATTGACTTTGTACCCGGAGATGGCACCAAAGGAGGTCAGTAGTTTGTGTAAGGAAGGGAGAGATATCAGCGGGTTGGTAATAGTTAACAGAATGTCGTCTGCAAAGAGTGACAGTTTATATTCCCCCTGTCGCATCACCACCCCACGAATATCCGGATGAGTACGAATGGATTCGGCCAGTGGTTCCTGCCAAGTCCCATTAGTCATGGGGAAACCAGGCGACAGGAGGGAGGACATCTGTACTTGAGCCGTGACAATAGAGTAAAGAGCCTCTAAAGCTTTTAAAAAAGGGCCATTAAAACCATATGTTTTTAAGGTGGCAAACATATAAGGCCAACTCAGCCTATCAAAGGCCTTCTGTGCATCTAAACTTAAGATCAGTGCCGAGTGGGAAGACCTGTCAGGAAGATCTATTAGATCTATTGTAGGGTGGGTATTGTCCCCTGCATGTCTGCCCAGCACAAAATCCACCTGGTCCCTATGAATCAGTTTGGGGATAAATTTGGATAATCTGGACGCGAGGATTTTGGTGAAAATTTTATATTCCGAATTTAGAAGGGCTATGGGTCTGTAATTATCTGGGATAGAAGGATCCTTACCAGGTTTCGGGATAACTGAGATGAATGAGTGGGAGAACTATGGGAGTGGGGGTGATATAGAGTTAACATGTGTGGAGAGAGAACGTCAAATAAAGTTTTGTAATAAAAATAAGATAGACCATCAGGACCAGGTGACTTATGTAATGGGAGATTCTTAACCACAGCCAGGAGTTCTTCAGCCGTTATGGGCATTTTCAAACTATCTAGAGCTGTCGCAGACAATGTCGGTAGCTTTATATTAGAAAAGAAGGATTCAAATTTTTCCTGGGTAAAATTAAAATTATTCTCCGGAGTCAAGCAGGTTTACAATTTGTTATAGAATTTACCAAAAATCTTGGATATCTCATGGGGGCAGTGCGTTTTAGATCCGTCTGTTTGCTGGAGGAAGTCAGGGAATGAGCTAAATGGTTGTGGGCACAGTTTATTTACTAACATCTTATGAGGTTTATTACAGTATTCGTAAAATTTCTGATTTGTCCATAGTAGGGACCTAGCTGTGTTTTCAAACTTTATCAGTTTAATTCATTCTCTAAGAGAGGTGACTCAACGCAGTTTCACCACTGTGGGAGCACACAGCAGCCTACGCTCGGCAGCTATCAGAGCAGATGTCAGGGACTGTATGAGTCCATCCCTATCTCTCTTCAACCGAGAGCTTTCAGCAATGTAATTACCACAAAACACGGCCTTGTGCACCTCCCACGGCGTAGAAAACTGAGATACTGATCCTGTGTTAAGTTGAAAATAATCTCTTAGACTTTTCTCTAAGATAGAACGGGAAACCTCGGACTGTAAGAGATGATCGTTTAAACACCAATGACGGGATTTGGGATATGTCTTGGAGAGCGTTAGATCCAAGATTATGGGAGCATGGTCCGACCATGTAATAGGGAGAATGTCAGACTCGACCACATAGGGGATAAGTAGGGCTAAGATGAAAAAGTGATCGAGACGTGAGTACATCTTATGTGCCTGAGAATAAAACGTGAACTGTTTGGCAGAGGGATGTCTTATCCTCCATGAATTGAATAGCCAACGAGATCTAATACATCTACGAAAGGCAGCAGTTTGGGATATAAACTTTTTGGAAGGTACATTACCGAGGAGGGTTTGTCTATCTCTAATTTGAAATCCCCGCAAATAACCATAAAAGGTTGTGAGTAATATTGGGGAGAGTCAAAAAGTTTGTTAAGGAAGTCAATCTGGCCTGTATTAGGGGCATATAGATTAACCAGAGTAAAAGAAGTGGACATAAATTCACAGTCTAAAACAAGGGATCTTCCGTGGGGGTCAATGTGAGATTTTTTGACCTTAATAGAACATGACTTCCTTATTAATATGGCTACTCCTGCCTTGCTCGTAGATTTAGAGGCAAGTAAGGAGGTGGGAAAAAACTTTGAGGCAAATTTAAATGAACCTCCCGCTCGGAAATGTGTTTCCTGTATCATTATCACATCAGCACCAGCACTTGTTAATAGAACCTAAACCCTTCACATTGTATGATAAGATCCTCAAAGCCATGGATGAGGTCTATTCAGATAGGCTAGTGTGAGAATAGTGAAAGGAATAGAGTATATAATATCGATTACATGAAAATAGACATAATGCTGTGTGTGAGTGTTACCAAAACCCGTTAGTCCTCGGTATCTGGGTATGGACATAGAAAACCTGTGGTGGGACTGCTCCAGAGTAAAGGAGAAAGGAAAATGAAATTTCAACTTATAGAGTAAATCTATAAACATGGACAAAGGAGTAAAAAAAATCAACAAATACAACACCAAACAAAAGAGAAAAAAAAATAAAAGTTGTCGAAAACCTGAAAGTTCAATACTTCTCAGGAAGCCTTGGATAGAAATCAAGGCCTGGCAGGTGCGTGCACGGACTTCCATCAGGAGACTCTAGATGGAGTGAATGGAGGACCCGCTGTTCACCTTATGAACTTGGTAACATGCAATATAAGATCAACTATGAAAAATCTGTTTACAATGAAAGGAAGATGTCAGCAAATAAACAGAAACATTTTGTCATCCAAAACATTAATACCTCTAATGGGAAAATCTCATGGGATGAGAAAAAAGGACTACTCTGAACAAGAAACAGAGTAGGCACCATACTTTGTGAACCAGTACAACATGTTTGTTGCATTTAAGCCATAAGGAAACGGAACCACAAAAGGCATGGAGGTGTGGATCCAAAAAAGGAAAAATGGGGAAAAAAAAAACACACAAAAAAAACCAATAAAAAGTTCAAGGAGGTTGTTTAGAGGAAAGTAGCCGTTGAGGTGTAGAGAGGTGTTTCTTGGATTTTCCCCGTACAGGGGTCCAGATGCGGCTGGGAGTGCTTGGAGGCATGCGAACCTGGGTGGCAGGCGGTATCAGATCTTCTTCCAGAAGTGGAGGCAGGCCGAGATTTTTAAGGAAGGCGTCCGCTTCCTGCAGTTCACGCAGGGTAAACTGGGTTCCGTCTTTAGACACAGCGAGACGAAAAGGGAAGCCCCAGTAGTATGGGATCTTATGATGTTGTAAATAACAAAGTAATTGGATGTAGGTTCCTTCTTTTAGCAAGGGTGATGGGCGAAAGGTCACTAAAGATTTGTAATTTCGCACCCTTGTACATAAATTGGGATTTGTTATGTGTGGCCAGAATTAGTGCCTCTTTGCTTTCAAAATAATGAAACCTCACCACGACATCCCTTGGTCTGGCTCTTGATGGGGGTTTTGGGCCCAGGGACCGGTGCACTCTGTCCAGGCGCCAATCTATGTCCACAATTGTGGAGGCCAGGTTGTTAAAAAGGCCCAAAAGGTATGAACGCAGATCGGGGTCTACCACTGTCTCCGGGATAGCCCTAAAGCGCAAGTTCTGTCGTCTCTCTCTGTTCTCCAAATCCTCCTGTTGCAGTTGTAGCTGGGAAACTGAGAGACGGAGATTGTGGTTTTTCTCTTCTATGGCCTAAACATAGTTTATCATCTCATCAAATTTATTTTCAAGAGTGTCGGTACGTTCCCCAATCTGGGTTATTTTCCCCCTCAATTCCGCGGCCAATTTGCTCAGCTCCGCTGAGACATTAAACGTGATTTGTTGAAGTAAAAGCTGTAGTTTAGTGTCCAGGATATCAGGAGTGAGGGTCTCATGGGAGGGTGGTAAATTAGGAACTTGGGTCTGAGTATCAGCTAATGGAGGATTCACTGAGTCTTCCATATCAAGGATGTATCCATTATGGTGAAAGGGTTCGCTGAGGGGTTCAGGGGTGCAGGTTGTGATCTAGTAACAAAGCGTTCTATATTTAGACCCTCATGCAGCCCAAATTGTGGCTTGTAGTAACATTGCTGTTGGCTCACTTTGCCCATGAGGTGCTCGTGAAATGTGGTGGTTAGTCAGGCTTACCTCCGCAGCTAGATGTGTTTAAAGAAGCATCTCGGAGGTCTCGGTGAGCAGGTGAGGGCCCCATATTCAATTAAGAGACATCCTTCATAAGAGTAGAATCAGGCTCTACAAACTGGGTGACATCACTAATCAGTGTCCCCATATAACAGTATTGCAGAGACACAGGGCTGGTAGAGCAGCAGTGGTGGGGCTCAACTGATGGCTCAATAAATGTGTTGGCAGGGTACAGGTTGTGGCAGTGGGAGGACAGCTCTGTGTTGCTGAGGGACAGTGTGCCCCGTACAGTAAGTTGCAGCGTGGCAATAAGTAGCGGGCAGACCTCAAGAGTCCAGTGAGGGGATGAGAGCTGCTGGAATGATAGGCTGCCTGTTCCAGGCCAGGGCCCCCAACAGAACACAGCCACTATGAGGGTGGAGGCACTGGGGAGGAGGTACAGGACCACAGGTGCCCAGATGGTGGCATAAAAAGGGCAGGAGAGTAAGTCCAGGACTGAGATTATGGCACAGGGGGAGCAGCACCGCTATTCTGAGGCACAGTACCTGGTCCTGAAGGCTCCGTCCTGTTTAGCAGGCTGCAAGATGTCGATGGGCCACGGGCTTCCAGAATCGGCCTCCGTGGAGTTCTCAGCGTCCGCTTGGGTCCCCCTATAGTGTGGCCACCTCCCCAGGGATGTCCGATGCCTGTGTGTGGCGATCCGGCATCTCTCCTCCTGCGGATCGCGGCACTGGGGCCTGGGGATGCAAGCTACAATATTATGTACATAATCTGTCTAAACATTGCCAAATTTTGCAAATGTGTTATCCCAATATTAGAGAAGAGTAGCAGAATGTCTTTTGGGGTGTAATTGTAAATATACACCCTTACTGTTTATGGGATTATCTTATTAAATTCACAACATTGTGTAAAAACATACATTTTAATTTTCATTCTGCATTTTCTAAGAACTTGTGGCGAAAAAATGAAACCTTCAAAAGACTGACCATGCCTTTTAGAAAATAATTTGGGGAGTTTGATTTACAAAATGTGGTAATTTTATGGGTGTTTCCATTGTCCTAGTGCTCCAGGGCCCCTGCAAATGTAATAGGTACTCAGAAAATTACATGCATAATGTATACCCCTTGAGAGTCTAAAGGTGCTTCTTGGATTGTGGAACATGCTATATGGCTAGGCTGTGAAAAGGTCTCATACATGTGGTATCTGCATACTCTTGAATGGAAAAATGTGTTTTGGGGTATAATTATAAGTATACCCATACTGTGTGTTAGGAATATTTTTTTAATTGACATCTTTGTGTAAAAAAAAAAATATTTTCTTTATTTATTTTTTAAAAACTTGTAGCAAAAAAAAAGCATTCAAAAGACTCACTATGTCTCCAAAACATAATGTGTGTTTTTTGCTTTCATTAATGTGGTCATTTTGTAGGTATTTCTACTGTCCTAGTTCTCTAATCTCTATGGCTAGCAAAAATGTGGTAAGTAGTCAGGTAATTAGATGCATCATTTGTTTTGTAGGGATTTTTGCCCCCTATATGCATCTATTCTTAGCCCTATACTCAGGAGGAGTGGAAGAATGTGTTTTGGAGAGTAACTGTAATGCCCTGTACACACGATCAGACATTGATCGGACATTCCGACAACAAAATCCATGGATTTTTTCCAACGGATGTTGTCTCAAACTTGTTTTGCATACACACGGACGCACAAAGTTGTCGGAATTTCCGAACGGCAAGAACGCGGTGACGTACACCACCTACGACAAAGCTATAAAAGGGCAGTTTAGTACCAAGCGCGGCACCCTTTGGGCTCCTTTTGCTAATCTCGTGTTAGTAAAAGTTTGGTGAGAGACGATTCGCGCTTTTTCAGACTCGTGGTTTTCAGATCGTATTTCTGCTGTTCAGTTTGTGCTTGTGGGTTTGTGTCTGGTCTTCAGTGCGTGCAGTGAGTTACCATTGACTTTGTCATTGTGTTCTTATTTGTTCGTTACTGATTTTCAGGTCGCTCTTCACAGGCCTTGCTGTTCTTCAGTGCGTTCTGTTACTTTGTTCTGAGCAGCCGACTGTTTTCTAGCCATGTTGCGTGTACATACTCATCGTAGAATTCGTGCTGTGCGGGGGCTTGGTGTTGGGGTCCTTACTTTGACACAAGCCCAGTCCATGAATAGGGCGAGGAGGAGTTCATGGACCAAGAATTGGTTGCTCCAGCGTGACCAGTTCTGTCACATGCCTTTGCTCCGTGAGATCCGTGAGAATAATCCTGACGATTTCAGGAACTTTCTCCGGATGATGGACCCCGTATTTCACCATTTGTTGGCTTTGCTGACCCCTTATATCAGCAGGTAGGATACCTGCATGAGGCAAGCCATCACTCCGGAGCAGAGGCTAGTCGCCACCCTGCGGTACTTGGCGACAGGGAGAAGCCTGCAGGACCTCAAGTTCTCAACAGGCATCTCCCCCCAGGCTCTGGGGATCATTATCCCAGAGATCTGTTCTGCCATCATTCAGGTCCTGCAGAAGGAGTATATTGAGGAAAGATTTGTATCCTTTAACATCACATTTTATTGTATTTAATGTTTGTTAATATATTGTATTTCTTTCCACATTCCCTAATTACCATGATTTTAATATGCTGTGAATGTCCCCTTTGTCCTCATGCATGCTGGATTTTTATGTATTTTTTTTTTGTCCTTCAATTCATATTTGCCTTCACTTATCTCCCCAGCATGCTCTCCTGGGCCTATATTCACCTTGTGTAGTCACTTAACAAGGTATTTTGTCAGCTCCATAGTAGTGCTTTACCCTAAACACCCCCTAAAATGTGTACAAATGTGATTTGTGCTTGAAATTCAGGCAGAGTGCCAGAGGCTTTTTTTTGGGTCCCAAAATCATTTGGAACACTCCCTCCCCCCCAACTGCTAACTCTCTATCTGCTGACTTTGCCAAACCCATACACACTATATCCACCTCTTTTTTGGTCATATTTATGGATGAATTCCCCAAAGCATGTAGTGCAAGAGCCTGCCTGAATACTTTCAAATGGTACTGTTTTAAGTTTTTGTATCCTTTTATTATCTTGATAGGTAATTGCAGAATGTAAAAATGTGCTAAAATGTGCACAGTGTGTATTTATATCTTTGTATTATGACACTTCTTAACTGTCCAGTGGGCTGCCAATAGTGTAAGTAAGGAGGGGCTGGCCAAAGTAATACACATTATTTAGGCATTCATCTCTCAATGAAGTGGAGAGGGTTACCTGTCCAAAACATCTCCCCCATAAATTTTATAAAATGGCCCATGAAAGGGGGGAGGAATCTGGTAGGTGGACCTTATACCTTTGTCTTTAAATACTCCCTAAAATAAATGTTATACTGATGTTGGCTAAGAATGTTTGTGTCTAATTTGCTTTCCATATTTATGTGCAAAATGATTAATTTATTTTTCTTGTTTGACTCCACAGTTTCCTTCCAACCCACAGGAATGGCAGACTGTGGCATCCACTTTGCCCAGCAGTGGGACTTTCCTAACTGCGGAGGGGCAATTGATGGGAAACACGTCCGCATCGTCCCACCACCCAACTCGGGGTCCTACTATTACAACTACAAGGGGTTCAATAGTATTGTGATGTTGGCGGTGGTGTCGGCTACTTACGAGTTCCTGTGTGTGGACGTGGGGAAGAATGGGCGGATGTCAGATGGTGGAGTCATCGCCCACATGGAGTTCTACAGGTGTCTCCAGAATGGCAGCTTGGACTTGCCACCTCCAGAAGACAATGCGGAAAGACTCCCATTCGTCTTAGTTGCTGATGAATCGTTTGCACCGGGGGACCATCTTATGCGGCCATTCCCTATGAGGACCCTCAGCCTGGACCAGAGGGTTTTTAATTACCGGCTGGCCAGAGCCAGAAGAGTGGTGGAGAACATATTTGGAATAATGGCCAGCCTGTTCCTCCTATTTCTTATACGATACACATGGCGGAATATAAACTCAATCACATCATCCTGGCTTGCTGTGTTCTACACAACTTTTTAAGGAGAAATTCTGTGATCTATGCTGGCTCAGTTGGGCCTGAAGCCAGAATTAATCTCAATGAACCAACCCTGACAGCGCTTGAAGCTGGCCGTCCTGGCTTGCCCCCCCAGAGTGCCTGCAAGGTCCGTCTAAGATACATGGAATACTTTGTGGGTAGGGGGGCCATCAATATGCCAGACAATGTCTGAGACATTTTTTAAATAAAAACATTTTTTTAACTGAACAAATATTTGCTTAGATTTACTGCTTGTCTTTCTTTTAGCTGACCATGACTGAAATTTGGGGAGTACTGAAAATGGTGTGATTCTGTAAAATTATAAAGCTCTGTTGGGTGTTATTTACTAAAGGAAAATACACTTTGCACTACAAGTGCATTTGAGACTGCACTGAAACTGCACTTGTAGTGCAAAGTGGATTTGCCTTTAGAAAATAACCCCCATTGTCACTGAAAACACCAATTTTACAACAAAAAATGCTTTTGAACATTGAAAGAAGAAGCCACACATTGTTGATTATCAATCTTTTTAATCCAAGCACAATCACATGTGCATTTATAAAAGGTTTTTAAAACAAACCAACATGTTTGTTTTTTAACAAATTTTTAGGTCACATTAAAAGTAGAAAGTTCCTTTTAAGGTAAAACAGGCATGTTTAAAACCAACAAGAAATACACAAATCTGGAACTTACAAAGTTCAACTTTTGTAGAAATTGAAGGCAATATCAGACATGAGTATTTCTAAACTGTGTTTGATATTGTGTTCAGCAAATGGGGTGAAGTCACCCAGTCACCCCTGGAAAAGCCAAATTTTGAAGATGCACACAAATTGCCGAATGTCAACATGTGCTAGCTGCCTTCATGGGGGATCAATGGACGTGTTTTGTGGGTGCAACCCCTTCCTCTCAGCTACTTTATTATTGAGGAAGGGGTTGCACCCCCAAAACGCATACATTGATCTCCCGTGATGGCAGATAGCACATGTTGACACACTGTGTGCATCTTCAAAATTTGGCTTTTAAAGAATATATCAAAAAATGTGCACAAAATTTTCAGGCAAAAAAAGCAGAAATAAGTTAGGGATTTTGAGGGGTTTTAAACTCTCCCTAAAACATCAATGATGTTCTTCATTTTGTTTTGAACATCATTGATGTTTTGCTTAATGTTTTCGAATTCCCTATTACACCCCATGATCTCCCCGATCAGGATCTGGGCACTTTCACTGGTGAAATGTCCTTCATCCACAACATCACGATCACCTAAAAATAAAGAAAAAAAACACACCATGTATTATAAATATGCCGGAATCCATCTCTTACCTGAGCCTGTGGTCGCAGACACTCACCTGTTGTGGTGACTATTTCCACCACGTCTCCCTCCTCCTCCTCCTCCTGTTGTGTTTGTGGGATTTCACCTTCTTCCTGAGGTGGGGGGTCTGTTGTCTCCTCTGATGAGTGGTGTCTTCCAAGTCTTTTCTCTCCTATGTGAAAAAAAATAGGTATACTTAGCACACAGATATTTTATGACAGAAATAGGAATATGAAACATTCCTTGGAAGTAGGGTACAATTGTCTGTTTTGACAGAGTTTCAAGATGAAGAAATATTTTTTCACTTTGTCAAGCTTGAATACTTACCTGTTTTGTACAAGCTTCACAGATGGAGACACCCCTATAGCATGCACTGGAGCACCTGTGTGAGCCCCCTAATAAAAAGGGTGTTCTGGTGTCCCACACTAGTGCTCCAGCATCCAGAAGTGTAAACAGCTGCTAAGTGTCCTCTCCTTACACAGAATCTGGTTTGCATTTTATTCTAGTTACAAACCCATCTACACACCAAAATTATTTTAAGAGAAGTAGGCCAGAAAAAATGTATTGAAATGCATCTGGACAAAACATGGTGTTTTATTGGCCGAACGAACAATGTTTCCTACGAACGAATAATGTGTCCATGAACATGAAAGTTGCCATTTTAAACTGTACAACAGTAAAGAAAAGCACATGGAGCAGCACGAACGTAATACAAATAAAGAATAGGAACACAGGACAACTACTTACTTTTTTGCAGCACTCTCCTGATCCTTCTATACTGATCGTGCCCCCTTAATTTGAGGTCCGACCACCACTTCCTGAGTTGATCCTTGGATCGCCTTACCCCAAAATTACTGTGCAGACTCTTCACAACTTTAGTCATGATCTTGGCCTTTCTGACATTGGGGTTGGGGTTAAGGTCCATACTTCCCGTCATAGTCGGCCCTCTTCAGTATGTCGACCATCTCCACCATCTCCACAAAGGACATATTGGAGGCCTTAAATCTCCTCCGGGATCGTGATGTTTCTGGCTCCGGGCTTTTCTCCTCCTCCTCCTCGTTGCTGTAATTAGCACGCACCTGCTCTGTCTCCGCCATGTGCCCTTCCCCACTGCGCCGAATGAGAAGGGATGGGGAATAGACTAGAAAGAACATCAGGGGTGGGCAGAGTTTCACGCATGCGCAGTGTATATAAAGCATAACACGCGTGTGTAGTACGTACGATCTGTGAGCGGAGGAAGGAGTATCAGAAGTGACAATCGTGATAACGAAGGTAAAATTTAAACTTGGGCTTATACTGCTTAGAGATTGAGGCCTATATTGGGACAAGATTAGGATACTTTAGCCTGAATTAGGGTTTGTCTTGTGTTGTGTCTTGCAGAGAAAATGGATATATTGAATAATCAGAACTTTATCACCATATTCATTGATATGTTCAGGGAGCTGCCACCCACATTATAAGAATCAAACAAAGAGGATAGCGGCGCTGGATAAATTGCTGGAATTTGTGAAGCCGGTGATCCCCATGGCAGACATCACCTATTTGAAGATCCTAATTGGTGGCATGAGGAGCACTTATCTAAGGGAACACAAGAAGGTCCAGGATTCCCTGAGATCAGCAGCTGCAGATGCCATTTATGTTCCCAGGCTGTGGTACTATGACAGACTGCATTTTTTGTCAGAACAGAGTGAACCCAGGCCAGCACTCTCCAGTCTTCCTTCCACACTTCCTTTCACCTCAGCTGAGGCTTCTGACGCCCAACCTGGGCCTTCCAGGCAGCAACATGTGGAGGAGCCAAGCTTGAGCCAGGTATAGCATTTTCTAAATATTTCTGTTGGTCAAATTAATGATGCTAAATCTATGTTAGTTTGGATTACTAATTTATTATTGTAATTGAAGAACCAAAAACTAAAACGATGTCCCTTTTTCATACACAGGAAAGTCTCAGCCAGGAGGTGGCCGGGCCCAGTAGCCTGCCCGATACCCAAGTCCCTCCCCTCTGCGTTACAAAAAAAAGTGTCAGGAAGAGGAGTAACCTGGAGGAGGCAGCAATTTGCCTATTTTGGAAGGCTACTGCGGCCCTCAGAACCCCCCACAGTGTTGAAGAGGACTTTGCAGACATAACAGCCTGCAAAATGCAGGAAATGGAGGAGGACCAATGACTCTTATGTGAGTTTATCATTTTACAAACACTAAATAAGGGGCCAACTCACAAGCCAAAGCCACATTTGTGAGCTTAACCATGATCCTTCTCCTCCTCCTACAGGTCCTCCTCCTGCCACACCTCCAGAGCCACAGCCTGGAAGGAATCGTCTAAGGAGAGTGATGACCTGGGTTCAGTCTGGTCTGGCAAAAGATGCAGGCTCTTGTATGACCACAGCCTGGGGACATACATGTCATCTGCTGCTGTTCATGATCTCTTGAACTTCTGGACCAGATTGTACTCCCTTATATATGGACTCCTCAGGCCACCAATTTTGTAGTAAAATAATTGATGTGTGCCCTGGGGGCCAAAGGCTTCTCCAATTTCTGCTGTTCCTCCAGCGTTGCCTCCCTCTTTGTTTGGTTATAAGCCCTAATAAATTTTTGGTTTGATTTACTATACTCGCCTATGTGTGTTTTCCTTCAAAAAGGACAGTTTGTTTGTGAGGAGGCAGGTACATTTTAAAAATACAATGTGAAATTAACAAGAGACACCAACACCAAACAATCTCCTTGAGATTAAATAATACAAGATAATAATCGTGTTGTGGTAACTTGACACACAAAACACACCCAAAACTATTCTGGAGTGAAAAAAAAAGAGAATTAAAACACAAGATCAGGCTTTAAAAAAAATTATTTAAGCTAAAAACATCAAAAAAAATATTTTTTCGGTAGATGTGACAAATAAAAATATTATATTGATGAAATCACAATAAATAATAAAGAAAGAAGTTTGTGAGAAGTCTGTGTGAATATGAGCAGCAAAACAACTTCATTCTTCTAGCATTATAAAGAAGAACAGAATGCGCTGCATTAAACAATTTAAAACATTGCAGTGTGACGAAAGTGCTATATCCATTCCGAACGCTAATTTTACCAGACCGAGCAGTTCCGTCTCGGAATTTATTCTGAGTATGCGTGACACTTTGTGCGTCGGAATTGTCCACACACGGTCGAAATTGACGTGATTGGATTTTGTTGTCAGAAAATTTTATAGCCTGCTCTCAAACTTTGTGTGTCGGAAAATCCGATGGAAAAAGTCCGATGGAGCCCACACACGGTCCGACAACAAGCTCCGATCGCACATTTTCCGTCGGAAAATCCGACCGTGTGTACGGGGCATAAGTATGTACAGTATATGCTGAGCGTGTAATTATAAGTATGCACTGAATATGCTGTATATGCTGTTTGAGAGAAAACATATTTACTTTCTTAAAGTGGAACTTCACTCTCTCAATCAACATTGACTATTTTAATCCTTAAGCTGCCAACATTAGCAATTACATAAGAGAGGTACATCATATTTACTAAGTTTAAGCTTTTTTTTAGCATTTCTTCAGTTACTTCCTGGTTTCCAGGCCTAGGCAAATGATGTCATACTTTTTAGTAATTTTCAGAAGAGGAGGTGGGGTGTTCTCAGCTAAGCACACCCTCCTGCCTGCAACTAAGGGTAGATGGAATCCAGAAAGTAAATTCTACATTAATCAGCTGCCCTTACTCAAGATGACCACAGCCAAAAATGCTAGATGGCGTTTTTTAAAGTGATTTCTCATCAAAATAAGGCATGGAGATGTGGCTGGATGGGTGAGTTTGCTTTAGATATTAAACTTAATTAAATAGTGTTTTTGGTTTGTGGTGCTCAGATGCAGTGTAGTTCAACTTTAATTTTCCACAAAATTGTGAAAAAATTTACAGCTTCAAAAAATTCACCACGTCACTTACCTTGAAATGTCTACTTTCCAAAAAAGAACATAGTCAGATCATAATCAATACATTTCAAATATATACTATAGTGCCATAGTTTTTAAAATCTAAACTAATTTACAATGATTTTTTTTTGTTAAAGAAATGTAACCGAAACACTTTGGCCTAAATTTTAGATAAAAGAGAAACCATAGAAAAAAAAATGTCAGTCTTTTTGTTTCTTTGTTAAAATAAAAAGCCCAGTGGTCATTATAAACCACCAAAAGAAACTTTATGTGTCCCACAAAATGAAAAAAAAATTGGTGTTGCATGACTGAGTACTTGTGCCTGGGCATGAAAAGGGGGTTAGGATGGCAATCTTCAAAGGGTTATTTTTATTAGGATCTTTGAATTTGTTATGGGGTCAGCAGCAGCAGTGTAGAGTTGTTAGTGACCCAAAAGATGACCTTTGTTCTCAGCACTGTATGCTGCTATTATTCAGTCTAGCTCAAAAAAGCATCACAGTGCAGCAAAGCACCACATCCTCCACCCAGCAGTTGCCATAGGTATTAATAAAACTAGATAATTATCTGATACCATCTTGCCTGGGAGACATAAAGGGGAAGGCAGAGGATGTTCTCATGTAGCTGTTGGTGGTCAAGTAGCTTCTGTATCCACAGGCCAATGTGGTGGTCAGGGTGCAACAGTGGGCATGCTATAAAGCCAGAGCACACAGGAAAGGTTATGTAGTGGCTACCCAAGTCTTCACTATTGGGGCTGGATCTAGGTGCTCTCATGTGGGGATGAAGTAAAAAAAGTCAGAGGGGCAGAGGATGGGAGATAAGCAGGGCAGTGTACAGGGGGCAGCAGGGTAGTGTGTAGTGGGTCAGTAGGGCAGAGGATAGGAGGGCAGCAGGCAAGTGTGCAGGAGTCAGTAGGGCAGAGTATAGGGGTAAGCAGGGCATAGGACAGGGGGCTGCCAGGTGGAGGACAGGGGGCAGCAATTTCAGAGAACAGGGGTCAGTAGGGCAAAGGATGAACACTCAGCAGGGGAGTGTACAGGAGTCAGTATGGCGGTATACAGGGAGTTAGCAGGGCAGAGGATGTATAATAGGGGTCACGATTAAGTAAAAAAAAAAAAACAACATATGGAGTGCAGCAGGCAGAATGAGTGCCACATTTACATCAGTGTCCCCAGAATTCCCCCTATACATTAGAATTCCTCCTTAGACCAGTGTCCCCAGAGTGCCACCACCTTACATCAGAGTCTGCAGAATACCTTCTTACATCAGAGTGCCCCTTTACATTAGAGTCTCACCTAACAGCAGAGTACCCCCTTACTTTAGAATCTGGCCAGCGAATACCACTTGCATCCTAATCTGTCTGAGTGCACCCTTATATCAGAGCTTGGCAGAGTGTCCCCTTACATCAGAATCCAGTGGAGCGCCCTCTTACATCAGAATCTAGTAGAGTGCCCCCTTACATCAGAATCCAGTGGAGTGCCCCTTTACATCAGAAATCAATGGGGAGCCCCCTTGCATCAGAATCCAGTTGGAGTGCCACCTCAGATCACAATCCAGTGGGAGTGTCCCCTTACATCAGAATCTGGCAGAGTGTCCCCTTACATCAAAATCCATTGGAGTGCCCTCTTACATCAAAATACGGCAAAGTACCCCCTCATCAGAATCTGGCAAAGTGCCCCTTACGTTACAATTTAGTGGAGTGACCCCTTACATCAGAATCTGGTGGAGTGCTCCCTTACATCCAAATCCAGCGGAGTGCTCCCTTACATCAGAATGCAGCAGTGTGCAACTTAAATAAAAATTCAACAGTGGGGCACCCATACACCAGAATCTGGCGGAGTGCACCCTTTCATCAAAATCCAGCGGAGTGCCTCCTTACATCAAAATCCGACAGAGTGCCCCCCTTACATAAGAATCTGGTGGAGTTCCCCCTTACTTAATAATCCAGTGGAGTGCCCCTTTAGATCAAAATCTGGTGGAGTGCCCCATTACATCAAAATCCAGCTAAGTGCACCCTTACATCAGAATCTGTCAGGGTGCATTACTCCAGAATCTGGCAGAGTGCCCTCTTACAGTTCAGTTGTCCCTAAATGCTAACTGGATATGAAATAAACTGCTAAGTTTGTGGACCTCCCAGAAGAACAGAGAGAGGAAGGGAAAGAGATGGGGACAGAAGGGAGAGAGAAGGGGACAGTTCAGTTGTGGTGCAGAGCTCACTCACCTCAGGCTGGTCTCTGCAGTCTCAGAGGCATACATCATACATGACTGCTCTAATGACATTGTTTGCCAGTGTAGCCAGCAAGTGTTTCTAAGCACTAGCCGACTCCAGTACAGTGTTACCATACCAGTGCAGCCATCCACAGTGTCCAAACCAGACCAGTGCAAACAGCAATAGTGTTCCTGATCACCACCACACCAGGGCCAGTGTCACCAGACCAGTGTTAGCAGGCAGCAGTGTTCCTGATCACAACCACACCATTCCAAATGTCACCAGACCAGTGTAAACCAGCAATAGTGTCCCTGATCACTGTCATGCCAATCCAAGTGTCACCAGGCCAATGCAAGTGAGCAATAGTGTTCCTGATCACCACCACACCAGTCCCAGTGCCACCAAACTAGTATAAGCCAGTAACAGTGTTCCTGATTGCCACCACAACAGCAGCCAGAAACAGCATTTCTGATCATTACCACACCAGTACCAGTGACCCAAGTTAGTACAGCAAGTAACTTTATTCCTGATCACTACCACATGAGCCCCAGTGTCACCAGACTAGTGTAAGCCAGTAATAGTGTTCCTGAAAACCACCATACTGGTTCCAATATTACCAGACTAGTTGCAGCCAGATACAGTAGTAGGGATCATCAGTACACCAGATCCAGTATGACCAGGCCAGTGTAAGCTAGCAATAGTGTTTCTGATCACTGCCAGACCAGTCCTAGTGTCACCAGACCAGTGTAAGCCAGCAACAGTGTTTCTGATTGCCTCCACTCCAGCAGCTCCTGATAACTGCCATACCAGAGCGAGTGACCCAAACTAGTGTATCCATCTGCAGTGTTCCTGACTGCTTTGGCACCAGTCCCAGTGTCACCATACCAGTGCAGCCATCAAAATGTTCCTGATCACAGACACACCAGTCTCCAGTTTCAGCACGTATAAGCGAAAAGAAAAAAGGAGAAGAAGAGTGCAGCTACCTAACCGTAGCATGTATTAGAAAATTCTATGACATGAATATAAATATACACTCACATGTAAAATGTATTATATAGCATATAGTTACATCCAGTAGTTACATAGTTAGTCTGGTTGAACAAAAAGACACAAGTCCATCTAGTTCAACCATATCTATAAGTCTCCAGCAGATGGCAGCCTTCTGGGTGGTCAGTGGTTAGCAAGCCCCACCAGGTGGATGTGATGTAAGGTCAACCAAGGGGACAACAGAAAGAACCAGCAAGAGCAGCAGAGTGTATGTGTATATCACATAGATAATAACCACTGTGGGCAGCAAAGAAGTGATAGCCGTGGTGACATCATACGTAATGTTAATGGGTGTGGCTATGTGTTTTGGGGTGGGGCACACCTTTGTCAAGTCTGTCCATAAAGGAAAAAATTCTGTTTATAAAGATAAAGGGTGGACCAGCACAAATTACTACAGGATTACAGGAAAATAGCTGATGTGCTACTACATGTACCCACCAGCACATTACATCATAGGCGGGAGCCTCCCATGGAGGCGGAGCTATTGAGGTTTTTATTTCTTTTTTCGGTTCATCGGGCGGCGTGAGATGTATTTACATCGCAGGACATTTTTTTTTTTTTTTTTTTAATAAAGGACTTGTTCCAAAGTGTCTCCTGTCATTTTAACTATTTTTGACACTTTTTTTGTGAATTGATAGGGGTACAATGTACCCATTACCAAATCACATAGGGGGTGCTGGGATCTGGAGGTCCCCTTGTTAAAGGGGGCTTCTGGATTCCAATAAGCCCCCCGCTCACAGACCCCCACAACCCCCGGGCAAGGGTTGTGGGGATGAGACCCTTGTCCCCATCAACATGGGAACAAGGTGAGTTGGGGCGACTCCAAAGCATCCCCCCCATGTTAAGGGCATGTGACCTGGTACGGTTCAGGAGGGTGATACTCTTTCATTCCCCCCTCTTTTCCTGCGGCCTGCCAGGTTGTGTGCTCAGATAAGGGTCTGGTATGGATTTTGGGGGGACCCCTATGCTATTTTTTTAAATTGTGGTGCAGGGTTCCCTTTAAAATCCATGCCAGACCTGAAGGGTCTGGCATGGATTTTGGGGGGACTCCTACGCCATTTTTTTATTTGGTGCAGGGTTCCCCTTAATATTCATACCAGACCTGAAGGGCCTGTGTATGGATTTTGGGGGGACACCCATGCAATTTTTTAAAAAATTTTGGTTCAGGGTTCCCCAAAGGGCCTGGTAATGGACTGCTGTTTCAAATCGATCAGCAGTACCTTACATATAACATTCACCACCTAGGTGTACACAACCAAATTGGTTGTGTACACCTAGGTGGTGAATGTTATATGTAAGGTACTGCTGATTGATTTGCTGAGAGCCTGCATTTTTTGATGTGAATCCCTGGAGAAGTTTTATTGAGTGTGATTGGTATCTGCATACTGCCTTTCCAAACCTTGAAGATGCATGGTGGAGGCCGACTGGCTGGATGAGCCGTGGGTTTAATTAAACGCCTTTTTTTCTTTGTCCTCTGGTAAGCAGATTATTTTGATAAGCGGTGCTTCTAGGTATAATATCCACCCTATACTTAGTTGACCACCACTGCGCCTCGGAAAATCAACCTAGATGATGATTATCTTCAGTTGGTATAACCTAACTATAGCTGCCACTTAGTGAATATAAACTGTGTAACGAATATTTTCAAATCTTGTGACGTGTCAATGGTGCACTACACTCCACGCGAAGAATTAAAAACTGTGGCGCTATCCTAAACTTAACACTATATACAGTGCAAAAAATCCTAATCTAGTGGACACATATTTACAAGTGTAAATTAAAATGAAAAAAATATAATAATATAAATACACCAAATAAATACAACACCTAAAGTGACTCAGTGCTGATACTACTCACAAATTATATGTGTCACTCCTTCTCCGATAAATAAATATATAACAAAACAGCAAATAGCACCATGTACATATTACATAATGACTAAGTGACTGATATACAATAAATAAAATCTGTGAAAAATGCACACATATGTGTAAAATGTCCGTGATAGTGATTCAATGAATATCAACTGTGCCACAACAAGTCCTTAGTGTTTCTTGAAGTTAAATGGAACCTTCCACCACACCTATGTGTTCAGTGCTCCCTCTCCCAATAGACAGTCTCTCACCAGCTTTCACTGCCTCCACTTTCGTATGAGGCTAACAAGCATAGGAGTTTCCAGGCTACTAGTAGGGGTTCAGTGTATTCCATCCAGAGATTCGTTCCATATAAAAATGAAAAAAAGCTCCCAATAGTGTGATAACGTAAAAACTTTTAATAACGCACACTCCAAGTAACACTTCAAAAGATGCACTCACATTGTGTAAAACACTATAAAAGCACAGCACAAATCCACGGCAATCTGCACACTGTAATATAAACACAGCAACCTGGACAAGCCTTCCTAGGGGGTATGCGGTCAAGGCGGACCCTGTCACAGCTGACGTGTAAGAAGTCTCTCTCACCCTCTCCTCAATCGCTCGTCCACCGGACCCACCGTCTCCCCTGATAGGCAAACCTCAGAGATCGCTTCCTCCTGTCACCAAGTATGTGGTGTTTAATCCTCGCTCGGCCACGCCCCCGACATGTTTCGCTACGCCTGTAGCTTAATCATGGGAGAGGCCGCTCAGAGCATCAATCTCCTTTTGTACTTCCCCTCCTCTCTATTCAACTAAGGGAATCACAGTGCGCGTGCGCATCCTGTGTATTCCGCGCCTGCGCAATCAGAGTGTCCCCGTGAGCGCAAACCCCCGCTAATCATAGCCGCTGGTCTGCAGTACACAACACAAACATGCAGCGAACTCAGACCGCCGGCATCTCTCTGCCAAATCACCCCCACCTCAGGCGATCTCACAGAGCAGTGGGTCATTTAACAACCTTATAGCATCCTGACATGTTTTCCAAAATACTTTATATATTAAAATTTTTCATATGCAATATTATTCAATCATGTATATTAAAATGCTACAGAAGCTATCCAATTGGTATTTAAAATTAGATGTCCCCACAAGCAAATGATCTCAAAGATGCATACAAAATGATATAATAAAATGAATGAAAAAACTAAACTAGGAAAAAATAAACAAAAATTATTATTTCCAAAATAATAAATAATAAATAATGAATAATAAATAATAATAAATAAAAATGAAAGAATGGACATGGCTGGACAAAGATTATCATATCAAAGCTAAAATCAGATATTCTCTAATCTAGTCTTGAATAAATCTAAAAACATAATTTTAAAATATTACTTTCCTTTATCACATATCCTAGCTCCAAATGTTGGCCTAACTGTAACCCCAGGTTCCTAGGTGCAAATATCAATTCCTGGAATATTCGTGAATCTTGCTATTTCTGCAATTATATTGATTGCACTAATAATTATTAAAAAACTAAGATTCATATGTGAACCATTAAAATCAACAATCATTATATAAGAAAATATTAGGCTAAAAATTAATACAGAACAGGTACTTCAAATGAGGGATTATAAACTATTCTTATATCATACCTGAACAGAATTGTCCAGTCGGCTAAAAATCATTAATGAAACAGTTGAGGTCTAATTCAATGTTAAGCGCCCTCGGGGTGAGACTTTTAAACAGGAATATCCATTCCGTTTCTCTGCGTGACAAATCCCTTACTCTGTTTGAGCCCCTCCATGAAGGATACACCACATCAATGCCACAAAATTGCAGCAGAGATGGGTCCTGTTGGTGTTTATCCTTAAAATGCATGGATACGCTGTGGTACTTGTATCCGTTTTTTATGTTGGTCAAATGTTCACTGATACGGATCTTCAATTGCCTTTTAGTTCTACCAACATAATACAAACCACAGGGGCACCACATAAGGTAGACAACATGTGTTGTGGTACATGTGCTAAATTCTTTGATCTCAAACCTATCTCCTTCTCTGTTGGTGACACTAGTGATCCCTCTATTACTAACCTTCACTGTTTTACAACAGACACACTTCCTACAGCAGTAAAAACCTCTAAAGTTAAAAGATAAGGACCTTGGATTTGGTGGATCCAGAATCTTTTTCACTATTTTATCTCCTATGCTTGGGGCCCTCCTATATATGAACCTCGGTTGGGCTGGTAAAATTCCTCCCAAGTGTTTGTCCTTACATAGGATGTACCAATATTTTCTAAAGATGTTTTCAATCTCCTTATACTGGCAATGGAACCCAGATATAAAGCTCAATTGATGTTGGGTGTCCCATCTTTCTACTTCTTTCTCCTTTAAACATTGTTATCTAGGGATTTCAGCTATTTCTTGTGTGATTCTGGTTAGTATATCTTCCTTATAACCCTTCTGAATGAACTTCTCTTTCAAGATATCCGATTGGGTCAAGAAATCTTCCTTCAAAGTGCAATTCCGACGGATCCGCAATAGTTGGCCCTTCGGGATATTTTTTATCCAAGATGGATGATGTCCACTGGCCACAGACAAATAGCTATTGCGGTCCGTCGGTTTGAAATACACCTTGGTTTTTAACGTGCCATTAAATTTCTCTATAGTGACATCTAAAAAATTAATTATTTTCTCATTAATTTGGTAATCCAATTTAATGTTGTTTGTATTCCTATTTAATTGTTCCAGGAATGTTTCCAAAGATTCCTTGGATCCCTCCCATATTAACAAGATGTCATCAATAAATCTACAGTAAAAGATCAACTGAGGCCTATTCATATTAAACACACGCCTATCCTCCCATTCAGACATAAACAGGTTGGCGAGGCTGGGGGCATACTTTGCCCCCATTGCCACGCCAACCTGCTGGGAGTAGAACTGTCCATCAAACCAGAAGTAATTGTGGGACATGCAGAAGTCTAATGCATGCCCCACAAATTTCTTCTGTACAAACGGGATGTCATCCCGCTTGCTAAGTGCCCAATTAAGGGCCAACGCCGCATCCTCATGCTGTATGTTAGTATAAAGAGACGCTACGTCTGCCGTTACCAAGTAAGATGTTGTTGTAGGATCAAATTTCACTAATTCCAACAGACGTAGCAAATCCGAAGTATCCTTTAGGTAAGCTTTTGTTGTCTTCACACTAGGTTGAAGAAACTTGTCTAAATATTCGCCCAGCCTTGCAGTTACTGATCCAATTCCATTTACTATAGGTCGTGGAGGTGGGCACTGGGTATTTTTATGCACTTTAGGTAGCGTGTATATCACTGGAATGTGATTTGCACTTGGGACAAGATATCTTTTCTCTTTGGGGTTTAAGGCCCTCGGCCCAAATCCCCATTCCACCAGTGTAGCCAATTGTGCACTATATGAATCTGTAGGGTCTAATTTCAGTTTCATATATGTATTATGATCACTCAATAACTCCACCAGTTGATCATGATAAAATTGCTTACCCATAACTACCACCCCTCCACCCTTGTCGGCTGGGCGAATAATGATGTTTTTCCTGTTTTCCAAGGAATCAATCCCCTCCTTAAAGTAATGAGGGTTTACCCCTTTCTTGACCGGGAGTTCCTCAATATCTCTCAATACCAGGTTTTTAAACACCTCCACATAATGGTTGTTTTGAATTTGGGGATTAAAAATAGATCTGTTCTTTAGGCCACTGTCTATATTGGCTGGGGCTAGCGAAGCCCTCATTCTTGCTTCCACCGGATGATTTAAAAAATATTTCTTTATGTTAATTGAACGAATGAATTTATGTGTATCGATGTACACCTGGAATTTATTCATTTTCTTTTTCGGTGCACATTTAAGACCTAGGTTTAAGATGTTCATTTCCCTATGGTCCAATGTGACTCCGCTTAGATTATAAATTCCAGTATTTACAAGTCCCTCGGCCGTTTTTTTGGGTTGCTTTGATCTGCCAGCCCTGCATCCCCTCCTTCTTTTGGTGGGGGCATTGCATTCATATCTTGCATATGTAGGGGTCCAAGTCTTCCTCCCCCTCTCTGTTGTTGTATTCGGGGGTATCCTCTCGGTGTACCCCGTTTCCCCCCCCCCTCCCCCGTTGCCCTAAAAAAGATTGGTTATGTGACGGCGGATCATAATAGCCTTCATCTTCCAACCCTGTATATCTATTATACAACGGGATTCCATTGTTCATTTCCGAATAATGGTTTGGTGGGGGGTGCTGTCTCCACTGATGGTACTCTTGTGGAGGGTGGTACCCTCGTGGTCCATCTCCCCTATATGGTGATTGGTAATTATATTCCCTTCTTTGTGGGGTATTATTTCTATAGGGTCTAGGTGATTGATAATTGTACTCTCCCCTTCCTTGTCGTCCTGGTCTAGGAGAGTACCCATATCCACCATTATAGTTCGTATTCCTCGCTTGGTTGTCCCCATTTTGGGTGGTACCAACAGGCCCCTGTTTATTCTTTTTCATCGTAGTTTTTTTCCCACTTTCCTTCTGGGTCAGTTTGGGTTGGGACTTCTTCACAGTGGGTTCTACTTCCTGACTTGAGTTTTCCATAGTCACTTCCTGATTCCCACTAATCATACTCTGCCAAGCATAAATCTTATTCGTCCTAAAATCATTCGAGTCCCTCGTGAATTTCTTCACTTTCTTTTTTTGTGTTTCACGATCTACTTTATCCAACTTCTTTTTCATATTCATATTGAAGTCTTTCATTTGGTTGGATTCCTTGATGGGTTCCAATTTCTCTTGTAACAGCCTAATATTCTCATTAATCCTATTTAATTTAATTTGTTTCCTTTTTAAAACCAAGCTTTGTAATTCTCTACCAACTCTATTAAAAAATGCCAGCCATTCTTCCATAAAATTAGGGTCATTAAGACCATCCTGTGGGGGAACCTCCCATCTCAGGCTCCTAAATATCAAGTTTTCCTTTAGGTAGTGTTCAAAAGTGAACACATCCCACCATGTTTTTATTTGCTTCTCTAGGAGGTTTTCCAATGATCTCAGTGTTCCTGAGAAATCCTCCTCATCTACAGTCATGTCTTGGTTACTTGAAAAAACATGTTCAGGGTCCATTTGTCTATTAGACAAATAGTTAAAAGGATCCATGGCAGCTAGTGGATAAATGTGTGAATCAATTGATAAGCGGTGCTTCTAGGTATAATATCCACCCTATACTTAGTTGACCACCACTGTGCCTCGGAAAATCAACCTAGATGATGATTATCTTCAGTTGGTATAACCTAACTATAGCTGCCACTTAGTGAATATAAACTGTGTAACGAATATTTTCAAATCTTGTGACGTGTCAATGGTGCACTACACCCCACGTGAAGAATTAAAAACTGTGGCGCTATCCTAAACTTAACACTATATACAATGCAAAAAATCCTAATCTAGTGGACACATATTTACAAGTGTAAATTAAAATGAAAAAAATATAATAATATAAATACACCAAATAAATACAATACCTAAAGTGACTCAGTGCTGATACTACTCACAAATTATATGTGTCACTCCTTCTCCGATAAATAAATATATAACAAAACAGCAAATAGCACCATGTACATATTACATAATGACTAAGTGACTGATATACAATAAATAAAATCTGTGAAAAATGCACACATATGTGTAAAAAGTCCGTGATAGTGATTCAATGAATATCAACTGTGCCACAACAAGTCCTTAGTGTTTCTTGAAGTTAAATGGAACCTTCCACCACACCTATGTGTTCAGTGCTCCCTCTCCCAATAGACAGTCTCTCACCAGCTTTCACTGCCTCCCCTTTTGTATGAGGCTAACAAGCATAGGAGTTTCCAGGCTACCAGTAGGGGTTAAGTGTATTCCATCCAGAGATTCGTTCCATATAAAAATGAAAAAAAGCTCCCAATAGTGTGATAACGTAAAAACTTTTAATAACGCACACTCCAAATAACACTTCAAAAGATGCACTCACATTGTGTAAAACAATATAAAAGCACAGCACAAATCCACGGCAATCTGCACACTGTAATATCAACACAGCAACCTGGACAAGCCTTCCTAGGGGGTATGCGGTCACGGCGGACCCTGCCACAGCTGACGTGTAAGAAGTCTCTCTCACCCTCTCCTCAATCGCTCGTCCACCGGATAGGTAAACCTCAGAGATCGCTTCCTCCTGTCACCAAGTATGTGTGTTTAATCCTCGCTCGGCCACGCCCCCGACATGTTTCGCTACGCCTGTAGCTTAATCATGGGATAGGCCGCTCAGAGCATCAATCTCCTTTTGTACTTCCCTTCCTCTCTATTCAACTAAGGGAATCACAGTGCGCGTGCTGTGTATTCCGCGCCTGCGCAATCAGAGTGTCCCCGTGAGCGCAAACCCCCGCTAATCATAGCCGCTGGTCTGCAGTACACAACACAAACATGCAGCGAACTCAGACCGCCGGCATCTCTCTGCCAAATCACCCCCACCTCAGGCGATCTCACAGAGCAGTGGGTCATTTAACAACCTTATAGCATCCTGACATGTTTTCCAAAATACTTTATATATTAACTTTGCCCCCATTGCCACGCCAACCTGCTGGGAGTAGAACTGTCCATCAAACCAGAAGTAATTGTGGGACATGCAGAAGTCTAATGCATGTCCCACAAATTTCTTCTGTACAAACGGGATATCATCCCGCTTGCTAAGTGCCCAATTAAGGGCCAACGCCGCATCCTCATGCTGTATGTTAGTATAAAGAGACGCTACGTCTGCCGTTACCAAGTAAGATGTTGTTGTAGGATCAAATTTCACTAATTCCAACAGACGTAGCAAACATCTTTAGAAAATATTGGTACATCCTATGTAAGGACAAACACTTGGGAGGAATTTTACCAGCCCAACCGAGATTCATATATAGGAGGGCCCCAAGCATAGGAGATAAAATAGTGAAAAAGATTCTGGATCCACCAAATCCAAGGTCCTTATCTTTTAACTTTAGAGGTTTTTACTGCTGTAGGAAGTGTGTCTGTTGTAAAACAGTGAAGGTTAGTAATAGAGGGATCACTAGTGTCACCAACAGAGAAGGAGATAGGTTTGAGATCAAAGAATTTAGCACATGTACCACAACACATGTTGTCTACCTTATGTGGTGCCCCTGTGGTTTGTATTATGTTGGTAGAACTAAAAGGCAATTGAAGATCCGTATCAGTGAACATTTGACCAACATAAAAAACGGATACAAGTACCACAGCGTATCCATGCATTTTAAGGATAAACACCAACAGGACCCATCTCTGCTGCAATTTTGTGGCATTGATGTGGTGTATCCTTCATGGAGGGGCTCAAACAGAGTAAGGGATTTGTCACGCAGAGAATGGATATTCCTGTTTAAAAGTCTCACCCCGAGGGGGCTTAACATTGAATTAGACCTCAACTGTTTCATTAATGATTTTTAGCCGACTGGACAATTCTGTTCAGGTATGATATAAGAATAGTTTATAATCCCTCATTTGAAGTACCTGTTCTGTATTAATTTTTAGCCTAATATTTTCTTATATAATGATTGTTGATTTTAATGGTTCACATATGAATCTTAGTTTTTTAAAGCGGATCTTCACCCGTTTTTTAATCAGCATCTCGGTGGCTTCTAAAAGCAACACCGAGTGCCATATGGAGCTTTTTTTTTTTTTTTTTTTTCCTACCTTGCGTTATCAGTCTTTCTTTGTTTCTGTCCCTGCGGCTGTGGGCGTGGACTTTGCGGGTATTGACGTCATATCCTTCGTTCCCCGCAATGTCTCCTGGGATCTCATTGTCTTTCATCCCAGGAGACATTGCGGATAACCTCCGCAAAATCTCGCGAGACTTTACCAGGACTGACGTCATTACGTCCGCCACGTTTGGAGGGCGTTTCAAATTTTTCCATTTTTAGGTTGGGCATACAGGTAATATTCAGCAGTATTACCTGGGAACACGAGGCGAACGGAGCACACGCGGCATACCTTCCCCTTTGTCACCATATGCTACTGCACAAACAATAAGGTAAGTAATCCTAGTGTCTTTATTTATATATTTTTTTTTTAATCTAAAATTATACTGTTACTTGCAATGCTTTGTATATAGATATAATGTATTTTAAATTCTGTTTTTAAATATAATATAGCTAGTTTTATAGTAATGGTTATTACAGTAGAATTTTTATATCTATTTTGTTATCCAATTTTTTTTTTTTTTTTTAAACATAAAATTTTTTGTTGTCTATTTAAATTATTTATTTTTTAATAATTTTTTTTTTTATTTTACTAAGGAAAGTATTTAGTAAATTGTAATATATATAAATATTGTAATTGTGTATAAAAAGCGAAAGATATTTTTTTTGATGTAATATCAGCAATATAAAGTTATGATTTTTTTTTTTTTGTTTGTTTTTTTATTTTATTTAATTACAACATTTTTTTTTTTGTTTGTTTAATAACGTATACTATTTTTTTGTTAAAATAATTTGTTTGTGTGTGTGTGTATGTATATGTGTGTGTATATGTATGTATATATATATATATATATATATATATATATATATATATATATATGTATATGTATATGTATGTATGTGTGTATGTGTATATATATTAATTTATAATCATATTGCATAGTTATTTTATTTTGAACTGAAAAATATATATATTTTTTTTTATAGCCATCAAAAGCTGTATTAAATTTGAAGGTATGTTATAAAAAAAATTTTTTGCCTGTTTCTAATTGTTATTGTCTGTATTGCAAAAATGTTAGGCATATTGTCAATAATAATGTAAACATTTTAAAAACCATTTTTCATTTTAAATTTAATTTTAACTGTTTTTAACTTAACAGATACAGAAGAACTTGGATCATATTTCTTGGTCTGCTTCTCTTTTTGGTCTACATTGTTTTCCATTCAGGTAATGTATAAACATTTTTTGGTAGAGATTGAGATATAGATTGCCTCATCTTTACTACCACAACCTCCCTCATAGTTACTCTACACCACCCTCATCCTTACTCCCCCATCCTTAATATCCTCTACCCTTACCTCATCTTTACTAATCGCCACCCCTCCTCCATCATCCTTACTACCCCCCCTCCCTACTCTATTCTCTAAAAAATCTTTCTCTCGTTCTTTTCTATAAGACAATTGGATTTGAGGATTTCAAATCCATATTATATTTATTTTTTTGTGTGTGTCAGTTATTTCACATGTAATTTGGTGCTTATTGTCTGTATTTTTCTTTCTTTCTTTTTATCTCTCTCTCTCCTCTTCTTTCCCTCTCTTCTCC